>NW_017731450.1:1294726-1298150 GCF_001890085.2 Hipposideros armiger | reverse complement strand
TCCCCAATTCCCAATAAAAATCTTTAAAAATGTATGCAACATAAGTGGAAATAATACTTGTCATCCAATAATAAATCATTTACTTCTTTCCCTCAGCTTGATATTATCTCTCAGCCTGTACATTGCTCCCCAAAGGGAGGAAGATACAGATTTGTTTGCATCCCAAACAAGCACAGGAGCAGCTCTCAAATCATGAACCTGGTTCCATACGAGCCCTGTCACTTCTATCAAGCAAACAAACCGAAAGCCTTCATGTTTTAAAAGACTGTGAAAGTAAAATGTGAGAAAAGCATAAGGGTCATCCAGGTTGCCCGTGCAGCATTCCTCTCCTCTCCTCTCCTCTCCTCGCCTCGCCTCGCCCCCTGGATTCTCTGGAGCTTGGAATTCAGTGCTAACAAGCACACTGCTAGGAGGTGAAGAGGGACCACCTCAGCCCGGGTTCAGGGCTGGTCGGGGTTAAGGCGATAGAACCGCCATGGTGGGCGCGGCCTTGGTGGCTCCCCCACTCCCCCCTCCCTCTGGGAAGGAGACCCTTGCAGAGAGGCCTTAGCCTCATTTCAGCAGCCTCAGGAGGCGGGGTCCTCACATGGCTCTCTGTTTGCCCCCTCGTTTACTGTATGTCCCAGCCTGCCCCAAGCCTCGTGAGCTTGTGGATCCTAAGCAAGATCACTTTAACACTTTCCTCCAGAAGGAGAGGCATGGAGCGGGTTCTCTGCAGAGGAGAAGCAATGTTTTGTCAAGGAGAGCCAGCCCAAGACGACCCACGCTGGTGGAAGTCAGAGGACAGACAGCACTTAGCCTCATTCCAGTGCTTTCTCCCGCCCCGTCTCCACAGGGGCTCCCTGCTGGGGAAACCAAAGGCAAGCCAGTGGTAAGGATGGACAGAGCTGTGTACGTCATCTCCCGGGGTGGGTGCGGGCTGAACAGAGGGCCCAGGCAAATGGAGTCTATCACTAGATGCATGTTGGGGTCTGGTTGTTGTTTCAATTAGTCTACCCTAACTAATGCAGTCTCTAAGTAATGGGGTGAGGAGGCAGCACAGCGTAGCTCAGATGCTAAAAGGAATCAGCGCGCATGAATATTCAATGAGAGGAAGCTCATAATCTCATGGAAATTTTTTATCGTTAGAAATTCTATCGAATACTGTGTCAAGTCTAATTTCCTACATCTTCCATCCACTGGGCATCTATCCTCTCCATGAGGTTACACAAAAGAAATGAAAACCCTCTGGCACGTTAGAATCCTGCACGTGTTAGAAGGCAGTTNGATGGGCTTCATGAAGTCATCTGCGCTGACCTCACCTGTGACTCAGTGACTCTGACGTCACAGAAGTTTCTGGGAAGCCATCTGGTGTGAGCAGCAGGAAGGCGCTGTGGCCAGGGATATCTGTAACGTTGGGAGTAGGAATGCTACAGTGAGAGCTGGGAAGCTCTGTCATGTTCAAAACCATTCGCTGAAATGATAAACGCATGCCCAACCCCAACTGTGCTTGGTTCTCCCGGGAGTTGAGCTCACATCAGGGTGGCTGGCCATGATTTCTTGGGTGATTCTTCCCGAAGTATCCACTGTTGACAGATGTCAGGGAGTGTCTCCTCTGCTCCTGTAGCTTCTGTCACTGGGTTGGGTCTTCAAATGGCTGAGCAAGGGAGACAGTCATTTTGCCTGCTGCTCTCCATTGTGAAGTAGTCCTCTGTGTGTGTGTGTGTGTGTGTGTGTGTGTGTGTGTGTGTGTGTGTTTACAGAAGAACCTATGCATACACAAAATTTCCTGAAGAAGCAGCTGAGTTGTAGAAAATGAAAATTCCTCACAGCTCTACAGGAAGGTAACATGGCTTTAGAAGCAGAATCACAATAAAACAAAACAACATACTTACTGGATACTGTTTTTTCAAATGGGTGTATAATTAAACAGAGTGCTGCCTGTATAGACATAATATCTCAGTAAGAGAATTCCAGACGATACCTGTTTGACATGGTCTGGCTCAGGCATACAGTTATGCATAAGTGCAATTCTGGAAAAGCCATGGCTTTTTTTTTTAAAGCAGTTCTCAAATCAGATGTGATAGCACCTTTGTCATAGAAACTCTTAGTGGTAAACAGCTGGTCTTCTGCTGTTGTCCTGGTGCCAGTGAGCTCTGAGAGCAAGGAGTGACTGAATGGTGGCCAAGGTTCTCTGGCCCAGGGAGAAGGTGATCCCTGTGGGTGCTGGCAGCCAGCCCTCCCTGAGATTCACTTGCGCACCAAGCAGGACTCTGCCTGATTTATAAGGTGACCCTGATGCCACTAACCTGGAGACCTGAGGGCACAGCACGCTTCTCCACAGCAACTCCAACACACTGTGCAGAAAAGCCTCCCCCAGGAGATTACGGAGACGTGATGTCTGGCTCAGCCACAAACATCAGTGCCTCCTTAACTTTGCTAGGAGCTGGAAATAAATGAGCTGACTCCAGCTCTGCAGACAGGGTTTAGGGGAACGTGAGGAAGCACATCTCTATGTAGATACAGAAGAAGAGAATGACAGCAGCGATATCTCTGAGAACGAGCCAAAGAGATGATAGGTGCGGAGTTCAAAAATCAACTATACTCAATAATCTTCAAATAGTGGAAATGTATGTGTTTTCCTTAGACTCCATTTCAGAGAAATTATAAATTAAATCACAGATGTAGATAATAGCAAAAAAGAAAAAGAAAAGAAAAGAATAAAGAACCAACTCTCCTGTTTTTTTTCTTAATAGACATACACGCCGGTACGGAATGACGCAGACTTGATTTTTGCTTGGTAAGATCTGTCCTCCTCTTATCATCCACTTGAAGACAGAACAAAATGAAAGTTTCTCTAAGGCACTAACCAGGACATTGACCACGGTCTTCCTTTTACTTTACCTTTTGTTTTCTTTTTTGCATAAAGAGGGTTAGTGCCAAGAGAGAAATAGCGAGGGGGTGTGAGCAATGTGAAGACGATGCCAAAACTGAACAGAAAGCAGTGTTCAGGTCACTCTTTCTGTCAGAGGTCAGGGAGGAGGTTTGGGTAAGGCTGGGAGAGTGTTAGGCTCAGACCCACGAGCGTGTGAGTCCAGCCCTCCCTCTCAGCCATCCTCTCCCAGGGGCAGTAAGAAGGTAGAGCACACCTCCCCCAGCCTGGGATGGAGCACTTGGCTGGGACCCTGAGGCGCCAGTGACCACTGGCTTCTCTAACCTCAAACCTAAGGAAGCAGAGCAGGCCTTCGTCCATCTTAGCAACCCCTCAGCAAGAAGGAGCAGGAAGTGAGAACAGCTCTTAGCCAACCTGCTCCACATACACAATGTTCAGTTCTCCATCCCAGGTGCACTGACCTGGGTCCCCAAAGGTGAGAAAGGTGAGGCAGAGCACAAGGGGCTGAGGCTACGAAGGCAGGACAAGGCTTGCTGAAAGTATGAGCGCCTG
>NW_017731450.1:1293033-1294041 GCF_001890085.2 Hipposideros armiger | reverse complement strand
GAGAGAGAGAGAGAGAGAGAGAGAGAGAGAGAGAGATACAAAGCAGCCTTCATTGATTCCCATTAAGTGGTTATCAATATTTTATATATATATCATCACTTTCTAGAGATTAGGCTGCCCCTACGAGGTAAAATATAGTTGAAGAAATAGATTTTATCTATGAAAATATACACACATATAGATAGAGATCAGCCTTTAATATTATTGTCATTTTTTAAAATCAATAGAGCTCTTCCATTATGTGAGGACACAGTGAGAAGGCATCAGTTATGAACCAGCCTGAGAGACCTTCTTCAACCATGCTGGTATGTTGATCTAGGACTTCCCAGGCTCCAGAAATGTGAGAAATAAATTTCTGTTGTTTATAAAAAAAAAAAAAATTTAAAATCAATAGAAGTGTTAAAATTCTCCTCTGTTTAAAAACTGCATTTCTTGCTTACATGTATTTCCTCTCAGCAAGACCTCCAAGCCACTCAGTTCCTTCCGTATATTCTTTCCTCGTTCATTCTTTCTTCCCCTTGTTTAATGAGTACATTTAGCCTGGATTATGCCCCAGACATAGAGATGAATAGATTCACGCCATGCCTTCCAGGAGTTCACAGATGACCGGGGAAGAAGGACACGCTGAAAAACTGCAAGCCCTTGTACAAATGCAGAGACATACACATTTACGAGCTGTGTTTCAACAGGCGTGGTCAGGCGACTTCTCATACGAAACTAAAACGTCCCAGATGCCAAGGGCGGGGAAGAGCAGTATTAGGTACGGATCCCCAATCTCAGCTGTTTATTCAATCGTTTAAAGACTGGAAGATTGACTTTTAAGTTACCAAATTGTATATATCACAGTCTTAACAAAATAAACCCAAAGTGGTTCACTGAGGACTTTCAATTAATTTCTTTCTTTACATGGAACTCCTGAACCCCTAGGAGCTGAGCACAGCCTGGTTTACATGACTGAATACCCAACATAGGGGTCGGCCGAGTGGCTCAGTTGGTTAAGAGCACGAG
>NW_017731450.1:1248985-1290248 GCF_001890085.2 Hipposideros armiger | reverse complement strand
GTCGAGTGGCCGAGGCCTGAGTTCTACTTGGTGGGAGAAATAGAGAAACCTGCTCCATCGTCCTGGGAGGAAGGCCCTCTCGGTCTTTTTTAACGTTAATGCCAGCGAGTTCACTCCCGTCCATCTTCTACCTGAGCCCTTTAATTTGTGCTTAGAGGAAGACTGTAGGCCCTGTGGCTAGAAAGCATCAGGAACCACAGCATCTGCGGTTCTTTCCACATTAGACCCAGGAAAGAACGGAGTGAACTTGCTGAAGTCCTTCCTGGAGACCTAGGTGTTCTGTGGAGCACGGGGACGCAAGTGCCAGGCTCACCCCACGGCTGAGGACCTTGGCGCGGACCATGGCCGCAGGTGCTGGGCATTTTCACAAGGCCTGTTCTTCAGCGTCACCTCCTCTAATCCAAAGGGGGCCTCAGATGTGGTCTGTGAGTTAGGTGGTCTGGGGTACGGCCTGGGTTTCAGGGATTGTAAAAGGTCCCAGGACGTAGTAAATAACTACGTTTCCCCAAAGCCCCGCCATTCCCCATTGAAAAGGAACGCCGTCTTGTTTTCTAATCAGTGAAGAAGTGGCTGCCACCAATCTGATTTTATTCCAGCAGATCTGGTGGGCCCAAGAATCTGCACTTTTACAAGAATTTCAAGTCATCAGGTGCAGAGACCCTGTTTTGAACAACGCTGACTCGCAATGCCTCACTCCCGAATGGACTTGAAGTAGAAAGGCCTCCAGCAGAGAGAAGACGTGCCTTCTGCACGTCGTCGTAGGAGGCGTTTCCAGGGTCCACACACTCGGGTTTCCCTTTGCAGCAGGTTCCTTCTCCACGCCCTGGTGGAGCTTCCTTGCAAGTCCCCCCAGCTGCTGCCTGGTTGCACAGGACCTGGCCACGGGGCTTGTGGCTGCAAGAGGTTTTCTGAAAACAAACCTCTCAGTCAGCCGGGCTCCTTTCCACCCGTGCTTTCAGTGGCCTTGGCTGGTCCCTGAGGGGTGGGTGATGAGAATTAATTTGCACTTAGCCCCCATCAGGACTCATTCTCTCTGCAAACACTCCCTTTCATTTACCTTTTACCACCACTTTCACCACAATATTTACCAGGGGATACCTCTCTAACCCGATAACACTATAAAAACATGTCTGTACGCCCAAATAAATCCCAGGCGGATTAAAGATGGAAACGTTCAAAACGAGAACCTGAAGCATATAAGCCTTGGAAATAATTCTTTAATCTTGAGGTTAGTGATCTGGCAGGGCTCCAATATCAATATCTTCACGCTTTCCTCTTGAGCGGGTCACATTCCTCAGAGAAGAGGGGGCAGCCCCTGCCAGGAGGCGAGTTGGGCCGGCGGGGTAGGGCGCTCGCGACGCTGCCACTCAGGGTCGCCTGTCGTCTGGGTGGGCTCCAGGCTGCACCCACCTGGGGTCTCAGGCTGGCACGTCCTGGCACAGGCGAGAACAGACCTCCAGACTCTGCCATGCGGGGAGTTTCGAGTGGTCCAGATGCACAGAGAGAGAGAGGTGGCTGCGAAGACCGGGCCTGTGACAGATTTCAGCCGGTCTTGTCATGTTGGCCCCTGATTGGCTTCCTTTCCTGAGTGCCCGCAGCTGCCCGGCCTGGCTGTGGGGACGGGAGGGGTCACAGCGACTCCCTTGTGGGTTCCTCACTGTTGACACAGAACAGCACTTTCTGGCCCCGGGCTCCTTCTTGTCCTCGCCTTGGGCTGGCCCCTCTTGGGCTCAATGTCTGGGTGGATTTATGACTTTTGAGAAGCCCAGTTACTCTCGTGTCCATGGGGTTTGAAGAGAAAGTGGTAGGAGACTCATGTGTCCAGCCATCGTTTACCTGGAGAAAATGGTGATAGTTTTTTTTTCCATGCTTTAAAACAGTATGTAAATACAACAGTCCTGTGCAAAGCACCAAAAGGAAGCGTTTTTACAAACCCAAGTATGTGGTGAAGTGTAGCCACAAAAGAGAATGAAAGCTGGACAAACGTCCACTCAGACAGGGGACTGGGAGCTGGTGGTGATGCTAAGCTGCTCCAGGGATCATTCCCGGGGTGGGTGGAAAGCAGCCGCCCTGCATGGGGCTGGCGGGGTGCCCTCTGCTCCCTGGGGCAAACCACGCATGAGCGTGACAGTAGGCGACTCCCGCCCCAACCTCCAGGGCCCTGCAAAAAAAAATTAGTCCCCTTGTGAAGAAAACTCCAGACTCCCTCAGTCACACCCTAATATTTTAAAATCTATCTTGGCAGAAAAGTCTGTCCCTCCATTGAAATGGAAGCGTTCATGCACAAACGCAAGTCCAGTTTTGCTGAGGAGCCACTTTCCTCTCCGATGAATAGTCTGTTGATTATGTAAAGCCTGTTAGTAGGTCTCTAGGTCTTCTCTCTGCTAAATAAAGACAGCCTAACCCTTAACCCTTCCTGGTTCTGGTTTTCAGGTGTTGCTTCATGTCAATTTTTCCTTCCTTAACCTCCCCCAAGCTGTCTGGGCCACTTCTGAAGTTGCGAATGCCATAACCATCCAAGATCATGGAGTGAACTGACCAACCGGGATACTGGTCAGCCATGTTACACATGTATTTAGGGTTACTTTTGCTTTTAAATATATTGTTCCCCATCAGTATGTGGCTAGTGAGTGTTTCTCTAGCAACATACTGTGAACTTTAGACCTTTTGCACCAAATTTACCCATCATTCATTTCTTGGCTTTTCTTTACAAAATTGCAAGCCTTTTCTTTACACCCTGATTGTACAAGTGCATTATCAGAGGGTATGAGCCTTTTTCAAAGTATATTTGAAAATGGTAACCAATGGCTTGATGGGAATCAAGGATAACAAAGCACGCTGTACAGCCCAATTATTATTTTGTTTAATTCATTTATAATAAAATTTAAATTGTATTTGTTCAGCATCACCAAATCAGATATTTTGTTGGGAGTGGAGAGAGGGTTGACTAGGTTTCCTCCCTCCCTCCCTTCCTTCCTTCCTTTTTTCCCCCCCTTTCTTTCTTTTTTCTTTCTTTCTTTCTTTCTTTCTTTCTTTCTTTCTTTCTCTTCCTCTTTCTTTCTTTCTTTCTTTCTTTCTTTCTTTCTTTCTTTCTTTCTTTCTTTCTTTCTTTCTTTCTTTCTTTCTTTCTTCCCTTTCTAATAAACTCAGGTTGGCATTTAACAGTAAACTAATTACATGACGTTGAGTTACCATCATGCTAAGATGAGCCACTTTAATGATTACATGGCATGGGTTTATTTTAAGAAGAAGAAATTACTTTCATGCTCTAAAGAAATCAGGTTGAACTGTGATTAAATAGATTCATGCTGCTACCTTCGAATTGCCCGGCGGTGGCAGTGTCTCAGCTGCCCTTCTTACTCATTCTCTTGTCCTACGGACTGTAGCTCAGAGCACCCTGATTTCTATTCCAGGACTTTGAAGAGAGAAAAAACTGAACCACCCAGAGCCAAGATTTCAGAGGATTCAAAGGTAAGCATGGGTCAGGCCACAGTTAAAGGACAGCTGAGCGTGGTGACATGGTGGAATGTTACCCCCTGCTGCAGGGAAGCCAGCCTGAGGAATGTTACTTGGGGTCCACGGGTTGCCCAGATTCCTGTCATTACTGAAAGAGCATTAGAAGACAGAGGCTGTTTCTACGTCATTAAAAAAGTCTTGGGAGAGAGAGGCTATCTTTGTGTAGCCCCAGTGAGGAACATTAGAATGAATTTGGGCAATGATAAATAATAATTTCAATGCAGTTCATAAAGCTGTGATATAACACCTATTGATAGAGAGTTATTTAAATATTTGCTCTATTTTGTATCTTGATTTATTAGAGTAATATAAACTAAATACAATATGTGATAATGTTTATGAGTAGGATGACCATAACATTTATTGTCCAACTCAACACTCTCTGAGAGTGAGAGGATATGCTATTAATAGTTATGCAGGGTCAACAGAATTAAGCCGGGACTATGCTGGGAAAATGGCAGCACACAATCACCGTTTTTATGAAGAGTTTTATGGTTAAAAAAAGCAGTTATCTGAACTGTGTCCTAAATGCCCCGGACTGCCTTGACCATGCCTGAGGAAAACCACATCAGCTTCCTCTTACTTCATAACTAATGTAATAGCTGTGCTACCAAACCCAGAGTGCCAGACACGTGAAGCCATTGTGCAGTTGTGAGGGGTGTAAGAGAGAGCTACAGCTAGCCTGATGGATGGTTTCGTGTGTTTCATCAAGACCTAGTGGGGACACGTGGCTTGACGAAGTCTGGCCTCTAGTTAGCTGGAATTCCTCCGAACTCACTCAACCATGTTCTCAGCAAATCCCAGTTTACTAAGAAAAGCGAAAGTGGAAACCGCAGATGAAGTGAGGCAAGCATTCATCATTTTGACTATAAACTACTTTCAGACTTTGGTGAATTACCTTTTTTCTCTGATCCTCAGTTGTTTCATCTTTAAATTAAATGAAACTAATAAAATTTACCTGTAGTGGGATTTGAAGGAGATAATCAATGTATGATTTACACATAGTACACACTCAATACATGCAAGTAATTTATGATTGTCAATAATAATACATGTGTGTTTTCAGTTTTAGATCATGTATTGGTGGAATCATGAACATGTCTTTCCAGAGAGAAGCAGAAGTCACCCTGGCTTAGCACCGTACCTCTCTCCTCATTCTTGTGAATGGCGCCATCTTGACTTGATTCACCACGGCTGTAATGGTTGAAATTGTCATGTTCTAGTAAAAACTATTTTTAAAAATCCAACAATGCCCCTTCTGCAGTTCTTATAGTGGGGAACATCTGCTTGTCATTTTTCTGTTATCTGTTTCTCAAAAGTTGAAAAGCATTCTTAATTAGAATGATCAGAGTCATATTCACTGCAATTAAAAATTATAAGATGAAGAAATACATACATGTTACAAAGCACTAGTATGCCTTCCAATAGGTTCCAGAAATGGAAGCACGTGGAGTTACATTCAGAAGGTGAGGGATCAAAGCACTCTACAACTCTTGTCAGGAGACAAGCACCTAAAGCGGTTAGGGATATTAGGGTACATGAAAATGAAATGTGTCCTCAAGATCAATTTCCTGGTGCATTTCACAGTACAGTTTCTATTTTGCCCATCTGACATAATTTCCAATCTGGCTGATGGATATTGACCAAAGGAGATTCATAAATACGTGAGTGATGACATATCTTATGTTTTAATCTCTACTGTGACATGACATAGTGACTTGAGAAAATTTGCAAAATATTTTTTTCATATATCCTTCAGATATTTCCATTTGTGTGTGATATATAAGTGGAGATTATATAGATACGACATAGCGTTCTGAAGGGTATATCTCACAGATAGCTGGTATTATGTATTTCCTGTTTCTAAAACTTCCCAGGCTGCATCTCTGCTCTTTCGAAGTATAACTAACTCCTCCCCCTTCATACCTAAGCAGGTTCCCAGAAATCAGGTGAAGTCCAGTAGCTAATATTTCAGCCTTTCGTTCATACCCATGCATGTTCTCAGAAGTGTTAGATTTCTTTTGCTCGAGAAGCCTTTCATAGAGGGGGTGCTACCTCCCCCCGGTGCAGATAAGGGCACCAAGATGCAAAGGGGGCTGTCCGAGATCGCATAGGATTTGGTGGTTGGAGCTCCTGTCATTTTGTTGTCCTGACTCCAAATCTCACCCACTTTCTCCTAAACCAGTGACTTTTTACGTTGTGCTCCTGAATTCTAAGGATTCTTCCTGTCACACCAGGAGCTACAGGGAATGTATGAGAGGGACTGAGGGACCTGGGGGCCAGCCTGTGGGGGTTGGCCCCACCACCCTACTCCAACCAGCATTGCTTCTCTAAAGTCTGTTGTACAGACTGCTTTTGCTAGAATTCTACTTGAAAAAGAGCTCTACTGCTTAAAAAAAAAATTGAAAACCAGTACCTTAACCTATGCTGTCCCCATGTTCTGCAGACAAACACACAGGCGCACATCCCGCGTACATGGACTGTGCAGACGGGCAGCAGGAGGACACCCCTGGGCCACTCTGGGGATCCCTCTAGGGAACTCTGTCTCTTCATGATGTCCCGCCACCTCTCCTTCCTGAGCCTCCATGGTCACATGCTTGTTGTCCAGCTTGTCCAGGCCGGTTCATGGCCAAAGGAGGGCATTTCCACAGACTCGGGAGGCAGGAGGGCAGGTGAGGACAGGAGAACAGGTATCCTGTCTTCTTGGCCTCGGTTAACACTCCACAGCCTGAGGGTGGGACCCAGCTCTCAGGTGAGCCTCGCGTGTCAGTGGAGTGTGATAAGAGGACTCCTTACAAGAGACTGAGGCCGCTTCTGGAGGACAGAGTCCAGGGTCAGAGCTGCTGTGACGCAGCCGGAGAAGAGAGAAGGGAGCCGGCCAGGTCACGTCGCGCTGTGGGGACTCTCGCCCGCGCAGCTGGGTCCTGCTCCGTCTGATCTCTCAGGGTCCTGACTGGTCTTCCAGGCAATACCGCCCATTCTTCAAGCTGAAACTGGTGCTTGGGAAACTCCAGAGGGGGGAGCTCAGTTTGAACTGAATGGTGGGTTTATTCTCATTTCCAGGCGGGGGGCCACAGCCTCACCAGCCCACAGGTGGCCAAGCTGTAGGCCAATGGTGCTCACTCTAATTTTTCACAAGGAACCAGTCAATACAAAATAATGCTACAACTAACATGATCATGAAACTATACTGCCTCATGGATGGCAGAAAGAGGGTATAACCACTTTGGTACCTGCACCAGTGTTCCCAGAACTGCGGGTGTAGAGAATGCCAGTGATATAGAGAACACGCAGTGAAGGAAACGTTACCCTAACACTACTGTAGTTTGAACTCTGAAAATGGAAGCTCATGTTTCTTCCATCTAACAGTCACAAATGTGGGTAAATGGCCTCCTGGAAATTCTCGGACATGGGACCCGTTAGGAACTGGCAGAGAGGTGTGGTGTGCCTCTCTCAGTGGGGGTCACGTTGGAGGAGCAGGCTGGTGGGCCATGGGGCCCTGGGAACAGATGTGTGTGCTGGCAGTTGGGGTGTGTTCATGTTCCCCAATGTCACCACCGGAGAGCAAGACACCAAGCATAACTGGCATGCCACGTTCACACTTCGCAGCACCCGCTCTAAATCCTAAGTCACCGAAGGACAAGAAAACACCTTTCGGATGTTCTCTCTTAGGAATTCTTTCTCTTCTAACAGTGCCATTCCCAATTTGCGTGCATGTTTAATGCATGTTTGATTAATATAAATAAGTAAAGTAGAAACATACTTTATACATACTTGGATTCTGTGCAGCGATTGAACAGGAGAGATGGTTAAAGAGGCCTAAGACGCACGAGACGGTGAAATCACAAAAAATAGGGATCAGGATTGTAAAAAAAATCATGTATCATCTGCAGGTCTGTTTATCACAAATGTTTTCTAATGTTAGCCCATCCTTTCAAATTACTTCTACATTAATTATATAGCTAAATTATTTCTCTACAGATATTTAATATGTATCTCAATATTGCAAAAACAGAATCCTTTGGAAATAAGATAATTTTTCATAAAATATGAATAACACAATTGTTAAGAGAACTTTCTGACCACTAAGCTTACACGTTTGTGATTATATTTTGAGAAAACAAACCACGTTACTTTAAATTATAGACATTTTAAATATACTGTGTACCTGTCTAGAGCATATTTATACATGAATTGCTTTGAAGAATTAATGAAAAAAATACGCACATTTTTTTCCTTCATTTTGTGAAAAATTTTAACTGTATATTCAGAGCTCACAGTACTATTTGGATGGATGTCCTCATTAAGTTTATTTGTAACACTTTCAGGAAAGAAATAAGACTGCCATTAAGTGCCATTTCACAGGAAAAATGAGAAATTAAGTAAAATAGTTTTGATGATGACATATTAAAGCTGTTGCTTATGCATGAACACAAAGATGAAAAATTCTAATAAATGTCGCTTTTCATCTGTTTGAAACAAACAACTCCTCCACCCCAACATGAGACATATTCATACTAAAGGGGGCGTTTAGAAATGTATTTGGGTGGCTGTCGATTTCCTTGCTTATATTTTCATTCAGGTATTTAATTTTTTATAGAAGTATTATACTTTAGTTTTGATATAATATCAGTGTTTTAGCAACAGCTTTCATATTCTTAAATACAAATCTAGATCAAGTCTTTAGACATATTTATAAAGTGATAGATAACCTACAGTAGCATATATAGAAAATAACAAAAAGGTATCTATTAATTTAAAATTTTTTCTATACTGCCAATTCCCTGAATGTTAATAATAGACCCCAGGAAGCTTTTAAATGTGTATTTCCGACCCAATTTCAAGACTTCTAAAAAGCCACCTTCTTATTGGCCACAGATATGGATAACATTGGTTTCAGAGCCCCCCTGTCTCCCAGCCCTCACTAAAACACTGCTCAGTCTGGTAAGCATCAGCATGATAAAGCATAATTGCTTTTTTGGAGCCCTTCTAATCTATTGGGTCAAAGCATGTTTCATTGACACCACAATTTTGCTTATTCTGCAGTCATGAGGTCTGCTGGATCAGGCCAGACACCCAAAGCCTTATGAAATATTTAAGGAAAGCCTTCCAACGTGCACACAGATAAGTCTTCCAAATCAAATGGCTGAGACGACCATATGTGTGGAGGCTGGGAAAGCATGAAAAAAATAAAAAGGAATAACGAAATCAAGCAAACAGAAAATTTCACATGAAAGAAATAGGTAGACTGTTGTCACTCGATAATGACCCCGTAAATTCTTGGCCCTTGTAGGGTCGTTAATAAATATCCTTATCGGTGATCACGAGCTAGGTGGGTCAGGGGAGGGGAAGTGTGTAATGCAAATGTAATTATAAGTCTTCATTCTTTGGCTGGAAAAGATTCACAAGGACCCTGAGATGCAGGCAGCTTGGTGTTCTGTTCAAAAATACACCTTTCCAAACCAATGCATCTGTGCAATTATTTCTAAAAGGGAAAAAAGATTTTAACAAGTCCATTTTTGTGGACACTACTCCGAAGCAGAAACTGCCGCACGTGTCTCCCTCGTTCCCACAGTCGCCATGTTTGGGGAAGAGAGAAGCAGCACTGGTCAGATGCTGCCCTGACATTCAACCTGCTCCTTTGACCTTCAGTCGCTGGTATTTTGTCTGTGGAACAGGCAAAGAGATCACAAAGACAGGGATGACCTATCGGGAGGAGGAAGCTCGAACTACATGCCGGGAGGGGCTGGTTCTGCCTGGATTTCTGGGCTTTGCAAAAGCAGCAGACTAGACTTCTCCAAGGCCAAGACTGCCACACGCCTGCTGTCCGTCTCTCTTCTTGGGAGATGGAAAGGGGAGAGATTCCAACAGGAGGCTCTGGCGTTCAAACGCCTGCACTCTCGGCCCCCCACCCCTCCCCCACGCTCCTCGCCCTCCCTCTGCATTCATTGTAGCCCAGCCGGCTTATGATAAAAGAAGGATGCCATGCAGTGTAAATTCAGTCAGATTGTCAATGTATCCATACACATTCTCAGTCTCTGTTCAATGTTCCATGACAACAAGGTGAGACGGCAGAGGTTACCCCAACAGCTGCTGCCTAAGCTGGAAATTCCAGGCATTGAGCACCATCTGTCTATACATTCACAAATGTATGTAAGAGCCATCTATCAGGCTGCAGCGCGGCAGCTGCCTCCCAGTCAGCCTGCTTCCTTTCTCGGCTCCGAACAATGAGAGCTGGTTCTTCACTTTGTGTCACACAGAATGGCTGATTTGATTAAGTCCCCAACTCTCATTATGCTAGGTAGGGGTGTAGAATTTCAATGATAATCCACAATGCATGACCAGTTTGTCACCATGGCAACATAAATTCAAGGTTACTAGCTCAGACGCATAATTGGGTGTGCGCTGAGTGGCGAAGAGGAGGGGCTGTTAAAATTCTTGTCGGAGAAAAGTAGCATCCATCATACTGCCTGAAATTGCAAAGTACTCATAATCAGACAGAAAAATCCTTGGAGAAAAATGCTAATAAAATAACTATTACAGCCTAATAAAATTATTAAGTTGAACCACTTTGGTTTTTAAAGTATTCCAGTTAAGAGGAATGAACTAGACGCCTCATTAAACATTGGAGACTTAGATTGAACCTCCCCCACCAATATTTGCATTGAAATATGGACCTAAAGAATTTCTGGTCTCAGCATGATTGATGGATCAAAATGAGCCCCATATAATAAAATATACCACCACTCATATTTGTTTCATTTTTGTATTTCATATTGGATTTTTCTTAGCTGTAAGAATATTTCCTTAATAGAATGCTCTGGAGAAAACTAGATCTATTTCTTTGCTTTAAAAATGTTAAAAATTAAATTATGCATGTTATTTGCTGTATCTCCCAAAGAGGAGATGTGAAAACCAAGGTGACAAGAAAGTGAAGGAAGCCTCAAAAACAGATAAGAATATGCTGAATTATTGGCCCATCCCACTCTAAGTTCATTTTAGTATTTATAATTATTTCGAATATAAATTTTACTCAAATGTACATGACTACTAAAAATCCAATATGCAAAATAAAATGCATGCTCAAAAAACGGACTTCATCTCGGGCCAAAATAATTATGGTAATTCCTTGTTTTGGGGCCTGCCTTAGCCAGTGAAGCAGACCCAGGCACAGGGTTATACATGAACCCACACAAATGGCTGGGGTTTCAGCTCAGAGTCATTGGAGGGGGCGAGAGACATCATGGCTCACGGAAGGCTTCCCCCATTTTCTCTGCACAGAACCAGTGTCTCTCCATGATGTTGCCTCTCTGGGTTTAAGCATGAGATGCTTTGCTCTGTGGTATTACCTATTATGACTTTTCATAAAACATGACAAAATTTAAATACATTTTCTTTAACGACAGAACACAGGCGTGCTTATGTGTTTAAAAGACAAGTCTGCCCTTTGTTGCTGAGAGCCAGCCTCTGTTTAATCCTGTGGAAGAAACGTAAGATTCATTGACTTCAACAATAAGAGAATTCCTGCCCATTAAAAGCAGTTGTGGCCGCCTGAGAAACAGTGTTGGGTGTTTGAGACCTTGTATGAAGTTAGATTTAATTCCTCCTGCACTCTTTCTGCATGTCTTGCCTCTCTCTCATCCTGTCTCAGGTATATTTTCTCCACCCCCATTCCAGGATGTGCACAAAAGGAGCTTTTTTCCTTTGTATGGTATCTGCCATCATTACAAAGTAACTAAAATGTTAGCTAAAGCTACAAATAAAACTAATTTTTAGGCTGCTGACATCGTTTGATAGATACACCGTTTACCTTAGAGGGTTTCTAGTCCCCACCTCAATTTTCTACAAAGTCAAGTGGGATTAGATGATGTTTTAAAGTAAATAACAGAGGTTTACTCACATTAAGATCACATCCCCAGGATCTTTGCAATTTTTAAAGTACAAAATAAGAGAAAAGGAAAAAAAATCAAAGTCAGATGACCTAATTCAGAATGTAGATGTAATTTTATATTTTTCATGTTGTGT
Organism: Hipposideros armiger; assembly: GCF_001890085.2. Classification (NCBI taxonomy): domain Eukaryota; kingdom Metazoa; phylum Chordata; class Mammalia; order Chiroptera; family Hipposideridae; genus Hipposideros; species Hipposideros armiger. The sequence goes on along the minus strand of NW_017731450.1, from coordinate 1,278,707 downwards.
TTAATCATACTAATGGTTGAGTCCTTTGGAATTTTTTTTTAAATTGAAGATCGTTTGTGTGGAGCAATTTCATTTGAAATCTGAAGGAGTTTCGGTCTGAAAGAGCTTGCTTACAAAAGTCACATCTGGAAGTATATTCAGATCTGACTGCACACATGTAGCTCCAATTAAGGTCCGAGGCCTAAGCAAAATAACCCAGCAGCAGAGGGGGAGGGGCCAGGGGCCAGAGAAAGAGGCTTGTGTCTCTGATTTAAATACAAGCGGCTTTCTGGAGAAGACCAGCCCTGGTCAGATGAATTCCTTTTGTGGAAACACACTGGCTCCAGAGACAATCACATTTATGATTTGATGTTGAGTGAACTGCAGCCACCCGTTAGCAGCAAATGCTGAGCTGGTGGATCTGGAGTGAAATCCCACAGACTTTTAGGCTGAGCTTGACTGGGTTTTGAGAGCCTTAAAGGTCATTTAAAAATTACTTGAGGACTTTGTCTTTAGTACATTTATATATGTGTGTGTGTATTGATGAACACTAATATATACTGATTTAAAACGTACTGTTGGCTATTTTCTAAACTTCTTTATGTGATACTCATTATAAGAACAAAAACAAAAACATATCCACTTTAAATTAGACCAAAGCATAAGCATCAATATTGTAATGTTTTCTGGTTTTCTTTAAAAAAGAAATCAATTGCTATCCATGTTTTCTGTTTTTATACAATTAGAGACAGTGAAGACATTATAATTAGTCTTATGCCCATATTGCCTCAAAATTTTCATCAATCTTCATAAAAATATATATATTTGCAATTTGAAAATACATTGGAGTTAATTTTCATCTTTAACAAGCTACAATTTGATGTTCGTCAGTCATGCCAAGTCCGAAATGATTATAAAATGAGCACATGAGAAATATCTATGAATATTAATACATCAAACCTCTGAATAAATTGTGGGGCAGTGAGGTAGAGATTCTCCGTGTGTGAACTTTAGGGAGGGAGCCTATTATTCAGTGCTGGTTACACCCAGGACGTACATGCCGGAGAGAGGACAGAAGTGAGGAACGGCGCCTGGGATCAGCTATGTGTGCGAGGCAAGGCCGCCGTCCTCCCGTCCCGTTTGCCATCTGCAAACTGGTGGTTGTTTTTAATCACTTCATATTCTGATGGCTTTCCCTTCATTGGTTAGCTTTATAAACTTCAGGGAAAAAAATAATAACACCCAATATAGTTAAACATCCTTTTTTTCTGAAAACCTGCAAAATGTGTGTTTTATATTTTTTGTACATGTGATAAACACTGGGACCTCGTTGCTTTCTGTGAGTTGTACTTGAGTACTACAAGTTTTAAAAAACTTTCTGAAGTCAGGTCACTGCACACAGCGACTCCAGAGAACGTCTCATATTCAAGTTAACGTAAACTATATGACCCATTATATATGCTATAGGCATGTGTACACACAGTTGGTATGTGTGTACATGGATAATCTTTATATGTACGCAAATCTAAGAACGCTGTCACTTTTCCTTGCTTCCTATGATATCCATTTACAGTTGCATTTTCTTTTTTATTTATTCCACAGTAATTTGACACAAAGTGAAGTGTAGCAATCTGAGGACTAGTTTTGACTCATACTTATCTCCATTTCTTTCAAGTTACAACTGACACAGGTATGAGGAGCACCTGGTCCTTGGTCTTGCGTGTGACACCCAGTCTGACTGCTCCAGTGTGGAAGTCAGTCATGCCGCATTGGGAGAGCATCCCGCTGCCATGTACAGAACAGCCGCTGTGATCAACCTGGTGCCGGCTAACGTGCCCCCGCAGCCAACAAGGCGCAGCTCCCCACCATCTTAAAGATTGTGATGGCTATTCATGCAGACGAGCATCAACCAAAAATCAGATTTTTTAAATTCAATTTTTAAAACTCACCAAAAACACCCGACAAATATAGGTGATAATCTTACTATACCATATTACGGAAATATATTGAAATTGTTAATCGATAAATATCCAACAAGAGCCAAGTAGATCAATGAAAGTACTATAGCGAACTTGTCATGGAAGGAAATGGGCAATAAAGAGAAATATCTACTCCATACTTTCAATTACCACAAGAATAAAATTAACATTTAAAATCATTCTGAATATAGTTTAATCTCCAACGTTAAGAGGCATTAAGTGTTTTGGAAAAAAAATTGACTCACAGAACTTCTGGTTTAGAATGAGCTCTAAAAGGTTGTCTGCACTAGTTACACACCAAATATTTGGAACCATTGTTTAAAACTATCCAAAATTGATCCTCTAATTTATATACAAACATTGCTAGTGATGGCTAGCTCACTGTTCCTAGGGAAAGTCAGGGCTGTCTTCACACTCAGCTGGAATCGTTAGCCAACTCAACTTCCACCACACGGGATAAAAATAGTATATCATCTATTCCTCTTTCATTCTCATAACTAAGGAAAACACCATACTGTCTTATTGAAAGAAAAAAATTCAGTCTCTTCAAATATTACTCATCTGACTTGGGAATCACATGCATGTTTTTAGGGTCCGCATAGGAAAATCAGCAATCAGTGTACAGAACTGCATATGCAGGTAGGTGCTTTAATGTCAGATTGAATCTGCTGTGATCCTTTCACAAACCAAAAGTGGTTCTACTACAAAATAAATACGGTAATACCTTGGTTTGCAAACATAATTCGTTCCAGAAACAAACTACTCGTATTGTATGACATCACTCGTGTACCACGTTAAAATGTATTATAAATGTTTGCTTGTCTTGCGGAACACTCGTAAACCAAGTTACTCACAATCCAAGGTTTTACTGTACCTGATATTAGCTTGTTTACTTCTCAATTACATAACAATACAAATTGTAGACCAAATTAATAAAGACAATTTTGGATTAATGTAACACCAACTATATAACATTTTTTTTTCTGTTCTTCAGTCCCTTCTCACCCTCCCCCCTTACTTACCAGGCCACGGCTCCATCTTGTTCCCAACATCTCCAGCGGCATGTATATAACTGTGACTGCTCCTCCTAATTACAGTCATTTAAAGGAAAAGAGGGAAATTTCTACAAATGGGTTGCACAAGAAGTTTCTTCATGAATCTGCCCTATCACCTGTCCTTTACAGAATTACCTGCCAGCGGAGGAACTATTTTGAGAAATGATTAAAGCACAGATTGTGGGCAACATCTAGAATAGTGGAGGCTCTTTATAAGATGTGATCTTTGTATTCCCCCCCACACACACACACACACACAATCAGTGTTTGATTAGGTACATGACATTTCCCAGAATGTCTTAATATTACATCCTTTACTGAGACATACAATAAATCATATGCGGACATTATACGATCTGCACCTAAATTTTGAGTCTATCTATGAATGAAATTTCTGCAATCCTGAAAGCACAAAGGCCTCCACTTCAATTTGCAGGCGCTAAACCAGTGTAGGCACCATGTCATCAAAGTCTTCCTCCCATTAAGGCTCCATCAGACTTTACTGGGATCCCGTTTTGCTCACTCAGTGAGGATGACGAAGGTACTGGAATCACGATGGGATTCTTAGCCCCCATCCCAGTGCTTGGCATGTACTAGATTCAGCAAATATTAGTAAATGAATAAACAGGTTTGAAATCTGCGAGTTTAGGTTGCACCATACTTCCATAGCTGAAAATGTTTCCAAAGTAGGATGTCTCTTCCACTGTTTCTTGTGCTTCTCTCTCTCTCTTCCTGCCTTCCTCCCTCTCCCTCTCCCTCTCCCTCTCTCTCCTGCTCTCTCCCGCTCTCTCCCTCTCCCTTTCTGTCTCTCTCTCTCCCTCCCTCCCCCCCCCTCTCATCTGTCCACAACACTGCTGGGAATAACTTGATCCCAGGACACTCCTACAACCGCCAACCTCCTACCAGCAGCACTCGGATTCAAAAATGAAACCAGAATCTGCAAAGGCCTCCATGGAACAAAAGGATTTTAGCATTTCCCAGAATTGGGTAGTGAACAGGAGAGAAGGGTCACGAGATAAGATGAGGTAGGTGACTTGCCTGCCAAGACATCCTACAATTCTTGAAATATTTCTCATCAATGGAAGAGGGCTAGGACTTCCCTTTCGAACCAAGCCCTGTGGAAGAGTGTAACGCATCGGAGCTCATGTGCTTATCAGAAATGACATCTTTCTGGGTCACATTCTTGTAAAGTACGAGGTGACTAAAGACCAGACGATGTCTTTTCCTGAACCACTTCACATCCAGTGTCACCTGAGGCCCAGATCCCACGTGAGGTGATGGAGGGACCCAGGGATCCTGGCCCTGTAGGAATCAACAGGGAATTCGAGGCTGCAGAGTTTAAAAAGTAGTCACACAATGGAGGGTCCCGTGAAAGAAAGGAGCAGCAGCACAGATGAAAAGCCGAGAGCCCAGAATTCTGCTGCGCATGGAGATGGGTAAGGAGGCGCGATGGGGCCAGGAGCGGAGGAAAGGAGAGATGAGGAATTGCAGGCCGACCAGCAGGACACGGATGTGGAGTGCAGAGGACATCTTGTCCTTGGGAAATACCATATAATGATGAGTGCTTATGACTGGAGACAGGATAAGCAGGAGCACAAATGACGACACTGGGAAAATAGGTCGGACCGGGCGGGGAAAGTGCCAGGACAGAGAACCCGCAGGGAGGAGCCAGGCCTGTGGCCGCTGGCCTTTCAGCCAGTCACACGGTCCCTCACTGCACTTCCCAGGGGGACCACAGAGCCAGCACGTGGAGCACCAGCACAGGCCGCAGGTCACCGAAGCGTGCAGACGACCATTGTCCCAGGTGAAGGAGCAGCAGACTCGAAGATATTCTCGTTTCAAAAGCTCGTCCGCAAATATTTTTCACCAGGTAAATCCTGAAGGGTTTTAAAACTTGAGAAAAGATGGTACTGACCTAGACAACCTCTCAAGTCCCTCTGGTTCCAACAATGTATGGCGCTAGTGGCCCATCCTAAACAGAGCAGTGACAATTCCCTAGGCCTGGCTGCCTCACCGTGCTCGTCTGCTCATTTGTCTCATTGTCTTGTACACTGGAATCTGAAAGCATCATTCTCAGAGCTGAAAATGTCTGTCTGTCCCCTTCACAAACGCTGGGATCAAGGAAATGAATCCACATAAAAGATTTCCCTCCTTTTGTTTTGCTTCTGAAAATGTGTACGGCTAACCCGCGTACGCTACTAGAATTCAAAATCTGGGTTGCTCTAGGCCAGGGGTCGGCAAACTGCGGCTCTGGGTACGTTCCATCTCAAAAGTGTGCCGACCCCTGGAAGAGCCAATCCTGTCCCTCACAACAATTTAAAAATTATTCGAGAGCCATAAATATATTTTACATAATCACCATGATGTGGATAATATTGTTTAAAAATTTTATAAATGAAATTATGATAGTTTTATTTTCATTTTCAATTTGACTTCAGAGCCACATGTACGTACCCAAAGAGCCGTATGTGGCTCACGAGCCGCAGTTTGCCGACCCCTGGCGGCTCTTCCGTCTCAACAGTTTGCCAACCCCTGCTCTAGTTCACCTGTGTAATTAAAGGGTTTTGGTCTCCCCAATATCTGGTATTAATGGTTTTTAATCAGTGAAGTCCCTGAAAGCAAGTGATGTCCTGTGAACAATTCTGCTCCGGAGGGATTATGAAAATAGTGCTCTTTTTCTTCTGACACACACTTGTTCTCAGTTCATGGTACTGTGAACTGGTGGAGAGTTACACTCAGGTTTGCTTTATGGGTTATTACTAAATGAATAACCATACCTTGTACTCATCTAGCACCTGTATTTCTCAGCCTTATCACCTCATCTGCTCTCTCAGCGTCCCTGGGAGCAACGGCTGTCAGTGGGCAGGGCGCTGTGGGAGGTCACTGTCCATGTGACCACGTTGGTCAGCGTCAGGATGAGGCTGATGTTAAAGCCAGGTCCTGTCACATGATCTTCCCTGAGGAACAAGCTACAGACGGAAGGTGCGTTCCTTGTTTACACTGCACACGTCTTGACACAGTTTGGCCTCCGCGAGCGATTTCACGGTTCTTAGGTGACTTGCCCTGGGACAAAGTCCCCATTGATCCCACACACGAACCCATATGAACCGCTCACGGCAGAAATCAGTGTTTACGTAGCAACGTCTCAATTAAGCAGTTGTGCCTGCCACCCCTTCCTCCAAGAGGACTGTCATTTCCTGTGGAATTCCCAAGGTTTAAATACTATAATTAGAGATCAATTACTTTGTCAATAGTCACTGAATGCCCCTGCCACCTGAGGCGGGGCTCCCTGGAAGCTTCCAGAAGACCCTATTGCAGGGGCAGCTCACCCGTGTACCCTGGTGTCAGCTCTTGGCTGCAATGGCCAGCCAGCTTTTCTTCTTCCCTGTGACAATTGTTGAAGTGATTCCATCTTTCACTAGGTTTACAATGTGCATAAAAAGGCTTCGTTGAGAAGGAAAATTTCACAATATCCTAAATAACTAAAGCATAAACACAAATGATCATGAAAAAATATGCAGCCAGATCTGGAGTGTGAGCAGGGCATTAATGCCAAAGAAGGCGCTGCTGTCACTTCCAAACGTGGGGCTCCGAATAACATTTCAGCCTATTCCTGGCTGAGCTTTCTAGCCCAGCTCGGAGTAGTTAAGTGATTTTGTACGTAATAACCTGGCTCCTAGACGCTGGCAATTTCCTTGTGTGAGGGCAAGTGCAAATTGCACAAAATTTTCAATCTCTGTAAGCAATTGTTACAGGGATACATTTTAAAGTGCAAAGTCTTTATGAAATACGTTTGGACAAATTTACCTAGATGTCATTTCATAGCTGCGGGCTGGTAGAGAGGACCAAAGAGTGTGATTCTCCTCAAGTTCAGTCAATTTCCTCCTCATGGCAACCACAGACGTTCCTGGGGTGTTTCTCTCTTCTTGAAAAGCAAGGGGATATATTTTACATGCTCTTTGGGGAATGAGGGGGACAAAATCCAGGATGACTTTTCATTCAACACTGAGGACGTGAACCAGATAAAGGGTTGCATAATACCCTTCCCACGGCGGGCTTTAATTATTAAGGTGGGAGAAGCTTCTTAGACAAGAAACAAAATCCAGGACCAATAAAAGACCTAGCTGACCACGAAACTAAAAAATAAATGACACGTTGGGAGACTTAAAGCATATAGACTAGACAGCACTTAATATCCAATGTATTAAGGAGGTCTGTATACAAACAAAGACCAATGAAGAAAAACTGAGCACAGGATAAGAACAGGAAATTTACAGAAAAACTAATATAAAATAAGATTGAATGTCAACTATAATTAAGTATATACGCATACAGTCACAGGATGTAAAGTGCAGCATAGGGAATATAGTCAGTGGTATTGGACTAGCTGTGTACAGTGTCAGATGGGCAGTAGACTTTTGGGGTGATCATTTGGTGAGGGCCATACATGTCGGATCACTGTGTTGTTTTGTACACCTGAAACTAATAAAAAATGGACTAATACAAAAAAAGTACAAGCAGATCAAAGTATGCTCAATCGCATTAGTACTTAGGGAAATACCAATTAAAAATCATAAAATTCAATTTATTTGCCCATCAGACTTGTAAAAATTAGTGTCTTGGCAACGACCAGCCCTGGGAAGAGTGTAGGAAAATAAGTGCAATAAAGGAGGCTCATTGCACAGCCTTTTCAGAGAGCTGGTTAGGAGCTTTGCTTAAAAACGTAAATGTCCTCATTTCTGACCCAGAATTTCTCGTTTTTGCACCGGTCCTACAGAAATATTCGCAATTATGTACAAAGGAGCTCATACAGAAGGATGTTTACCCCCCCTTTATTGTAGAAGCAAAAAGTGGTAAACAACTAAGGTTTGAAAGTGAAATTGCTCAAAAATGGAATATTTCTGCTCTGAAATACCATGAAACCATTATAAAGTTATATATGTACTGAAAAGAAAGGTTTTCTGAAATATGCCTTCATGGAAATAAAAGCACATTGCAGAATAGTTTATAGAGTATTACCCACTTGATAGTTCATGTAATAGAAAGAAAAAAGAAATAATAAAGTGTATACCTGGATTTATGTATAAAAGCAAAAGGGAACACTGCTAAGATATACATACAGCTGTCAAAGCGAGGCTCTGGGGAGGCCGGTGGGATGAGGGTCGTGGGGACAGCGGTGGGAGGGTCTGGAGGGGGTTGAGGGCAGATGAACAATTTTTATTTTATATACTTCTATGCTGATCGCATTATTTTATAAGGAGAAGACAAATGTCAGCATTTTCTGTTGGTGATTGTATTGTGGTTATTTTTTGTAACCCAGTGGTTCAGAACAGCCACAAAATCAGGCAGAGGACAGCAAAAGCTCAGGCCCATAGTGTTTAGCTCCTGGAACCTAAAAAGTTGTTAACAGCTTCTGAAATGTTTAAGGAAGAATCGAAACCGCCCTTAGGCTCTGAGAACAGCCAAATCCAATCTAAGCAAACCATCTCCTGACAACCATTGTATTTGAGTAGATCTGCTTTGTTCATAAATAAATACATAGAAGAGAATAAACATAAATAAATGATCTCCACAAAAGGCAAATAGATTAAGCCTAAAACTCAAAGGGAAAAAAAAATTACCCATAGTAAAAAGTTTTCAAAAATCTTATCTTTTCTTGGTGGGGTGCAAGAAGTTTATGTGTTTAAAAGGAGCATAAAGCCTTCGGAATTAAATGACAACAAAATGATAAGGAAGAAGAAAGGGGTGTACAAAGGGAGAGCTGCCACAACAGAAAACGCAGCAGCAGAAATAAACCTCACGCGAATTCACGCTGAAAGCAATGAACAGACAAACTGATTTTTAAAAAAGTCAGTGATGTAGGAGTTAAATTTGAATCGCTGTCTTAGAATACAGAGAGGACAAATGGCCTCAAATGAGAAAGAAGACGGTGCATACAAAAACAGAATAGAGTGTTAATATCTAGGTAATAGATGAAGGAAACTCGGCAGACGTAACATGGAAAGAGTAAAAAACATATAACAGAATAAAACGCTGTTGAGATTTGTCTTGAAGACTCTGTTGATGATGAAAGCATCCTCACCTCCATGTGTAGTAAAATTTATATTTCAAAATAATTTATCAGAAATGTATCCCAGTCTTGTCACATCCTATAAAATACCCTTTAACAGCTCCAGTAATCGCTGCAGCAGTGGAAAGGTCCTTCTCAAAATTAAATATCATCAAAAATTATTTAATATCTCGCAGTTCATTGACATCATCTTTCATTATATCAGTTGAAAATGAAATTGCTGAAAGTATAAATTTTGATGGCCCAATAAATAAAGTTGTAGGAAAGTGAGCCAGAAAAAGCATATGATCAAATTATCACATTAACGAAGTTTTAGTTACTGTATTGTATGTTTACAATTATGACACTAAAAATATTCATTTCCACAATTTATAAATTTGTTACTCATTTATCACTATCACTTATAAATAATAACATAGTTTCAAAGAAAAAAGCTTTATATCACAGCACCTTTAATATCTCTTCGCCCTGCTGTTGGAACAAAGGGTCCCACCTTTTCATTTGGTACTAGACCCCACAAATCACATTGCTGGTCCTGGGGAAGTGTTTTTTAAAATAATCGAAAGATATCAATATCTTGATAAGTTAGATACAAACACCAGTATAGATTAATCAAAAATGACAGCTGCCCAAAAATGACAGCTGCCCTACAGGAAACACTAAAAAAAAACCCAAAACAAAACAAAACAATAATTGAGCTTGAAATCGGTTAACTGATAAGCAAAACTCCACAATTGGACCCATCTTCATTCACACAATCAGATTATACACTGTTTGTAAAGAGACACCCTTATAACCCGCGACAACTTTTATCGGAGGGTTAATGATGGAACAGTGAGTGTCATAGCCCCTGGGAGCTGGTGGCTGAATGAGACCACCTGACAATCCTCTGGAGCAGAGATGCTTCCTTCCAGCCCCTGCCACATACATGCCTCACCTGAGCCTCACAGGAACCCGCCCATGTTCCCCTGAATTTAGACAAATCGATGGTTTCCTCGAGGTCAAACAGCCAGTGAATCACATGGTGGGGGCTCACACCCAGGTTTTCTGACATTAAACACAGAGCACCCGCCACTGCGCCTGACAGCAAATGAAGGCTGTCATTTCCACAATATCTTCCTCAACATCCCACCGGATCTGGTGTCATGCTTGAGGCACACGACGGTTTCAGAATCAACATTTTTACAAAATGTTTTCAAGTGACGTTGAACCCAAACAGCTTTTACACATTTGCAGACTGTGGCACACGTCCTCTTTAGTTAAATCGGGAGGTTTGGGGTCAGAGGTTGACCCTGAACTTTGGGCAGGTTTAGGAGTTGCTCTGCTCCTGCTCTTCTCTTTGACAAAACTACTAAAACTACTAAGCGGACAAAATTTAATGAGGAATAGGTCCTAACACGGCTGGTACTTGCCACTGTGAGGTAGGCCGAGTTTGCAAGACACACATCCTTCGGGTAAGTGTTCCTTCCTAATATCGGAAGCAGCTAAGATCCAAGGGGAGGATGTGGCCCAGGGCATCTTATGACTGACAGAGACCAGGCTTCCCTCCTCCATCACCAGTTATGAGGCTCCTACCAAAACAAGAGCTCTTTAGTCAAATCAGACGCTTGGGATTGAGGAAATTTGTAACTACTTTCGCTGGCATTCTGAGAAGTTTCCTCAGTAATAAAAATGTAGCTTTCACAGCTTTCTGAATTTAAACTCATTTTCCATTCTTATTCATTCTTATGCTGATCATATAATCAGTAGCTCTATCCTAAAGGGCAAAGTTTCTTTTTCATTTCTTTCTTTTAAATGCCTCCCTCCCCACCCCATGAAATGATTGATAATCTCAAAAAGAACCATAAAGTCTTGGGCATACTATATTAGAATTACAAACCTCTTCCCCTTTAATTTAATAGCATTTTTTTTTTTTACACAGTGGAAATCAACAAAACCAAACACTATATCTCCATTTGCCAGGGCGCTGAGTCCTCCACAGTCAAGGTGAAGGGTGGCTTTTCTATGTCCATGGAGCATATCACACCCTAGAGGCCAGAGGCATGGAAACTGAAGACCCCACAAAGTCTAAATACTGAGAACACTTAGGTTCACTCTTGTATGATCTGGTGGGCACGTCCTTGCATTCCGACGGACAATAAACCTTTTATTTTAAAATAAAACTGAAATCGGGTGTTTCAGAAATGCTCTCTTAGTCAATGAGAAAGCACTACAGAGAAATGCATATTTCAGAATAAGCTTCTGGAAAGCTTGAGTGTCCAACGCTGATGAACTTCTGACCTCACTCCTTTCCGTGTCAGTATGAAAATTTGTTCAAAGAACCTCAGCAGAGCTTAAAACAAGGAAGCATTCAAACTTCAGAATGGTATGAACTGTCTTATTTCTTTATGGAATGCAATGACAACTAAGTGTTAGATGTTCACTTGAGCATCGTGAACATTCAAGTTTATTCATTTTATCTGAAAAACGCAGAAAAACGCAAAGTGAATCACTTCAGATTTACAAGAAACAAGAATTTAGTGGGGCGGCACTATGAGAACCCTTACATGTCTCCATCTCCATCTCAACTTCACCTACGTCTGTATCTAAACACAGACCTAAACAGACATAATAGTGTCTAACGCATTGCCTGTAAGTGACAAGTCAAACTGGCACTATAAGGTCATGAAACATAGCTAATTATTTCATATTTCCTCCCAAAGTTACCAAGACTAGTAAGAACTCCTATGTGTAAAATATAGGTGTTTTTAAAAATTAGCATCATGTACTTTTTAAACTTTTTTATTGTGAAATAACACACATTCAAGAAAGTGCATAAAACAGAAATGCATAGTTTAACCAATCGTTGTAAACATCCATAGAACCATTACCCACAGTGAAAATTAGAGCACTGCCAGTGCCCCAAGAGCCTCCCAAACCCCCAACTCCTCTTCCTGGTCTAGCACTTTCCTGGAATAGAGCCCCTGTCCTCTCTTAGATGGTAATCACATCCTTTCTTAGTTTGCATTCCCATCACCCACATGTGTGTCCCTAAATATTTTAGTTTTGCTTATTTTTGAACTTCATATAAATTATATTGTATAGCACATATTATTTGCTCCTTGACTTTCTACTCAACATTTTTTTTTAAGTTGGTTCATGCTACATGGGATGTAGGCTTTGCATTTCTCTGTGGTGCTCCATTGTCTGAATAAGTCACAAGGTGTTTGCCCATTAGACTGATGATGGTTACTTGCATTATTTCCAGTTGTTAGCTCAAAATATTTCATTTCCATTATGATTTCTGTTCTGATTGTTGGGTTACTTAGAAGGCTATTTCTTAATTTCCAAACACAGGTGTATTTTGTACCTTTTTTGTTATTTATCTCCAGCTTAATTGCGTAATTGTAAAAAAAACATATTCTGTGTAATTTGAATCTTTTGAGATGTGTTGAGCATTGCTTTATGGACTAGGACATGTTCAATTTTGGAAAAATGTTCCCAGTAAGCTGGTAAAAAGTGTGTATTCTGTACCCGAATTACATTTCTCTTCCTCCCTCTCTTTCTTCCATCTTTTTTTTTCTCTCCCTTTTAAGTTAGATCTGCTAATTTCTTTGTTTAAATCTCTCTATTTTAATGAGGTTTCATCTACTTGTTACTTTAATGTTGAAGGGTGACATTGCAAATTTTTCCATTGTGATGGTGGGTTATTCTATTTTCTCTTATAATTGTGTCAGTTTAGTCTTTTCATGTTTCAAGGCCATAAAATTACTTGAAATCTATAAGTTGCTGTGTCTTCCCAGTAGATGGAACCTCGTATCATTTGAACCTTTCATTACTGCCTCTTTATCTCTAATAACACTTTGACTTTATGTCAGTTTAGTCTGATGTAAATTATTGAGTTGTCAGAAGAGTCATGACGCATTTTTGCAATGAAAAACAGAAAAAATATGTGGTGACTTTTTCAATAACTCAATATTATCATAGTTACATGGGCTTCTTTTGGTTGGTTTCTTTTGGTTGGTATTTTCTTGGTAAGTCCTTTTTTCTGTTCTTTTATTTTAACCTTATGTTTTAGACATGCTTTATGCTTTAGAGGTGTTTCTCATAAATTACATACAGTAGGGCCGGCCAAGTGGTGCATTGGTTGGGAGTTGGCTTGGGGCTCCGGCTCTGAGCGGCAGGGCCCCAGTTCGGATCCCACAATGGGGCCGGTCATGCTGCTCCCTTTATAGCTAAGATGGTGAACAATAGCTCGACCTGGAGCTGGGCTGCGTGAGTCGCCGGCGACGGCATAGGCTGCAGCCCCTGCTGCAGTGGGTTGCCATGGGCTACCATGTGTAGCCAGCAGCCAGCGTGAGCGGCCAGCAGCCGCAGTGAGCAGCCATCCAGAAGTCGGTGACTGATCTGCCTCTCCCGGGAAGAGTGCAATGATGGTGTCAACGTGGGCCGGTGGGGCGACATCCTCCGCGGCTGGACTGAGGAACAGAGGGGCAGCAGCTTGTTTGTTTCCCTTCCCCGATTCCCCAATTCCCCAATAAAATCTCTAAAAAATAAATAAATAAATAAAAATAAATTCCACATAGTAGTTCGAATTTTTTTTATAGTCAGGCCTTTTTTGCTTTTAAGTAGAGCCTCTTAGTTCTTATTTTAGCTGCAACATTTAGTTCACTAGTATATTAGATATTTATAGATATGGTTTATTTCATGGAAGGACTCAAATAATGAGAAATTCTGAGTTCAGCGTAAAAAAACAAATAGTTCTGGATGAGATTTTCACAATATTCATTCACTTTGACTTTCTGTTTGAAGACTCCAGAAAAATAAATTGAGATGGGGTGGAAAATGAAGCCTGTAGTGGAAAACCACTGTTAATGGCAGTTGACTCAGGGGCGTCTACAGAAAACACTGCCCAGGACAGAAACTGTCAGCTTTTCACCTCCTCAGGCTGTTATATCTATGAGATAATAGAGGAATAAAGTTCAATATACTGTGCAATTTGGAAAGTAAGTTATTTTTGGAACGATAAATATTTTAATCAAAACATCAACAATTAAAAAAACATAATTATAAAGGAGGCAGGAATAGCAATTTCTAGGGTACAACAGTAAGAGCAAAATACAAAAATAAATAAACTGTATATTTGCAGCCATTCCTAATAAACATTTCATTGCTGTGATGCTGAGTGGGAGGTTTGGAGAATGCAAAATAATTTCGCATCAATTCCATGTCCCCATGGCAATTTCACAAGTGCACACTTATTGGCCTAAGGCTTCGAGTTGGTGAATGACTGGCATTTAGAATCATCGGCACGCTTACATTAATTTCCACTCCAGGTGCAAAAGAACAGAAATGAAAATGGAGTCTCTCAAGTTTTATAAAGGAAATGATAGAAGCTGGTAGAGGCTGAGAACTTTCCATCCAACGTGTGATCAATTTTCACACTGAAAATATTTTAGGGCACGATAATGACCTAAAAGATGCAGGAGTCACCAGAATTTTTACAGACATTGTTCAAGCCTAGAGAAGAGTGAGTGTGGACTGCTCCGGGACGCAAAGCAGGAAGCAGAGGCCAGGTCGCTTCCTGTCCTCGGTTCATGTTGCCTGCGACTGTCCCTCTCTTCACGGGGCAGTTGGCTCAGCTCACATAATTACCTTCCTGTCCTGACATTGCCATGGGAAGTCTTATAAACAGTTTCATTATTTCACAGGCAATGCTAAATGATGTGACACTGGATACTCCCCAGCTGATAGCACCGCTGATAACCCAATACACAACCTTCTTTCATGGCCTTTGCAGACCAGTATTTCAGGATCTAGTTAAAGGCTTTCTTCATACTTGAAGCCAACCAAATCACAAAAGAAAAAAGAAAAAAGAAAAACAAAATTGAAGACCCCAAGTTATATCTATTTGGAAAATATGAACAAAGCCTAAGTCTTCAACACTCAATTTTCAATATAATTTTCGAGCATATTCCAAATATATGTACTTAGTTCTATTTCCTGAATATTAAACACAACTAATAATGCTTAGTTGCATATCTCTAAGCGGCAGACCCTCAGCTGAATCTTTTAAGGCTGAAAACAAAACTTTTCAGAAAAGAAATGAGGACCTACCTAGTTAATAAAAAAATAATTCTAATAAGATTATTATGAAAGATTTATTTTTATGTTTTTAGCCAAATAATCATAGTTTGAGTTAGGAAAGAATGGTAAAAGCTAGTGAATCCAGGCTATGTAAAAAAACGGTTACCCTGGCGTTAAGCTGCCTGCAATTGAATTTTCTGCAGGTGTTATCAATATGCATTTTGATTTTGTCAGTATCTGTAAGAGAACTTCTAACATGGGCATGTTCTCACTGAGGAAAATTCTTGAGATGCCACTTTCAAACGTAAAAATTATACTTCTTGGCAAGTGTGTGTGTGTGCACATGTGCATGTGTATGTGCATGTGTGTATGTGTGCGTGTGCATGTGTATGTGCTGTGTGTGTACATACTCATGTATGCTTAAATTCTCTCACCCCCCCCCAAGAAGTTGGAAACATTCACGACAGTACAAATGCCGGATTCACATCTAAAAATAAATGTTGAATTTAAAGACAATAAATAAAAGTCACCAGAAGAATTCAAGCCAGATTTGTTTAGTTTATGTCACATAAATATTGAAAATAAAATATCATTCCCTTTCCCCATTCTTGTCTCTCAAAGCCTTACGCTGGAAGCTCTAATGGGTTACCTGTACTGTGACCAGGAGCTGTGAGAAGCCCGCAAAGTGCTGTGCAGGCTTCTCAGTAGTTATCATACACCGCTTATTTTGCCAAGAATATTGTGATTGGTTGGATTAGATGTTTTCTGTTACCATTCATAGGAAACCCAACTCAAATGGGTTTAAACAAAATTTTTTAAAAAGAGAATGCTGGGGAAAGGCCTGCCCGCAGTCTCACTGTTAACAGGATGAAGTTCCCAGGACAGCTCAGCTCTGCTGCCTCTGGGCTGAACCCCTCTGAGGCTCCACTCCCCCTTCAGGCAGCTATAGCAGTCCTACTGTGCTCGCCTGTCACATGCTTTAGAGGCAATAGGGCTTTTTCTCCAGGGAGCACAGATAAAGTGCTGGAATTGAGTCTCACTGGCCCCAACAGGCTTGATCTGAGGCACACATTTCTGTCTGAACTCTGTGCTTGGTTGGGGACCTGAAGAGGGTTAATCAGGCAGTTTAGATCAAATGTGCCATCTTCGCAGCTTCACATTTCCATTGGTTGAACACAGGAGGGGGTAGTTCCCAGAAGCCTCTGGGTCACGGGAGAATGGCGTGATGCCATGATGCTAAAACAGCCCCCACTGATGACAGTCCACCCCTTTTTGCAGCTGCTTCTTCCCAACCATACACAGCTATACAAATCTACGCTCTTAGACAAAATGCCACTTCCTCAATAGGGACAAAGATTCCTCCGATTCATTCACGCAGCTCTAGGTGGAGATTAAGCTTGGGAGAGGTCAGTCTTAATCTAGCTCCTCGTGGTGTGGTGGTCTATGGCTAACTGATAAACCGATTCTACAGAAGCAGAACCAGGCTTGTTGGGAATGGGGATGGGGGAAGCACTTCTCTTTGGATATTGGAAGATGGTGCTTGGTGGTAGGTGCTCCAGAGTGCATTTCCTGCCCTACTGGAGGGAGCAGCGGGGACTCCCTGGCTGGTCCTGAGTGCCTGAATCCTTTAGTCCACCTGCTGTGGCTTCATTCTCTGGAGAACCACCTTTGTCCACTGTCCCCCAGGGCCACACTGGAGATGGGTTGGGGAGGAAATCCTCTCTGGGGCTGCTCGTCTTTAACACCATGGTTTTGTTTACATGAGGCCAGATGTCTATGAATTGTCTTAGGCTTGAGCCATTCCAGACTATTCTCAGTCATCCTGGAGTCACTCCAGTTATACAATTGTTTATATACATACAGGTATTTTGTTTATTTCTATTCACTAAACTCCAAGGCTTGTGCCTAGGCAGGCATCACATCAAGATGGAAGATGGGCTTGATTTTGAATACGGTTTACCAGAAGCTGGCTGTGACTTGACGCTCTGTCCATTACCTAACCCTTAGTGTAACAGTTTCCACCTCGGCCGTTGCCTAAAAGTGTTTCCAACAGTGGTCGGCTTTGAGGAGATGCCACTAACATCGTGTCTGCCTTCACGTTGCATCTCCCAGAATGGCTATTTAAAATGGAAATAAGTCTTTATTTTCTGAGGGAGAAAGAACATAATACAATGTTCTTCGTGAGTGGCCTGTGAGATTAAGCTTCTCCCTGGTCCCACACTTATCGCCCCACAGGGCTTTCCTCACCTCTGCCTCAGCAGAGTTTAATTTTACCTGGATGTAGAGAAGTTCAGTTTTCCATCCCTCTAGATTGAAATACACAAGCAGAGTTTGGTTTAGCCAGTCTCAAGTTGTTTGTGTTAAGGAAATCTGCAATAAGTACCAAATTCTACGTCGTCCTGAATTTTTCCTGTCAATTCGACCAGCTTTGAAAGGTTGGCAGTAGCACAAGATCTTAGTCTCAAAAATACAATAGAAACAACACAATCACTTTTTTTTTTTAATTGGGGAATTGGGGAAAGGGGAACAGACAAGTTGCTGTCGTTTTTGTTCTTCAATCTAATTGTGGATGCTGCTTCACTGACCCAAGTTGGCACCATCATTGCGCTCTTCTCTGGCGAGGCAGATCAGTCGCCGGCTGCTGGACGGCTGCTCACACTGGCCCTCATATGTGGGATCCGAACCGGGGCCCTCTGGCATCCCAAGCGAGTTCTTAACCATCGCGCCACTCGGCCGGCCCAACAATCACTTTTTTTTTTTTTTAAGATTTTATTGGGGAATTGGGGGAGGGGAACAGCGTTGGGAAATTGGGGGAGGGGAGCAGGCAAGTTGCTGTTCTTTTGTTCTTCAGTCTAGTTGTGAAGGACGTCGCTTCACTGGCCCATGTTGGCACTATCATTGTGCTCTTCCCGGGTGAGGCAGTCACTTGCCGGCCATTGGACAGCCACTCACGAAAGCTCATGCCAGCTGCCGGCCACCCCCACTGCAGCCTATGCCGGCGCTGGCGACTCACAGCAGCCCAGCTCCAGGTGGAGCTGTTGTTCACCATCTTAGCTGTAGAGGGCACAGCGTCAAAGGCCCTCATGTGGGATCCGAACCGGGGCCCTGATGCTCAGAGCTGGCGTCCCTAGCCAACTCTTAACCAACGCGCCACTTGGTCGGCCCAATGTGAACAATCACTTTGCTACCATGTAATATGCACTGAGCAACTCCCCGTCTTCTCATTCTGCATTCCCAGCAAGGATGTGCGTGGTTCCAACTTCCAAATTTTCCACATCTTCACTAACACTTATTTATTTTTATTTTTTTGATAATAGCTATGCTGACAGGTGTGAGGTAACATTTCATCGTGACTTTGATTTTCATTTCCCTGATGACTGACGTTGAAGGGTTTTTTTTGTTTGTTTTTTAGTGCACCTGTATGTCATTTGCATGTCTTTGGAGAAATGCCTATTCAAGGTTTTAGCCCATTTTTATACTGGATTATTAATTATTTTACTATTAAGTGATAAGAGTTTCTTGTGTATTTTGGAGATTAACCTCTTATCAGATAGATGGTTTGCAAGTATTTTCACCTGGTTTACAGGTTGCCTTCTCACTCTGTTAATTTTTTCTGGCCTGTGCAAAAGCTTTTTCGTTGATGTAGTCCCATTTGTTTGTTTTAGGTTTTGTTGTTAGGTGGAGTCAATGTTAATAACATTTTATTTTACCCAATATGTCCAAAATATTGTCATTTTCACATATAAATAATATAAAAGTTACTAGTGAAGTATTCTACATTCTTATCTTTCTATTAAGTCTTTGAAATCCAGTGTGTATTTTGCAATTACAGCACATCTCCATTTAGACTAAACCATGTCAAGTGCTCAATCTTTGCTTTGGCTAGTGGCCACCATCTTGGACAGCACAGAGTGAGACACGGGGAGCTAAGATGGAAAAACTGCAGTCAGATTTCAATGTCAGCTAATTTTTCTGGTTTTGTGTAGTGTATGGCTCCATCGGGGAAGGTAGGTAAAATCAGCAGAAGTTGATCATTTTAAATTACAGCCTTAAAGAGTGGAGGGTAGGTGCCTCGGCAGCACTTTTTCTCCAGTTGCTAATACGTATTGCAGTTGTATATATATTAAAAGTGCTTTAGTTATTCCTTTATCCTATGGCTCAGGCTATTGTGGAAAAGGCCCCAGGGAAGAATCTGTGCAATGCTGAGTTTAATCATCTGTTTAGAGCCAGCAGACAGAGATTCACATATGGAAGAATTCCAGGGGGCCCTCAGACTGGGCCACATGCACCATGAACTTCCTACCTAACAGGCTCAGGCTGCACCTCAGTATTGAACTGGTAAGGGCCAGTTCAAGGCCCCAGCACCACTTTGCCTCTACTTGTGCTCAGGGATCCCTTTGCTTTGAATACCTTTCTCTTCCATTCTAGCTCCATCACTTAGTAACTGTGGTATCTGGCAAGTTACTTCTCTTATTCTATGTCTCCAAGCCTATAAAGTAACATAACAACATTCACCCTGCAGGGTCCTCATAGTAACAAGTGGGGCATTCAATGAAGTGCCAACGCGGTGCTTGGCAGGAAGTGGGCGTTTAGCTTTATTATCAGTAGTACCATCAGCGGAAGTAGTCAGGGTGCTGGTAATGGAAAGTCTGCTGCAGAATTAGCAAACATTTATGAAGATGTTTCTTCAGGACAAAATCTCTAAATGAAAAACAGTCAATGTGCAATCAAAGCTTAGTGTTGACTGACAGAGGAGAAGAGCTAGAGAAATCCAAAACAATTTAAATTATATCACATAATACAAAAAAAAATGAACATTGCTATCTGGTAACAATCCATGTATAAAAATGTCAAGAGATTAATAATGACCGATTTTTTAAAGAATTTAAAAGCAAATGAAAACAGAAATACAAAACGTAACACTACGCAGAAAATTACAACCTATCATTTCTTCCTCTACAACCAGATGGCACTGTCTTGCCCCCCTCCTCTGAGCTCCTCTCCAGGTCCCCGTTCAGAGGTCTCTATGGCATCACCATCCCATGAGACATTGCATGTCATTTGTTTACTGACTGTGTTACACCTGTCACAGCACAGCATGATGTCACAACTGGTCAAAACAACACACTCTGGCCCTTTTCTTTC
This sequence comes from Hipposideros armiger, assembly GCF_001890085.2. Lineage (NCBI taxonomy): Eukaryota > Metazoa > Chordata > Mammalia > Chiroptera > Hipposideridae > Hipposideros > Hipposideros armiger. The sequence continues at coordinate 1,258,413 of NW_017731450.1, read as the reverse complement.
AATAGGCACAATGTTTCTGAAAACACATATCTTTCCTCTGTTCGCTGCTTAAAAACTGTTGTAGATCCTGACACGGCAGCACATCTTACGCAGTATCTTTGAGCTCCCTCATAGCATCTTGAGGACACAGTGCTTCAGGGATCCTTTCTCGTGGCTCACAGGCACTGTGTTCTCATTTGTCAGTTTCCAGAGCCTTCTCAGTCCTCGTGGTGGCTGTGATTTCCTGAGATGGATGAAGGGGAGCACTCCAGGCAGGTGGGCTTTTTTCCCATGAATGACGGAAAGGCTGAGTTAAATCTGTGCTGGGCTGAGAGCCCCTGATGAGGCGCTTCTGGTCAGACTTTCGAACAGAAATGTCTCAGTTCCCATCGTTTCTCTCAGATCAGCCATGAACTAAAGGTTCTGTGTGGTCAGCAGCAGATGACTCGAGTAATGAAATTTCTCTCTCTCTCCCTCTTTCTCTCCCCCACCCACCTTGTTTTTTCTCATTCTCTCTCATTGCTTCTTTTTTATAGGATCTGCAGTAACTTCCTTCACACGATCTACCCCCTCCCCAACCACAAGATTGGAAGGTAGCAGATGTCAAGTCTTACACATTCTCATTAAAATGTCACATCGTGGCATGTCATTACACGCTGGCATGAAACCCAGCATCAGACATGACAAGTGGTCCCCTCACAGGTTGCGCTGTCTCTGTGGGCCCCTCCCTCCAAGTGTAGGTGATCTATGAATGAGATGAAAAAGCTGAAAGGGCTCCCCAAACAGGTGTGAAGTTTCATTATCATCCAAAGCAGACGTGGCTGTCTTGAGTCCGTTCCTGCCGACACACAGCCTGGTGTTGGTTGAATCTTTCTTTGGCATTGTCCTGACCCAGAATTCTGGAGTTGGCATGAATAATGGGGATGACTACAGTCATCCCCATTCGCTGAAATCAGTGTTTCTAAGTTTTTTTAAGGATACTTTTTTTGAGGTTCCACAGTGACCTAGATTCTGGTATAAAAGTGTTGAATATTTTCCCCTTTGCTTGCCATGACTATTAAAGTAAGGAGGGATAGCAGCACAGATGCAAAAAAGTGTGCCCACCGTGGAAGACACTGCCCGAGATGAAGCTAATAAGCCTGTGTCCGCATTGGCCCTGGGAAGATCAGGTGCTTTGCAATCAGAAAAAGTCTGTAGGATTTTCGGCACGTTACTCAGAATTTTCGGCCTCCCATCTGTGACATGGAGAGGATTTGCGCAACCTCGCAGGCCTGCAGAAATCAGTGATGACATTATGAGGGTTTCCTGAGGAGTGGTTTGGCTTGTATAATAGTTTTGCCAAACATATGATTTTAGGTGGCACGCAGGTGAACTTAAATTTTATGCATGCATTTAATTGTGCATGTATTTCTTCGTCTTGCATTCCTGACAAATGCTACTGGTTTCCACATTTTTTTCCAAGTTAAAGATTTTCCTTTATTCATTCATTTAAATGAAAAAGTGTGTATCACACAGCAGCAGAGGAGTATGAAGAGAAAGCAAGCACCCTTATCAAAGTCCTGTGTAAGTGCTGAAATTTGAAAAATGTCCCTACGTGTAACCCAGGTCCTGACACCTGACATTTGGTGACTGGACTTATGACCAGTATGATTATTATAGAGGAAATACCGAGAGTCTGACTTTAATGGTGAGGACCTTCAGATTGATCTCGTTCGCGGCTGCCGGTGGGAGCAGAGCTCCAGGTTCCCGGCAGAGGGGGGCGCGCCCCACGGGGACCCTGCCTGACTCAGAGCCTCGGCTTTAAAAACCATGCTCGCATCTTCTCAGAGCCACGAGCCTCTGCCCTCCACCTCTTTCTATCTCAGGTCATCTTTTCCCCCACGACTCAGACATGATACAGAAATAGAAGTGAAGTTACCATAGCAACGAGGCAGGATACGTTTCACGACTTGGAAGAAGGCAGGACGTGAGGAAGAGGTGCCGTGATGGTTAAGAGCTTTTGACCACTGAGGATAAAAAATGTCCTAGCTGGTTTTGTTTTTGTTTTAATTTCCATCTGTGAGGTAAGGTTTTCCATCTCTAAAACTCAGTTTTCTCATCTGGATTATCAGGCTAAAGGTACCCATTGCACAGGGCATTGTAAGAATTAAATGAAAAGATGCAAGAGAGGTGCTCATAAGGTGTCTGGTAGAGGTAGCTCAGTAAGAGATAACTATTCAGCAGGTTCTAACGTGTTGATGGACAATTCTCATTATCTGCAGACTACAAGAGTTACCGTGTAAGTATGGACTTGGTCTCTGCTGGCACATTGCTCAGCTTATTGCATATGTGTGCACAACAAGCACACACAACATGCACATGCAACATGAACACACATGTATACACAACATGCATGCACACATACGCACAGCATGTACACAATATGCATGCACAATGTGTAAACACAGCATATGCACATAAAGTGCATGCACATGTACACATACATGTACAATGCATACCTCACATGTATATACAAAATGCACACCTAACATGTATGCACAACACACGCATGTAACATGCACACATGTGTGTGCAACCTGCACACACAATGTACACATGCAGTCAAGGAACTTTGAAGCACCGTGTCTCCCAAGACCAGAGAAATCACCTTGCCCGAGCCCCTGAGACTGTGTACAAAGGTCCAGGACACCAGGCCCACGTGATGTCCGAGGGTCCCATGACCAACTGGTGTTTGACAGCGATGTCACCTACACGCTGCCTCTGTTCTGATCTCAGGCTTGCAAAAATTAGAGTCTGCAAGTTACACAAATGTTTGCTGTATATTTACTAAATTCATGAAACCCTCTGTTTGCATCTATTCTCCCATAAATGCTTTTTTTTTTTTTTGAAGCACAGAGGGCTGAGAAAGAGACCTCAGAGCCCACACGAGAGGTGGGGGCAGGCTCAGATGAAGTAAAACTTTAAACCAGGTCGAGGGACTTGGCTTTATTTGGGGGCTTTGGAGCGCCACCCAAGGGTTAAACCAGGAGAGTACTGTGTTCACATCTGTGTTTGGAGACGGTCCACTGACTGAAGAAGGGAGACTCCTGGAATGGAGGAAGGCCGAGGCAGACATCAGGTGGGGTGCTTTCTGTACCTTGGACCACAAATGGATTGGGAAACTTAGTGGAGAAGTAGACCGACTGGAAAGAAAGATCCTTCCAAATAGAATCCGCAGGACCTGCTGAGAATTCGCTGGGGACAGAAGAGAGCAGGCGAGTGGATCTACTGTGTCTACGCATCGTAAGGACAATTTCCATGGACTCACTGAGTCCTCTGTGATCCTGTCAGGTCCGAGCATCAACCCCACATTTCAGTGGGTTGTTTGGATTCTGAGTAGCTTCTGAGAGCCGCTTTGTGGACCCAGCTTACATAGAAGCTGCTCATGTTTGTTTAATTCCATTCAGCTCAGCTCCGTGCAGCCTTAATGCAAAGCAGAGAGAGATGCAGAGATGAGAAGGCGTCAGTCGGTGTTCCCAGTGTTAATGATCTGATGGAAGACAGCATCACGCTGGTAACGGAGAAGTGTAATGTCTTAGACCAGCCAGAAACTGTTTCTCCGAACATTCTTCAGCTCTTTAAAAGTAAATTCACGTCTACACGTGACACTATGCTTCTGAAAGCTGCTGTAAAATCATGGTAGCAATAAGAACATTTAAGTAAATCCCTGGAAATATGAATCTAGACTCAAGATTTTTCTATTTTCTCTTCATCCACAAAAACACACGGCAAATATACGTGAACTTTTTACCTCTCCATTTTCAAAAATAACCTACCATTCTGGGTACATCAAGAAACTGCAGCCTAGATATCTCTGTGAGTTCAAAGTCCTAAAACAATTACTTTTCATTGCTTTGAGATGACCTAAAAGGATTAAATAGCACTCAAATTGTAAGTGAGAGCCATCAACATACCAATAACTAAACAAATTATCAAGTGAATGCCAAGTAAGCTAAACTCTCAGAGGTTTTTTTAAGTGGAAAAGAAAACCTTTATAATAAGTAGAAACAACTTCAAGAGTTTTCATGCAGTCCGTATTGCAGAATAGATTCATGTTTACTTGCGCATAACTCACCATTATTCTGCTTCAACAGTGGTAGGTGTGTATTTGCAGTTTTTTTAATTGATCTCATGCTTTGTATATTATACGTTTGAACCTGGATAGGTCTTATGGGTACTCCAAACCTGTTTAGATGAGACTGAAATCAAGCCCACAGTCAATAGCCTTATGCCAGCACTCCACTGTATTCACCACGGCACCTTTTCATTCAAAGGCAGAGCGGGTCCTCTATTCCCATCATAGTTCTAGAGTGGAAAGAGAACCGTGGATTTCATATTGAGATGAAGTTGAAGTGTCCTACTCACTGTGCTTTAACAACACAACACGCACGTGGGCAGGTGGCAGACACACAGGAACAGGTGTCTAGAGTCGGCTGCGGAGGGAGTGCTCTTCAGATGAGCTTCACGCTGCATGTCCCGTACCTGAGGCACAAATGCCCCACTTTAAATTTGGAACCCATCAAGCTCTTCCTTTGAATGGAGGTAAATAGAGGTGAACACATCACAGGGCAGACATCAGACTTCTCCACACAGGCCTTCAGTTTGACCTGTTATGTTGACTTCATTATGAAATGCATCCTGACATTGCGTCCCAGGCAACAACGTACAACGGAAGCTAACCGTCGTCCCATTCGGAAACATCTCCGTTCCTTAACATTGTTTGTGTGATTTTGTTTCAATGTTGCTGAACGTCCCTTAACCCTCGGCTACTCTTGGGGGGGAGGAGGGGGACATACTTTCAATCATGACTGCAGATAAAACCCCACATGGCATATCTTGGATGATTTTATTGCATTTGTCTTATTTTGATTTCAAACTTAGAGAAATTGACTTTGTCGGCTTGCAAGGATTTTGTCCTGGACTTTTCACATTTACGCTGAGCACTGGACAGTTAGGTGTCCTGTGTCAGAGGCAGTGAATTCTTACAAGAATTCTAGGACTCTGTGTGAATTTACGCTCTTCCTTAATATGCTCACATGCCACGGCTGTCCTTCCCTCCTGCCCTTTTGCTTGGTTCAAAATAAAATTATCACAATTTGTCCATGATTCAGCACGCTTCAAAGGACATACTAAGAACAAGAAGAAAATGTTTGCAACTCATTCGAACCCCACTGAAGAAAAATTACTGTCTGAATTGTACTTAACATTATCTTTAGGAGTGCTTCCTGGCATGAAAAATAAGCTTTCTGAAAATAGTCATTATAGAGTTTATAACAACCCTTTAATAAAAGGTGTTTTTTTTCTTGTGTCCCATTAGGACCCGTAGGATTAGCATATCCAAGTCTATTTCACATTGACATTCTCCCTAACTTTCATACATTATTAATACATTCCAAAATTTAAAAACCTGAAAATAACAGAGATCTTATTGTGCTTAATGGCTCAAAAGTCAAGACTACAACAAGGACCAATGAAATGTGTGTTTGGATGATATATATAATTAGAGAGAGAGAGAGAGAGAGAGAGAGAGAGAGAGAGAGAGAGAGATACACATGGATGTGGATAGATAATAGGATACAGATATAGTATATGTAAGTTACATCAAAATACAGAACAGTTTACTGAAGCATTCACACGAAATTATACTTAGAAAGCAATTGGTCTTCCGTTTTTAACATTATTATGAGATATTAAAAATAAGTGGGCAAACTGAATCATAGTGTGTAGTGGAGCACACTTGCGAGATGAAACTGGAACAAAGGTAAAGAAGTGACATCCATAAAAGTGGGGAGAATATGTTAGTCATAGGTGGTCACCAGGGCACTGCATTTCCATCTCCTGGCCTGGATGGTCATTACAAGGGCATTAGCCTTACATAATTCATTATGTTACATGCATATTTCTCTGTGTGTGTCATATTTAATATAAAATTACTTTTTTCAAAAATTTATTCTAAGAAAAATCCCGCAATGGCGCAGAGAGCGGGCACTTGGTGGGAAGCCCTGTGTATGTGTTAGGCACCCCTTTATACCTTGGCTGCTTCCCACTGACTCTGAGAAGCCAGCACAGCTGCTTGTGTGCAGAGCCTACACGAGCAGAGACAGCCTAGAGATCTGGCTGCAGAAGCCAGGGACATCTACAGCGCGAGGGAGCCTACCTGACAATAACTGCAGCCTGACCGAGAACCGGAAGGGCACTGGGAATGACCGCTGTAGTTAGGTAACCAGGCGAACAAAGCACAGCTCTGAGAAAGAACAGCTAATTAACAGCTTTACTAGGTGTCCATTGAGCACCCACTACATTGCTAGATGGCTACAGCAGGAGGAAGACTTACAGAAGCTCGGAAGCGGGTTATACAATATGATAGTTTACGTGAAGGAAAACAGTCACCCAGGAGAATAATGTATGAAATCACAGGCCCCTAGTTACAAACGCAAAACATGTCAAAATAAAGAAAACATAAGTATTGACGGGGCATAGCAAAGGAAAGATTAGCGTGGGATGCGGATAATCTCCAGCTCTGAGAATAATGTGTGTGTGTGTGTGTGTGTGTGTGTGTGTGTGTGTTTTGAAGGAGGGGACAGGCTCTATTTTGCAGGAAGAATGGGAATGAGATTCTGGATTAGCTTGGGGGAGAGCCTGTGCTTCAGTCAGAGAGCAATGTGGTCAAGGAGGTTGAAGAATAATGTTCAAGCTCATGAGTGTGGGATCATGGAGAGGAACAGAGGCGTTGGGCATAGCCGCTAAAAGTTCATTCCCAGAGAAAGTCCAGTGTTAGAGGAGGGCCTGACCAGGGCTGTAAAGAATTGTTACAGTGGTGGTGAGGAATAACTAGACCCAAAGACATTTTAGAGAAATAATTTAAATCACCTATTTATGCTTACTGGTTTCAGTGAATGGGGATGACTGTAGTAGAATTTATCAAGAACATCTGAGAAAATAAAAAGAGCACCTTGAAAATCACTCATTCTTGGACAATACAAGATGGCAGAGTAGAAAAATGCTGTGCCTGCATCCTTCCCTGAACATTAAAATTACAACTAAATTACAGAACAATTAACCTGGAAAACCACCTTAAGTCTAGCCAAACAGAAGTCCTGTAACTAAAAATGTAAAGAAAAGGCCACAACGAGACTGGGAAGAGAGGCAGAGATGAAGAACAGCCCACACCTGTATGTGGCGGCTGTGATCAGGAGGGATATCTTGGCTGCAAAGGTTCTCCCTGGTGGATTGAGGGACCCCAGCCTCACATCAAGCTCCCCAGCCCAGAGTATTGGTGCTGGGAAGAGGAGCCCCCACAGCATCTGGCTGTGAAAAACAGAGGGGATTCTGACAGCTTGGGTGGGATAAAGACTGCGGGAAACCCAGGTGTCCTCTTAAAGGGCCGGTGCACAGACGCACTCACTCACAGGCACTCACCTTGGGCTCCAGAGCAGGGACGGTGACTTGGGTGCATCAGAGGCATATGCGGGCAGACTGAAGTGTGTGGCTTCCCAGCAAGAAACGGAGGACAGTCACCATTTTTCCTGTAAGGGGATCCTTCTGCCGGACAGCCAGCAAGTAGGCGCCATCTTTCCTGTGTTGAGCCCGCCCCCACAGGCCAAATCTGAATCTGATTGGTCTGGTGAGCTCCGCTCACTCCGCCCTGCTGACTCACTGGGACCCTGCCCCACCCAATGCTCCCAAAGCTGGAGGCACTTTCTCTGACAGCAGCCAGCCCCACCCACGTTGCACTCTTTCTTGGAAAACTATCAAATTCCACAAGCTCCAAGCAGGTGGGGACTGGCCTTGGTGTGCTCTGAGACTTTTGCTGAGCAGCTCCAGGCTCAGCATTGGCACCAAACCAGAGTCTACATTAACCAGGTGACCACAACTCTTACCACTCTAGTGACTCCCTGAGACCCTGCCTCACTCAACTCGCATTATGCATGAGGCTTTATCAGTGGCTGAACTTTAAGGGAGCTGGCAGGTGGCAGCAGGCCTCAGGGTTTCCTGGCTTGTTGCGAAGCTACCCCAGGCCCAGTACTGGTGGCAGCTATCCTCAGTTTGCAGCATGGCCTCTCCCACACACCTCCAGGTTTGGCATAGGCAGTGAACAATCGCAGCTCATTCTGTAGCTCCTACCGGCTAGACTCTGGCCAGCCTACCAGGTAGACAGGCAGTGGCTGACCTGGGCCTGCACCAGAGCCCCACCCAAGAGACCCCAGAACCAACATATTTGGAGGTTGGCTTCAGACCACAGCAGAGCACCACCACCCAATTAGCCCCACAAGTGGCACACACAAAGGGCGGTTTCAATAGGCACCAGACCCCACAGGGGTGAATCCCACTTCATGGAGTAAACACCCACACAGCAGCCCATAAGCTGTGGATGTGGCCAAACCCCACAGCCAGTCAGCCTGAGGGTCAATCCCACCCCCTGGCATGCCAATAGCAATCAAGGCTCAACTATAACAGGTGGGCACACACAACCCACACAAGGGACACTCCTGGAGTAGGTGACCAGGGAGACTGTGCCACTGGGTCCCACAGGACACCTACTACATAAGGCCACCCAGCCAAGACTGGGAGACATAGCAGACCTACTCAATACATAGAAACAAACACAGAGAGGCAGCCAGAATGAGGAAACAAAGAAGTGCATCCCAAATGAAAGAACAGGAGAAAACTCCTTACATATGCTGCCACTTCAGATTGAAAAACACACACAGACAGAAAGTAAAGGGCTGGAAAAAGATATTACATGAAAATGGAAACAAAAACAAACTAAAAGCTGGAGTAGCAATACTTATACCAGACAAAATAGACATTAAAACAAAGACTATAACAAGAGACAAAGAAGGGCCCAGTAATCCCACTTCTGGGTATTTAGCTGAAGAAACCCAAACGCTACTTTGAAGAGATGTGTGCATCCTTATGTTCATTGCAGCATTGTTTACAATGGCCAAGATGTGGAGGCAGCCTGGGTGTCCGGTCGATGGATGAATGGATAAAGAGGAGGTGGTACATATATACAGTGGATTATTGCTCAGCCATGGAAGGGAATGGGTTCCTGCCATCTATGGCAGCATGGATGGACCTAGAGAGTATTACATTGAGTGAAGTGTCAGGCAGAGAAAGACAGATGCAATGTTGTTTTGTTTATATGTGAAATCTAAAGAACAAAATACGCAAGCCAAAAAAACAAACAAACTCATAGATACATGGAACATTTTGATGACTGCCAGATGAGAGGGGGGTTGGAGGAGTGGATGAAAAATGGGAAGGAATTAAGAAATACAAATTGGTTGTTACAAAATAGTCATGGGGATGTAGGGTACAGCATAAGGAATATAGTCAGTGATATTGTATAACTGTGTATGGTGTCAGATGGGTACTAGATTTATTGAGGTCATAGATGGGAGGGGGTT
>NW_017731450.1:1241987-1248860 GCF_001890085.2 Hipposideros armiger | reverse complement strand
TGTGCATGATCCCCCTTTAAGAAGGGGAATCACTTCTTGAATTATATAAATGTCTAACTACTATGCTGTACACCTGAAACTAATATAAAATAATATTGAATGTCGACTGTATTTGAAAAATTAAAAAAGGGAGGAAAAGTGAAGGGTTATAAGAGGTCCAAATTTCCAGGTATAAAACCAGTAAGTCACGGGGATGTAACGTACAGCATGGGGAATACAGTCAATAATATTGTGACAGTGTGGGACGGTGTCAGATGGTTGCTGGACTTATCATGGTGATCACTTCTTTAGGTGTGTAAATGTTGAATAACTATGGTGTACACCTGAACTGATATAATATTGTATGTTAGCTATATTTTTAATAAAAATTTTTTTAAAAAAGAAGAAAGAAAATCTCTCATTCTTCTTGCAAAGCAAAATACGTAAAGAGCACAGCATTTAGACTGCTGGTAATAACCGATTGTGTTAATTGTTACTGGCTTAGTAAGAACTCTAATAATTCAATTTTTGTTTAATGACTAGATAGAGCTTACCCAACCGTGGCAATCATTTAATACTTCGAGCTCTGTTTTATTATCGAATTTGCATAGACATCTATAAAAAACAGGTAGGAGGAGATATAACATTTCTTTGTGTCTTACCAGAACAAACTGCAATTTTTGTTTCAGCAATATGAGGAATGCAAGAATCACTTTGAAATTAGCAAAAGTTATAATCATTAAAAGCGCCAAATGTAAGAGGAAAAGAAAAGAAAAAAAAGCCCAGCCCAGCCCCTCCTATTTCTATAGGCAGGTTTCCAGCTGTGTTCACTGTGCAGGGAGAAAGGAAAAATGCAAAGATGTTGGGTTTCTGCCAGACAAGTAAATGGAATCTTCATATTCTGTGTGCTGCCCGTGGCCAGCTTGACTTCTATTCACAATATATTTAGTTAATGCAAATAAAATGACTTAGTCCTGGTTGGAATGAATAATCGCATTAATGATCAGAGTCGGGATGTCGAAACTGTCAGCTTCTCCAGCGAGATCCAGAGGCTTAGCTTTGTAAGTACAAGCTCTGAACGCTATTTGGTTGCACATATTCTCCAATTTTAGGGCCACCAATTCCCACCTCTCTCGTGTTTCAGTATGTGGCTTGTCTCTCAATGATCCCTATAAAGGAAATACCCAGGGACACATTTTCCCCACTTCCTACTCCTGCTTTCCAGCTGGAATCCTGAATCCAATTATAAATCCATTAAAATGTATATAAATGGCTAAAGCCATAGCAGGGCCTTTTCCGAGTTCAGCCACTCCTTGCTCCTGGAATTGGGCCCTAGCAATGGGCTGTGTGGACTGGGCGTTTAGACAAGCCATCATTGTAGAATCCAGTTTCTATACATTTGATGACTTTTTTTTAAATGGCAGCTTACCATATCTTCCAGTTTTATTTTAAATAGAGGTACTTGAGTTTCCAACTCATATATTTGCAGCCACATGGGAAACCAGTCAAGCTACTCTCATTTGTAAAATAAGAATGATGTAAGGACCAATTTGTCAGAGCATTAATATAACGGGGCATTTAAAAAGATATTTATTCAGGCAGACACACTAATTTACAGACACTTCTTAAAGGCTTTGAGGCCAGTAGAAATACAGCTATTTACAAAATGCTTTGCCCAAGATGAATTGTTTCTCGAGTATCTTTACTAGACACTTTATTAATATCAATTTTCTTCTACCTGCTCAAAATAATATCTTCTTATCCAGTATCAGGGCCCCTAGACAAAAGTTTTTTCGGGTCTTAACTAAAGTAGACAATTATTTTCTTTTTGATCTGAAGGCACCATTTTCCTTTCATGCCTGTTACTGCTCAGATTGAGAGAAAATGTGATGTTTCCGTTTAGAGGTGCCTGCCTAGAAAGGGGGAGACCATATTAGCTTAGAGGCCAAGGGAAGTCCACAAGGCTGGAATAACAGGATTAACCTAGGTGGCTTAATAGATGCATCAGACAGAAACATTTAAAGAACTCCACAAGCAAGTTCAGTTGACGAAATAACAGACTTGACTTTGGCATAGCGTCTACCCTAGTGTCAGTACAAAGAATCACTTCCTTCTAAACCATCAGAAACTTTTTTTGTCTGTAGGGTATAGTCTGAATTTCTCAGCCAGCCTTTTAAAGCTCGCTGAAGCTATCTTTAGCCAACCTCACCTCCATTCTTCTCCCTAATCTCTCTGTAGACCCCACTCCAGATTGTCTTCTGATTGTGCTGTGTAGATCCCCACAAATACAGCTGGAGCTACGCTTGCACATATCGCTTCTGATTACTGACTTCTACTCACATTTCCAGGGGTGTTTTGACTCTTGTATCTACCTAGAAGTCTTCCCTGGCTAAACAAAGTGGAGAAAATGTTTGCTTTTCTAAAAGTATGCAATGTGCCATTTACTACTACCTTGTGGCATCGTTCCTCACTGGGACATATACTGTAGTTATTTCTACAGATGTCTTACTTCACCAATACGTGAAAATGTTATTAAAACCATAGGTTGTAATTCGGTCTTTGTCATGCACCCAATGCACAGCCTCTGGCACATTTTCTTTATTCTAACACCTCATTTTAAGGAGCCCTTTTCATGCCCTCTTTCTCTTTTTGCCATTTGAAATCTAAGTTCCTCTTTGGCACCATCTTCCCCATGGATCCGTTTCTAGATTCTCCCAAACTGGAAATAAACTAAAAACATGATCCAGGATGTTGAGGACAGTTATACCTTAGAGTTACTATGCACAGGATTAGTGGCCCATAGGTCAATGCAGTCATTGATGTAGAAGCAAGGTTTCAATAAAAAATAAGTAGGAGATGAAAACCCAAAGTTCAGACGAATTCACAGAACAGAAAGAAGGGAGACAAGACAGCATTTTGAAGTGTACTGATGATTGAGGAAAGATTTTATTAGATCATATTTACAGAAGGAGCAATGAGGCGTCCTGAGAATGTGGGCAAGAAGACAGATCGATCAATTCAAAATACCCTTGGAGAGCCAAGGAGTTCTGTATTTAAAGCCGTTCTGAAAGTTGGCAACTTACAAATATCAAATAACCAATACATAAGAGGAGGTTGCACAGCAGATGTTGTAATCAGGGTTGCGTATCATGTTGCATGAAATGCCCCAGTACAATAGTCACAGCTCAGACGGTAGGAAAAGCAAGCTGGAAACGCCGAATCTGGGACTCTTTCAGGCTGAAGACACAACGCCTGCAGAAGGCTCCTGTCAGGCTGCCATGTTGGGAGGGTTGAGACTACATTCTAGACTACTTTTCTAGGTCCCCTAGGAGCCTATGGCAAAGCCAGGCAGAAACACACATTCTCACTCCTGCCGACTTGGCCACACCTGTGGGAAGAATCATTCACAGCACCTGACACTCATCTTTGAAAAGATCTAAGGGCAGGCACAGTCCTGCCTCAGTCTACCTCCCAGGCTGACACCAAAATACTGAGTCTGAAAATTAAACATGGATAGAAGTTTTACACACTGTAATGAACTAGATTGTATTTTTTAAAATGCTCTGGCCTGAATAGTTGCTTGAATCCGTGAATAACAATTTTTAGTGGACACCGTACCGCACACAGCAGGTCATCGATTCCTTGTAAATAAAAAAGTACATATATATAGCACTTCGAAACTTAAATCTTAGCACTATTTGGAAACAAAAGTTGGGGGATTCTTTTTACTTTGTTCCGTATTTCTGATGTTATTGATATCCCAGAATGAAAATGTAGAGCCCTTATCGTTCAAAATCAGTTGAGTTGGAAGTAGGGTATTGCAATTGTATTTCAGTTTTAAGTATTTTGATTATAAACACCTGCCAATTTTGCAATTCAAGGGAAGACTTACCTTGCGATATTTTAGACCAGCAGCTGCCTCCCTCACCAGCTGTACCCCCTTCCTTTCCTCTCAAACCCTGAGTATATTGCAGGGAGCACCTATTTTTAGAAAATTCCATTTGATACGGAGCAGCACGCCTCCTACTTTTTCCCTTCAACAATTTTTTTTCTCCTCTGGTTTTTAAATGTATACATTTGTTCGAGCAGGCAAATATGTATATTGACCTCCAAACCATTTGCTCTTCACCCATTCTGCAGCTCAGCCTCCGCGTAAACCTTTTTGTGCCCACACAGGTAGCTGATTGGCTCAGTAGAGCACTTTGCTCAGTTGGCATCTTCGATCTCTTATTTCCACTCTTGTCTTGGCTGATTTGTTACAGGGGTTATGGAGTTGGAAACAGGAATACAGCCAGGGCCCTGGGGCTTCCGTCTGATTTGGGGCTTCGGGTCCGGGGCAGGAAGGGCCTGCCTTTTGCTGGGCCCGTGGCTGCCCCTAGACGTACACACGGAGGGAGCCTGGAGTTTCTCTGCGTCCCTTGCCCTTGTAGAGTCCTTCTCATAATTGCAGCTGATCAGCTGCCACTGGTGTGATGCATGCTGCTTTCTGTTTCTGGTGTGCTGGGCTCGTGGTGGCGAGTTCTTTCATTCATATTCACAGTCACAGGGACTTCCTTTCCCTGCCTTGTTCCTCAGATCCGGCGGTTATTTGACAGGACCTGTCGGTGGGAGTTGGAAGAGCCCCGTCAGCCTCTGGGCTCAGTCCACATCCCAAAACCACAAGGCGCTCTCGGGAAGGGTCCTGCCTGGCAACAGAGCAGGGGTGGAAGCTGCCCCTCGAGGCTTTGGGAGTTTTTTCCCTCTGTGACATTAGTGGGACCTCTTACCTTGGTGACAAGCTCATTGCCACCAGCAAACACGGCCTGGCGTGGGTCTGAAGCAGCTTCTACATTTCATGGTATTTCCGGATTCTCCAAGTGCGTGGGCTGTGACAGAGGGGCGGCTGTGGAGCAGGGGCCTTGACTCAAGGGCAAAGCCCCAGGCTGCCCTCGGACGCTTGTCCGGGTGGGCGGGGAAGGCGGCGACAGGTGGGTTTAACGCCTGCACCTGCTGAGGCTGAGCAGGATGGCCGGTTTTCCCTTCCCACGCGCAAGCGGCGCGCAGCGCAGTTCCCACAGGTGTGCGTGCGGGTGGGCGGTCACGGTCACCTGCGGGAGGTGGGTCCCCGGATCGCTGCTCCAGTGACGCGAGCAGAGCCAGGCCCCAGCAGGAGAGTCTTGGCCACTGGAGTCGCCTCCAGAGGCAGCTGTGCTCTGAGTCGCAGGACGACCCAGCTGTAAAGCTGCAGGGTCCTCGGGCTCAAGCTGGAAAGATAAAGGTCTTATAGGACCAGGCTTGGCACACAGGAGCGGTTTGTCCCTTCTTCCCAGGCCCAGGCACGAGTCATTTGGAAGCTGTAAGGCTTTGGGTTAACTCTCACCAGGCCACGCGCTTCCTCTCGAACTAAGTGTGCAGGTGCTGAGCGCTAACATTGTATTTTTTAAATGGCCGATTCATAATCAAAACATATTGGGTTGTCAGAAAAGTCATGACGTATTTTTTTCTATGTTTTTCGTTGCAAAAATGCGTCATGACTTTTCCAACAACCCAATAATTCATTCACCATGTTATTTCAGCCTCGGCAATTAGCCACTGCTCCTAACAGCAGTGCTGCTGAGGACACGACAGGAAGGCCTCTCATCTGCCCCTGGGGAAAGTGTGAATCGTCACAAACTTTTCCCCTGAAATCATGTTGAAAATATGTTTCAAGAGCCTCAAAAATGCTCATACTGTATTAATTCAAGGAATCAATCTTGAAGAAATAATGTGAACGTTACAGATGATAGTTTCATGCACAGAGACGTTCACACAGCAAGTAATGGAAATCCGACGATTTTCAGCAGCACAGGAAGCTAAAAGCATTATTATACACCCAAGTGATGAAATAGCATGTAATCACTAAGGTAGGATTCAAAGTCGTTCATTCGGTATGCAAATACGTCAGGAAAAATGTCAGACTGATACAGATATATAAAGAAGTTTAGTATGTGATCATGTACAATTTTATATCAGAAATAATTATTAACTATGTGGATATAATTTGCTGTATTCATGGAAATAATAGAGCTATCTTACACCATACTATTTCAGATGGATTATATATGCATACACATACACATATATACCAAAAATATGTCCATATAAAATTTAAAATATAGTATATACATATTTACATAGATAGTTGTCTCATATGTCAAAAGATATCATGAATAAAGCTAATCTGAGAGACAATACACTTTAATGGAGAGACAATATTTTCAAGATAAATAAGAGGCATAGCACAATACTTCTAATATGTAAACAGTTTCTACACATCAATAAAGAAAATAGAAGAAATCCAATACAACAAATTTTGCAAAAAACACATGGAGAAGTAACACATATAGAAATATAAACAGCTTTGAAGCAAATGGGAAAATGAAAGAAGCTCAGCATCACTTGTAATAAGTAAAAATGTTTTTTAAGTTACAGTTTTTTTTCTGTCACGGTGGCAAACAGCAGCATGATTGCTGATATGCATGATTTAAAAAGGCATGAAAAAAGTGCTTTCATACATCACCTGGGGAAGTCTAATCTGGCACAAATTTCCTAAGGGCAATTTGTTAATTCCTATCAAATTAAGCTGACATTTAAAATTCTCAATACACTGCAAATCTCCACTTGTAAAAATATATTCTCGTAACTATTCCTTGAAGTATGCAGCTATTTCTTCAGGAATGTTTATTATAACATTATTTCTAATAAGTAGATGTCAATGAACCAAAATGTCTCAAATTAGGGAAATGCTTAAATAAATTTTGATATATGTCTGCATATATTATATACGCAGATAATCGAGAATTGTATTCATTAAGGTAATGTTAGCTACATAACAAGTAAACCCTATCATTTCAGTGGCTCAGCAGATGGAAGTCT
>NW_017731450.1:1226461-1241622 GCF_001890085.2 Hipposideros armiger | reverse complement strand
GCTACACTGGAAGAGGAGGACAAGGGACAGCTCCCCTCCTCTCACCCTCGCCTGTGGGCACCGCCCTGGCGCTGTGCTCCAGGCTTCCTTGCACCAGGGAGTAAACTGTTTCTGTGGGTTTCTGAAGGTTCCAGAAACACACTGCCAGAGATATTCGATTGCATAAGCCAAGGGTTTGCCTATCAAGGGAGCAGGTGGAAAACCCCGAAGTGAGATTTGACTTTCAACCAAGCCAGGCAGGTGGCAGCCATGTCAGAATGAATTTTAAAACAACTTGAACTATAAAGAAGCTGTTACGTATCTCAATTTTATGAAATGTTACCTGAACTTAACAGTGTGTTAGGGAACAAAAGGATAAACTTCTATCAGCTTGGGGTTTGGTTTCTGCATGGTTTACAGAGTAGCAGATTACCTCCATGGGAGGTACCAGGGGTCTGCAGCGGGGTGTGTGGGGGCGGGGGGAGCTGCTGAGGCGGATGTGCCCCTCCCTGCATACTTAGGCACAGGAGGATGTCACCTTTCCGGAGATTCCCAGGGAGGCCTCCTCGGAAGTGCAAACAGACCAGACGACCCGCCATGCAGGGTGGGGCTCCATTTACTGCCCCAAGGGTGTTGCACAGAGCCACGCCCCTGAAATTGGATACATTTGGGTCATAGGGATCTGTGGTTACATGGTTTTGGTTCTGATATGTGCCCCTTACCGTTTGTAAGATGAGACGCATCTTATAAATCGTGTAAACATTGGATAACATGGTGCCTACGTCTCCTCCTTTTCTTTTTTATTTTTTTCCAAAAAGGCCTCTTATAATGATGCATTTTATAATCTATGAAATCTTTGAGATGGGGAAATATGACGGTAAATATATCTAAAGGAAGACTGGAAGAGAATGCACAAGAATATTAATCCTGGTTATCTGTGTGTGATGGGATTATGAGCTATTTTACATTTCTTTATACTGTCTCAATTTTATACAATTTCAATAGAGCAAAGAACAACTAATAAATGTTATTAAAAGTCTGGAGAGTATTCAAAACAAGGGATCTGGCCAAAATGAAACAAGATTGCAGATTGCAAACAGCTGACAGTCACTCAATTCCATCCACATTATGGCCCCGCTTTGGCTAGATGTGCCCCTGGGGAGTGACAGAAAGAGCCGCAGTAATTGCGTCACTGAGGAACACACCCGCCATGCCCTGCCCGAACCTGCTCCAGCTCACCCTGCTGGTGGCTCCGTCTCTGCGGGGGACAAGGTGCCTCAGCCATGAGAAGCGGCTGCAAGGCCAGCGGGAGCAAGGGTAACTCACTCAGAGGACGGAAGGCCTCCCTTTGGGCTCTCTGGGGACTCAGCCTGGACCCGGTCTTCCTGCAGGGCCCCATCCACAGCTCCTGCCACACTGGGTGTCCGTTCCCCATTGTCACCCCCACGCCCGCCCGGGGTTGTCTTCTCTGCTTGCACTCTTTCACCTTGAAGCTTCCTCCCTGGGCTCTGAGGCACCAATGTGCCATCTCATCAAACGTCACTTCTACTGGTCTCAATCCCGGGTACAACCTGAGAAACAAAATCTGTGCTTATAGGCATTCACTAGCTGCCTGCTCCCTGTAACGTGTCCGCAATTTAGCAGGAAGAAAGGGCTCCGGAGGGGACACTCAGCTCTGCCAGCGATTGCTTCAAAAGATATAATGGGGGAGATGTTTTTAGCTCTGTAGTTCCGTCCTATTCTCCAAAATACCCCAGGCCAATAGCTCCCTACAATGAGGTCCCAGCACCCTGACAAACCTGAAGGCAGTGATTTTAGCATCAAAAGCGTAATTTGCTCAAGCAATCATTTTTTTACTGTGACCTTTAAGAAGCATTTAAATATTTTTCCTCGACCCATAAAATTTTTAACTTCTAAAATAATTGCCTAGGCAATTATGTATTGTTGTTTATATTAACTTTTGAATCAAATGTATTCTTCAAAGTAAAGCTATGATTGTGAGAACGTGTTTTGTTTAAAGTCTCAATTCCCATCACAGATAATCAGATGGATATCGTGTACGGCTCAGCGTGTCAAGGCCTCAGACAAGTAGCTTGTGCTGGAAGTTTTCTGGAAGTTGAGCTTCATGAGAACTGGGAGGTTTTGATGTTGCTGGGTAGGTTCTGATTTTAGGTGGTATGTTTGTTTTTCTACTGATGTTTATTTTCCTTGTAGACTCGCTGAACACCTGATGCTCAGTAAATGCTTCTTGGTTTTTTAACAAATTGAACTGAAGTTGGGGGTCCCTCTCTTAAGGAGATGATAATTTGTCGAGGAGATGGGGGTCTGTGCATGAGACTAGCAGGTCAACAATCAGGGGAGCAGGCCAGGTTCCCCTGCTACTCTGTCAAAAATTTATACTGTTCGTCCTTCTCCCAGCCTTTCGCAAAGGGACGTGTGGCCTTTCCCAGGTGACTGTGCATTGGGGACAAGGAAATAGTCAGATTGGGGAGCGGGTTACGGGACTAGGACTGAACTGACAACAGTTTCAGGACACTCCTAATGTCACTGGGCCCACTAGTCAGAGTGGGGGCTTCTGGGGTCAGGCGACCAATGGAGTTTCAGCTCAGGGCCATGTCTGCAGGGGGTCCTGCGGGTCTGCAACCCACCCTGTGCTTATTGCCACAGTTCCAGAATGCTTAATCAGACTTAACAATGGCTAGAATTCACATATATATGGATTATATCCATGTATATAATTATACATATTGTGTGTAATCATTACATAGGATTATATATTATAACACATATATAAGTATATATTTAAAACATACACTCATATATCAAGTTTTATGTATATACACATGTATAATTTTATATATTACACATAATCATGCATAATCATATATAATTATATGATTCTGAATGTTCTGTTCTACCCCTGGCTCTGGAAAGTTCTATTCTATTTTCAGGAGAGGTAAATCCATAGAGTCAAAAAGCAAATTGGCAGTTCCCTGGGGCTGGGGGAAGAGGGAGGTGGAGAGGGACTTCTTAATGGCATGGGGCTTTCTTTTGGGTGATGACAATATTTTGGAAGTAGGTAGAGGTGGTGATCACATAACCTTGTAAATGTACTAAAAGCTACAGAATTGTACATTTTTAAATAGTTAATTTTGTGTTATATGAATTTTAACTCAATACCAAAAAAAGGCACTCTTCTGAAAAAAATTTACATGAATATGGTACAAATTAAATATTTAAGAAGAGGGAAAGAACTCATTTGGCCAGCCCACTGCCGATAAGAGAAAGGGATATGAAACGGGGTAGGCAGAGAGATGTGCAGGGCTTTTCCAGTTGATAATCGTTTTTGATTAGTGAAACGCTTGTCTTTCAAATAATTGGTACACAGGTCATTAATGAATTAGAGGTAAGTTGAAAGTTGAAATCTATTTGTGATAGATTGCCAAATAAATTATTTTTTTCCAAATTTACACTAACTCTACTTCAGGTTATGTTAAAAAGTAATATGTGTTATAAATTTAAATATGAAATTTGTTATGTAGATAGTAGGACTAAAGACCTGTGAAATAATTAATTTCTTAACTACCAGCTAAAAATTCCCCAAGCCCAGGTAATTCTGAGAAAATGCAATATATAAAAAACAAGGGATTATTGATCACCTACAAAAGAAATTTACTTATTCAGTGTTTAGCTTAGATCAGAACCCTCTAAGGAGGCATTGCCCAACAGACAAATAACATAAGCCACGCATAGAATTAAGTTTTCTAGTAACCACACTGAAGAAAGTAAAGAGAAAGACATAATCCATTTTAATAATAGATTTTATCTAACCAAGTGTATTTAAAATATTATCATGTTTATGTATAATTAAAATTAAAAAATCAAGGATATATTTTGCTTTAATTTTTTTGTACTAAGTGAACTTTTGACCCTGACGGCACATCTCAATTTGGACTACCCACATTTCAGGCACTCCATAGTCACACGTGACCAGTGGGTGCCTTAATGGAAGGTACAGATAAGGTTTCCAATAAAATCACATCCCGGGCCAGTAGTTGGGGGTTATTCTTCACAAGTGAGGCAAAAATGAAGACTGGTTAATTTTGTAGCACACAGGAGGGAGTTAGACAGGTCTAGTTTCAACAACCAATTGGCCTTGAACAAAAGATCATTCCACCCCCAGGTCCTCGCAGAGCATGCTAGATTTCACCAGGTGGCTCCTATATCTCTATCATCCTTGTTCCTAAACCCAACAAGCAGAGAGAAGCCCCACACCGGACTGGAATTCATTATCTTCCACTCACACATTTGACAAGCTGTTAACGTCCACGCACACTACCTCTTTTTATGAATTCACACCTTGGACAGTCAGAAAGGCCTTCCATTAACCCCAGGGCTGCGTGCGCTCCCATGTCGCCAGGTGGCTGCCAGCAGGTGACGGCCATTCAAAGTCCTCAGAACGCCACCGGCCTTACCTGCAAAGCTCCGGCCTGCCTGTGCAGCCCTCCATCCTGAAGACAGCGTGGGGGTCCATGTCTTTCCTGAGTGCTGCTGCTAAGGTAAGTTAGACTCTGAAATCTCCTTGGAATGGCAGGGAACTGATTCTGTAACTTGATTTGTTCATGGAATTGTCCAGAAGGAAGACGAGCTATGCAGACTTGCATTAGGCTGTCAGGTGGTCGTGGGGCACGGGTAGCCAACGGGTCGCCAACGTGTGTGGCCTAAAGGCCAGGTCAGATCGCATCACAGGGTCTCATTTAGGACTTTCAAGACCTCATTACCTACTGCTGGGCCTGAGGGAGGGGTGATTCCAAGGGAAGCCGGCCCAGCACTTGGGCTGGGTTGCCTTTATGGGCACTGAGACTAGAGTTTGGATGCCGGGATTTGACAGGTGCAGCAAAATGGGGTGAATTTTCACATCAGATTTTCAGGGTTGGAAGCAAACACTTAGAGTCTAAAGCAGAATCCTTCCAAAGCATACATTATAGACTGTTCGTGAAATTCTTGTAGGACCACAGAGAAGGAGAATGTAACCCATATGATAATAACTTCCCATTAACTAGAATAACATGGAACATCGTAAATCATTTGAGTACACAAGTGTGCTTTCCAGTAGATTTTTATAAAGTCTACTTTCAAATTACATAAGTTCTAAAAGTGGAAAATCGAAGCCAGGCAAAATTTCAACTGGTGAACAATTTTTCAACTGTGTCGTATTGTTGGATGCCATCAGATCATGTTCACTTCCTTCCAACATGTGAAACTTCCATTTCAGAAACAAAGTTCTTAACTCATAGTTGGTTTTCTACTGATTAGTACCTCTGGGGGACCATTTACTACTAAACACTTTCTTCCCACTGCCCTCTTGCTAACCCATAAAAGTGTCCTGGGGGGAATAGAAAAGTCAAAATCAGTGAACTAGAATAAAATTACATAAATCTACCTGAGAATATAAAAGTTTTGTAACCATTCCCCAAGGTTAATGTCATTGAGTTTTATTAGAATTTCTTGTGAATAAAGGACCATATACATAATCTTATGTAATCCTTTCCCTCTTACTTGCCAGATGAGAAAACTGAGGCCCCTAAAAGTGATTTCTCCAAGGTGACTGGGTGCTAGAGACTGGCGGAGTAAGTGTCCAACCAGTTCTCGGAGCAGGAAGCTATGGCACTTTCTAGTTCAACACTAACGTTGCAACTGGACGTGTGAAATGTTGACCCTGGATTAGGGAGAAGGACTTTTTTATCCCAAGGAGCTCAATTGGTGGGCTCTGACCCTGGCTTTCATCTGAGCCAGTTTTCCCTAGTCATTTGTTCTCAACCTTGGAAGTGAAGAAAAATTATTCAGAGATCTTGTTGACAATACAGGTCCCTAAGCCTTGCTCTCAGAAGTTATTAATTGTTTGATCTGAAGTATGGGGTTGTCAGAAAAGTCATGATGCATTTTTGCAACGAAAAACATAAAAAAAATACGTCATGACTTTTCCGACAACTCAAAGGGCAAGGAGATGTGTCTTTGCAGCAAGCACTCTGGTGACATTATCCTGATGTCACTGGGATAGCAGATAGAAACAGAGAGAGTCTGAGTTATAAAAGTTAGAGTTGGTTCTATACTGGGATTGAGAACACCATGAAAGCGCAGAAAGATAAGTGCCTGTCACTGACTCCAAGTCCCAGGCCACAGAGGTGACCATTCCATTCCATCTCAGGCCAGTGTGGTCCCCGAAATGCATGGGACTCAGCAGAGCAGGCTCAGCACACTGACCACGGCCACATCTGCCCTGCCACCTGGCTTTGTACATCAAGTCTGACTGGACAGCCGCCAGGCTCACTTTTTGTGCTTCATTTATGGCTGCTTTCAAGCTAAAACAGCAGAGCTCAGTGGCTGTAACAGAGCTCACATGGCCCCCAAAGCCTAAACTATTTACTATCTGACCATTTACACACAAAGTTTGCCAACCGCTGCAGCAAAGGCTCAGACATAAGGCCAGATGGTAAAGGAAAATCGTTTGAGTGGGTCAGGACACCAGCGTTTCCCTTGCAGGTGCTGAATGAGGGCTCCAACAGGCCTTGGTTGGAAGGAATTTGCAAGTAATAACAGAAGCAGACTGTCAGTCATCTGATGATGGTCGTGCACACATGCATTTGTGAGGTTTGCACTAAACTATATGTACTCAGCGGGATTCCTGAGGTGCTAGTTTCTAAACTTCTTGAAGTCATCTTACTCATCTCTGCATCTTCAGAACCTGGCAGTAATGAATCAGGAGTCTAACTGATAAATATAATGTCTTTTGCCATGTTTAAATATTCTTAGAGAAGGCAGACGGGTAACTCGCACTCTTTTCAAAATGGCATTTGAGAAAGGTTTTACCAGCCTTCTGAAGATTCCTGGACCAGCTATTTTTAGGGAACCAAAATGAGGGAGCATTTATTTATGAGTTCATTTTAAAGAGTTACCACTGGGGCCGGCCGAGTGGCGCGATGGTTAAGAGCTGGCTTGGGATGCCAGAGGGCCCCGGTTCGGATCCCACATATGAGGGCCAGTGACACTGCCCTCTACAGCTAAGATGCTGAACAACAGCTCAACCTGGAGCTGGGCTGCCATGAGTCGCCGGCGACGGCGTAGGCTGCAGTCCCTGTGGCAGTGGGTTGCCATGGGCTACCGTATGTAGCCAGCAGCCAGCGTGAACGGCCAGCAGCCGCAGTGAGCGGCCGTCCAGAAGCCGGCGACTGATCTGCCTCGCCAGCGAAGAGCGCAATGATGGTGCCAACTTGGGCCAGTGAAGCAACATCCTCCACAACTAGATTGAAGAACAAGACGACAGCAACTTGTCTGTTCCCCTTCCCCCAATTCCCCAGCACTGTTCCCATTCCCCCAATTCCCCCAATAAAAAAAATCTAAAAAAAAAAAAATAAAGAGTTACCACTGATTGTTTTTCCTGCCAGAAGTGTGCTGAATCTCGAGAATGAGGACAAAACCTGTGCCGGAGGAGAAAGCACGGAGGAGCAGAACCTTAGGATGCAGGGTGAGGTGGGAATTCAGGGAATGGCCAGGGGGCCCAGGAGAACAATGCCTCCTCCTGCAAGGACGCCCACCCAGTAGGGCCATGTGCACCAGTGCCGATGCCCCAGTGCTCCAGCGAGACTCACAGAACCAGACTGGCCAGGAGAGGGACAAGATCCACGTGTCACATGTATCCAGACACGTGGCGGCTCAGGACGTGAGACCCTAGTCAGGTCAGGGGCACCGCCGCACATCAGGTGGCTTCGCGCACGCGCTCCAAGCACGCCCGACATGGTAGGGGGCCTGATGGGTCCGCTCACGGATTGGTGTTGGGCAGCCGTCTCTCTGAGCAACACTGGGAAAGTCCACGATCTCAGAATAGCGTTCATATCACAGGCAGTAATCCCCCTAACTGCGCCTCTCCACAAATACACTGTCTCTTCCATTCGGAATGAGGCTGCACAGCTTTTTAATTTAGTGGTCATGATCCTATTCCATATTGCTCAAAAGAAAATATGCTTTGATTTCACCAGAAATACAATGATGACTATGCTGCATGGAAGTCTCCCTTCCGGCTGCTATGGTAGGTAGCAGAGGTGCTGGGAAAATTACTGGATTGGGTGCCAGGAGGCCGTGGCCTGAGTTCTGGGCCCACCGTCAACTATCTGATCCTAGGCCAGGATCTAAGACTCTCAGTCGTTGTCCTCACCTATAAAATATGCCATCGTCCACCAAAAAGGGTATAGTGAAAAGAGGTAGGTTCTAAGTACCGTATACATGAAGGATTTCTGTGTGTCTAAAGTGAATCTTACTGAGTTTATTTTATTTTTTTTTAAGGGGAAGAGATGTTATCCTCATGGCCAAGCACCATCATTGAAATGAATGGCTTGTGTCCAGTCACACTGTTGGTGCCACACTCAGTGCCTTATGAACTGTGTTACCTTGGGCATGTCATATGGGACCTCTCTAAACCCAGGTTCCTCACGTGTAGTCGAGATCATTCCAACCGCCCGAGAATGAAGAGGCGTGCCGTTTCATGGAAGGCACAGAGAGAGCTCCAAAATGTCAGCTCCATTTGTGACCTCAGCCTGGCCTGACGTCACAGGCCCTGCAGGAGGGTAGCAGCACCTTGCATTGGAGGTTTTTTCCAGTACGAGTGCCAGCTTTCGAGTTAATGACATTACCGTCAGGGATGGTGGATGAGAACCGACTTTCGGCTTACTCATCCAAAAGGCCCCGGGTGGTTCATGTCACATTTCCTCCCTTCCTGCATCCGCTCCCTGTTGACGGTCCCCTTTCCTTTGCAGGTGCTGTTACCTGCTGCATTTGTCTAAGTGCTGGATTTGTATTTTCTTCATGCACCCAATTGCTCTCAGACCCGTGGAATGCTGTAAGTGTATCAAGTGAATAAATCAAATAACTTCCTCACAGTGTGTGTCAAGGGCTGAGCGACTACGTGCCTAATTTATGGAAAATCCAAAGGGATTACTTGGATTTGCAAAAAAGCAAAGAATTCTCTGCCCTGATCCCATGTAGAGTAAGGACGGAGCAGAGCGCTCCCAGCATTCCGTCTCTCTCTCAGCAGCCGGCCCCATGGTGTTTACCTGAATTCCTCTTTTCTCTCTAAGTTTTCTTTCTCAGAACTGGGCAGCTCAAAGCAATGCTAACCTGGAGGTTCTGTAAGTCCTCCTTAAGTAGTAAGATCCAAGGAGCATGCGGGACCCTGGAGGTGACTTGGTGCAACCTCTGTGCTTCCTAGAGGAAACGCCTCAGACGGAAGAAGCCGCATTTTCCAGGGTCACAAGACCAGCTGGGAGCAATGCTGTGGCCAGTTCTTGGATGTCCAGCCAGCCCAGTGGTCCTGGGAACATTGCACAGGTGTTTGAGATGTCACTCTGGCTTTATAGACAGACAAGTTGGGTTCCTCTCCCTGTGTTTTGTCTTAGGAGACAGTCACTATCAGATGGCCAGCTCAAGTCCTAGTTTAATTTTCTTGTCCCCCATCAGCCCTGCAGCTTGGGACCCGCCAATGTCTGCCCATACCTGCCTCCTGAACCCAGACACCAGAGACCAAATACTTCCCTAAGCTGAGTTGTCTCAATGCTTATTTATTTTAGTCTTGGCTCCTGAAATTTCTCTGATGTCTGCTGGCTCCATCTCTGGCTTTTATCTCCAATCCTAGCTCCACTTGATTCCGGACTACAGTCCTCTCTTACTCAAAATTTGATTTACGATTCCCACCTAGTCATTCAGTTTTAAAAAGCGCCTACTTGCACTCCGTAGATTTCAGTGAGAAGCCGTTCACCTGAGGTACCAGTGGAGGCCCCTGGAAGGGGTATGGGCTCAGGGGTCCCACAAACATGAGTGGTCTTGTATGGAGTGTCTGCCTGGTCTCTGAAAACTCCTTGTTGAAAATAATTGCCTGTACCCACGAGGGTGAGTCTTGGCCATCACACTGACACACATGATCCTATCCCTCGGCCACAGGTGAGGACATTAGAGCTGGGCTCTTGACCCCGTCATGCCACGTGCCAAACAGATTTGCTCTCCTGCGAACCCGTACAGGGATTCAGCAGTGCTCGCTGGTCTCTGCCGCTTTGTAAACTCAGAGCGTGTGGACATACGAGGTGTGGCACCGTGGCCAGCGCTCAGAGAGAGGGAAAGCTGGTGGAGCGGGGAGGAGAATGGGGGACAGGAAACAAGACGGAGAAAGAGAAAGAGAAAGATGGAGAGGAAGGAAGGAAAGAGGGGAAGCCAGCAGCTCCCTCCTCTCATTATGGCGTTCATAACCTGCATTTGCTTCTCTGCGATGCCCCATTCAACTTTAAAATGAAACCTTTTTCCAAATTGCTTAAACTGTGGCATAAACTAAAATAATGTTGAGTAAGAAGCTACCATCCTCCTTGTTACCCTCTCTTGCACCTGTCCAGTCATCGTTTCTTTCTTCCCCACATAAGCTAGATTTGTCCCCCCGCATCCTCTCCACTGTCTTCCAGGCCAGTAGCGCTCAATGTGAGTGAGCGTCGGAAGGCCCCGAGGGCCTGGTGACACCGGGTTCCTGGGCCAGGTCTCGCAGCTTCTGATTCAGCAGGTGTGGGCAGGGCCGACAGATGAGGTCACACTGGACTAGGTGGGCCCCATCCAATGATTGGTGTCCTTACAAGAAGAGGGAAATTTGGACATGGAGACCCTGAAGGAGACCACCACATGACCACAGAGGCAGAGATTGGAATGAGGTGCCGACCAACCAAGAGACACCAAAGATTGCCAGCGGCGCTCAATGTGAGCATGAGAACGCCCTGAGAGGAAGGCGGAGCAAAGTGCAGGTGGTCCCTCTGAGGCCTTAGAAGGGACACCCTGCCGCCTCCCTGGTCTCCAAAGCTGGGAGAGAGTGCATTCCTGCAGTTTCAAGCCCCCGCGTGGAAGTACTTGAGGGGAGCTCGAGGACACTGATGCACCTGCTGAGGCTGCAGCTATCCAGGTGCCCTGCTTTGAGACCCACTGACGTAGGCTATGGCCATGGTCTCCAGGTGGACCCTCTCCCCACCTCACACCTTCTCAGTGTACCTTCACACCACTGCTGATATTAGCAAACAATAATGCCGTTTCCTTGATCAAAACCAAGCATTCATTCAAGGATCTGTAATGTAGACCCATGTTATACACATGCACACATCTGTACCCTCAGCCCCCTTCACCTGCCATTTGAATGTTTGCAGGCTGCCGGCACACCAGCAGGGCTCTAGGCCACCGTTCTGCCTGAGCTGCACTGAGACTGCTTGTTCAGGCTGGACCGTCCACCTCCCCGGTCCTCCCGAAATTCCTCATCAGTGCTAGACCAGAGGTTACTTTCTAGGCTGATGTGTGCGTATGTACGTTACACGAAGTTGTGTATTTTCTTACAATGTTTTGACAGCCTTAATTATTTGATCTTTATGTGATTTATGTGAAAGGTAGCTCAAAATATCATTACTTTTATTTCCTGGAAGGAAATTCAATTTACTAAGGTCTTCCTAAAATCAATTTGAACCCAGAACTTCTGCTTCCAAATCCAATACAATGCTACCACTTGTTTTATGACATCACATAAAAATGCTTGTGCATCCATGCAGGCATGTATCCCATGTTCTTTGTATTTGTTAATTCTTTATCCTGTAGGCTCCATGACAACAGTTGGAATGACTTACTGTACCTGGCCTCATGTCTGGCATGTATGAGATAATTAGTGTTTGAGGAAGGAAGGGAAAAGGGTGGGAGGAGAAAAACAGAGAGGGACAGAGGGAGTAAGGAAGGGGGGAAAAAATGGAGGAACGAATTTCAACATTATGCCAGATTGGACTGGGGCAATAACTTAGCTTGAGCAATCTATTTACTTTAAAAAATTTATGTACACTATTAAGTAAAATGTGAATGCATTTGTGTACATATATTTGAACATTACACATGTGCATGAGTGCATGTACGTGCTTATCACCTCTGTATGCGTGTACTCTGCCACTGAAATTCTTAGTTTATTCCATGATAGTGCTTGTTTGGGTTGGATACTGTCCTCATATCAACATTTTAACATAAAGAATAAATTTCACAGCCTGAGGCCCTTGTAATACATACATTATTATTCAGGTGTTTGTACAGTTCCTTAATTTATATATTTTTTAATATCTTGCAGCCATATGCTACTCTTGACCTACATAAGAACCTCTCCCAATGAGAAAAATCCAGGATGGTAGTCAGCATTCATTCCCATGTTTTGTTATTTTTCTAAAGAAACTGGCAAATTTATGTGTTACGACCATCTACTGAAAGTGGAAGTTTGGGTTCCCCCAAATTCTGACTCCTCACAGAGCAGTGGTTGGACACCTTGTTACAGTCAACCTTGGGAGTTGAATGGGTTGCCATCAGAGGGAACCCCGCAGGGGACACTGGTCATCTCTGGTCCCGTATGAGAAACATGCATGTAATTCCCCTTCCCAGGACTAGTGCCTGGACAGCCTCTAAAATTTCTCTCATGTCTCCCTACATGGTTCCTGTTGTGCAAATGCACGTTCCTGGGACTTCCTAGCACTTTTTGGATGTCTTGGAGTCAGGCCTCCCCCAGTCACTTTCCGACAAGAAGTTCCAAAGTCTGCACCCCCTGCCCCATGGTTTTCTGCACAAAGCCAGCATCCTGCTGGACAACAGCCCTGAGTCCGGGACTGCCTGAGAGTCAGGCGGGTGCTGGGGCACTGCTGTCTTCTCCCCAGGGCCTCCGCCACAGAACCCCACCACTCCTCCTGAGCCCTCACACATCAGCCAAAGAGCAAGAACAGAGGCTGGGCCCACGCGTGTTGTCAGTGACTACCCCCACCCCAAAGTATGCTGACAAGGGCGACTGCATCCAGCAGTCAGGCACAAAAAGGGAAAGCCTGCTAAATACAGTGACTAAAAATCAGAGAGGCCTGCTATGGCACTGTGACTTGGAGAATTTATGGGCACATTTCCCTTTAAGGGCCGAGTTGGGGGCCGGTTGTTGACTGTGATTTGAAACTCCCTCCCTTGAGGGCTGGATGTCGACATCATTGTTCTCTCAACACAGGCACCACCTCTGCTTAATTAGCGGTGTGTCGCTGGGGTGGGCCAAATTCTATACCCTCCGTGGGGGAGGTATAAAGTTGCAGCCACAATTGTCTGGAGATGGTGATCAAATCCAGATTACGTGAGCTGGGCCTCAGTGGGGGGTGGATTTCAGTTGCTAAAGCAGGTTAATAAATAAGTGACTAAACAAGGGGGAAATGTTCTCATGGACGTGAGCAGGGTTCTCCCTGCCATTTTTAAGTGGAAGCTAGATCATTTATGCTTTTATCAGGCAGGACTGTGTGCTGTGATGTTTCCCTTTCCTCTCTATTTGCATATTTCCCAGGAGACAGACAGCCTCCCATCTAATCATGGATTAGGATTTGGAAAAGCAGCAAACGTTATGCCTTTAGAATATCATCTTCCCCAGGAAAATCGAAGCACTTATCGCTACTCTTTGTTCTAAGGACTGTGTTTTCCACACCCCACGTAAATCAAAGTGTATATGAACACTAACCAAGGAAAATGCATAGTGGATTCCCAAATGCACGGGTGCTTTCCTTACATGTTTGTCAAAACACATTGCTTGTAATACATTTCCTCTCAACATCTCCACATCAAAACTCCTCAGCGAAGGAAAGCTTAATTAGTCATAGAAAGCCAAAAATAGCATATATATGCATATATACTTATGGTAGAGCATATATATTTAGCATGAAATAACCTATTTATTTTTTCTGTGCCTAATAATTCCAATGTTATCGTATTTAAAAAATAATTTAAATATATATTTGTGCATAGTAAAGTATATTTAAATATCTTAACTGTATGTATATTTGTACGTAAGTATATGTATATGTATATGTGTGCACATACATGCATTTTTGGTAGAAAAGAGATTTCTATGTACTTATTCAGGGACCTTTGTGTAGAAAATGACAAAAAGGATGCCAGAGGCTGATGGGAGGCCTTGCTGTGAGCTCGAGTTTGCAGGACAGCTCAGTGCTTGAATTACATTAGGCAAATCTGGTCCCTCCTCTGTCAAAAGATGGGCGGGACTGGGTTCTTCAGGGGTCCTTTCCCCAGAGTTCCAGAAAGCCATTCTTCACAAACTGAAGGGCCTCCCTTTCTATGCTTGATCAGCACTTACAGGTAGTTCCATCCGTCTAAAATATGATAAGATGAGACATGCTGGGCACAGAAAAACACAGTGTAGATTCCTGGAGCCAAGAGCTTCTAAAGCATCTGTTTAGTTTACCAGCGTGCTGAGGCCACATGCAAACCTTTCTTCCTGCCATCTGAGGTCAATGCCTAAGGCCACCTGCTAATTTGTCCGTGAACCAGGAATGAATACGACCGAGATCACTACTATGGCTCAGCGGGGCTTTAATTAACGTGGGTGCTCTCCAGTGAAACGAATGATACATGTGGGCAGAACACACACACACAGCCCCAGCCTCCCAGAGATCTTTGGGGGTTTCAGAGGCTCCTAAAGCCAGATGACCGCTTCTTTGTCAGCCAGCAGCACCTCGCTCTGAACAGGCAGATGCCCAAGGTAAGCTGTGGTACCTTTGCCAGCTGTTTATTTCTGCTCATGTGTGGGTTCCTGAGGGCCAAGGATGCGCGGGCTACGAGGTTCTGCCTTCAGGCGCAGCAGGAGGAAGTGATGCTGGGGTAAATGTGCCCCCCAGCTTTGGAGCCGGGTCAAGGGGCCTGGTGCTGGCCTTCGGGGGCCAGCAGGACCATGGCTAACTGGACCTTCCACCCAACAGCAGCCCCTCTGCCGACTGCAGGGCTTGGTGTCCTGGTGTCTGACGGAAGGACGCCATGGGGTCATCTCTACCATGAAGTTAACGAACACTGCCACCGAGGGTTCCGTGAGGACCCCTTTTTCTAAGCAGGCTCTGTTTCCAGAAAGGCAGCCTATGGGGAAAGCGTGAAGGAACATCATGAAACAAGAGGGACCCACTTTCCAACTCTGATGCAATCCTTGCCGGAGCCCAGCGCGCGCCCGATGGGGCTGCGTTTTGGAGACAGAGAGGTGCATGAAAACACGAGGGAGGGTGGGATTTAAAACATCGTCCTGGAGGCTGTGGGGCCTCCAAGGGGCATCCGCACACGCACCT
>NW_017731450.1:1222825-1223752 GCF_001890085.2 Hipposideros armiger | reverse complement strand
GGTTGAGGTTAGGCTCCAGAAGGCAGCACGGCTTCTGCTTGACTCTCGCACACAGTCACCCTGGGCCCCTGACCGCCATGCTGTGAGAAAGCTCAGAACCACAGAGAACCTGTGCGGAGGTGTGCTGGCCAAACTCTCCCTAAGGCATCAGCCACTGTCAGCAGCCACCCCAGGGGTGAGTGAGCACTCTGCAGGGGATGACAGCCTTTGAATGTACCCAGCTGACGCCACATGGAGCAAAGCCAAGCTGCACCTACAGAGCCCTTACCTATGTTGCATTCAGAAGCAAAATGACCTGGAAAGTGTTAGGGAGGTTTATCATATCTCCGTTGTCACTGGATCAAGGGACTGGTGCCTGAAAACTGGACAGGAGAAGAGATTCTACCTCTTGGGGTGTCTGTAAATGTTTGACTGTTATGTCAAAACTGAGCTAAGCTGTGGCCGGTGGGTAATAAGGACCTCTGAAACTTGCTCCTGGCACAGGGTAGATCCCACAAGATGTGCCCACCTGGCAAAGAAAGTGCTTCGAATAGTGCCCGCCCAACACACAGGAAGCGCTACGTGGTATTTGTTAAATAAGACGAAAATATTGGGTTGTCGGAAAAGTCACAACGTATTTTGTCTATATTATTCAAAGGTCATCTATTTATATAAAGAACAAAGACCTATCAATGATATATTGCCCGTTTTGTTTGATAACCTTTTGCCATCTTCCAGTGAACTTCATAATTCCTCATTCATAGAAGGACCTGTCTTTATTTGTGAAAAACTGAACAATGTGCTTGCTGATTTACAGCCTTATCTGGATGGAACGTGATACCACGCAAAGAGTTTTGAAGAGAGCGAAACAAGTGGAAGTCTGACAGTGGCAAAATCAGGCGAGTATGGTGGGTGTGACAACACATCCCATCCAAGCTCCAATAATTT
>NW_017731450.1:1220446-1222385 GCF_001890085.2 Hipposideros armiger | reverse complement strand
GCCTCGGTTTCAAAGACACCATCATTTGGGAAAGGTTGACAAGGATGTGTGTCGGCCGCTCTAGGATGTGTCGTGAAAGTGCCTCTTGGGAAAGAGAGCGTTTTAACAAAGTCCTTTTGGTCCCTCAGCATCTGGTCTCCTTGACAGATAGGAGATGAAGACAGGTCCCTGAAGCTCTATCCTCTCAGTCACCGGAGCAGCTGTGCTAGCAAGACGGTCTTTATGTATATCCTAAAATAAAAATGATTTTTAAACCTCAAGGAAGTGCAGGCTGGACAAGTATGGACAGACTCCACGTGGCTAAGACTTACAGAAACGCAAACAGCTTAGGACCGTGCTGTGTACACAGTACGTGCTTAATGCTAGCCAGCCCATCTACCCTGAAGCCCAGGAGGAAACACTCGTGTGACTTTCCTGCCAAAGTCGCGGACCTCCTAGTCGTGTTGAAAGGAATCCTGCCAGCTCAGCACAGACTTGGGCCTTCATGTAAGCCCCAACTACAGCTTAACTGGCCAAGGAGGGCAGCTTTGCAGCTGGGCAGCACAGACTATCAAACTGACATTTTAATCTGCAAGTGTGAAATCTGACCCTGGGAAGCAGGGTGTGGGGCATGCAAAGTGGCTCTCTGCGGAAGCTTTGCCACAACATTTCTCTATGCCAGAAAATGATTTTTCAATCACTTCATTCCAGCACAGTGCGGGCTCAATTCAACTGGCCAGACAAACGTCTGCGGTGGCTCTTGGGAAATAAAAACCTTGCAACTTGCAAGTCAAAGTCGCTGTGCATTTCCTGTGAGGCTGAGGGAGAGGCGGGGAGCACAGAGATGAGAAGACCATTTGTTTCTGCTTCCGCGGAGATGAAAGGCATCTACTTAGGGACCCTCTGGGGTCTGCGCCCCCATTCATCACCCCCACCCCCAAATCCCTGTATAGGTCAGCATCAGGGGTAAGACACTGCAGGAAATGGAGTAATATGACCGCAGCATGAAAATTACGGAGTGGAAGCCTAAATGTGGCATTTGATAGTGTTCAGAGGGTGACAGGACGATGTATCCTGGGAAATAATTCTTGCTTCCTGCCTGGCAACACTAAAGTGTGTGTGTGTGTGTGTGTGTGTGTGTGTGTGTGTGTGTGTGTGTGTGTACACCACGGGTAGATTTTTAAACTATTTAAAAAGTGTTTCTTTGATCTGCAAAGAATAGTGCTCCCAATGTATGGATGCATGCTACATACTAAAAAACCTAGGGTGTAACTCCTGATTAAGACAGGTCATTAGGTGGTAGGTAGGTAGATAGATGATAGCTAGCTAGCTAGCTAGCTAGCTAGCTAGATAGATAGATAGATTTAAGGAGCTTCAGACATCTTAGGGTCACCATTGGTTTACAATAAGGAAGTTGTAGATTAGGGGTATATCAGATAAGTGCCAATGTAAGTGGTGAGACGTGAATTCTCACTGAGTTTGCCTACCCTGACTACCTGTGTGTTTTCTCTCAGGGCTCAGCTTTCTATCTGCAAGTGACAGTGGTGAATTACATAACCAGTAAACTTCCCACCCTAAACTTCACTGGTGATTTCTGGGATTATCGAGAAGGAGGATGGAGAAAAAGGGGGAGATTAGAGAACAGGCTGGTCAGAAAGTCCATGCACATTAGATTTTCAAAGAAAAGCAACGTGAAAGGTCTCAACAGCACATTCTATTCATTAAATAGAAAAAAGAAGCATTTCTCCATGTGGAAGCCAACTGCAAATAAAAGTAAAATCACCCAAAGAAATGTCTGGCTGTGTCTAACTGTGAGGGGAGTCCAAGCACAGGTTTGGTTGAGTTGAAGTTCAGGCATGGGATAGAATCACATTTCCTGGAAAGGACCAAGGAGGAGCTTCTAGGCTCAAGTGCTACCAGAACCAGGCGCTGGAGTCTGTCCCCGTCCCGCTGACACAGC
>NW_017731450.1:1206720-1218730 GCF_001890085.2 Hipposideros armiger | reverse complement strand
GCTCGGGCTGGGACTGGAACCGCTCTTGCTCAGAGCTCAAACTCTTGAGCGAGCACTCAACCAACTGAGCCACTCAACCGGCCTGGCACTGACGTTCTTGTAGCGCGTTGTCACTAAACTTTATGCAACTTTTTACAAGCTTGATGCACATTCTTCCCTTTATGGAAGTAAAACAGTAAAATATGGCAAAAAATGCACAGTTTGGTCTTCCATCTTCAACTTGTTGTAAAATCTCCAAAACCTAACCAAATCACTCAATTTTTTAAAAAATGAAGCTAGAACTGTCAACTGTCAAATGACATAGCAATAACATAGCTGCAAATGACTCTAGAACTTTGCCATCTGTCATAAACAAGCGTCATGACTTTTCCGACAACCCAATAAATGTCATTTATGCATAGATTTGGAGGTGAATAACAGCAACTCCCAAAGCCGAGGAAATGGGAACAGTGCTGCCCAGGGGCACTGCTAACGTGTCCTGAAAGTCACTTTCTGGCGTTAGCTTCCAGGCCCCAGAAGAATACAGCCAGGTTCCTTACCTTCCCAGCACCATTTCCAAACAGGCTCCAAATTCTGGGGTACATGCCGACTATTGCCCTAGCCATACCTTAAGATTTCGCAGGACAGTTGAAAAGACAGGCCCCTGGGTGAACCCCAGATCTAAGCGCACCCATGGAAATGAATGCCAACCAGTCAACATCCACAATGTAGATTGTTGTGTTTTGCGGCCAGGCCTGAAATATCACACGTTTTCCCACTTTTACCTCCTGAGCCTGGTGACACCAAGGAGACAGCATCTCTGTCAGGTGTGTGAGCCAGCCTGGACCCCGAATCAGGAAGCAAGTCTGTAGGGGTCTCTGAGGGCCTAGAAAACACGTCCCACGTCAGCAAAATGTGTGCAGCTGGGCGTCACTGTTGGAGAACTTATGTGGCAGCGTCGTTCCTTTTTTTTTTTTAATTTCCTTTTTCAGAACATTAGCATCTATGCTTCTATTCGGCGCCGTAAAGCTGACCGTTTCTAAGCTCGGTTTCCTGAGCACCTAGCAAACACCAGGCACTGAGGTAAGTGCTGGTGCACGAGGACAAGGAGGGGCAGTGCTCCCCATTAAAGAGCTAACAGCCCAGGGGAGACAGAAAGACAGGTCAGTGGAGAAGGATGATGAACAATTAGAAAGGAAGCCCAGACCCTCCAGATAGCAGGCTCATCTTCAGGGGCTTTTAAGCAAATAACAACTTATGTTGCAGCTGTTATTTTCTGCCTGGTACTAAATGAGAATGACGCTTTATATATCTCCATTTTCCTCTACCTAAAATCGTTCATCCAGAAAGTTGATCTAAATTGAAACACATACATACAAACATGCTTGTTGTTTTCTCGGCCTGTGTCAGCCTGTGTGTCTGAACCATAAGCAACCTATTGCTATGGGCTGAATTGTATCCTCCAAAACATGATACGTGGGAGTCCTGACCCCCAGGACCTCAGAATGTGACCTTACTCGGAAACAGGGTCCTGGCTGGTGTCATTGGCTAAGAGTATATTATACAGAGCAGAGTGGGTTAGGGCAGTCAGTAATCCGATGTGACTGGTGTCCTTGTAAGAAAGTGGCCATGTGACGTCACAGCCACCGGGAGAAGGCCATGTGGTGACCGAAGCAGAGACTGGCGGGATCAACTGCAAGCCACGGAATGCCCGTCAAACACCAGAATTCAGGGAGAGGCGGAAGGGCCCTCCTCTACAGGTTTCAGAGGGAGCATGGCCCTGGTCACACCCTAACTTTGGAATTCTGGCCTCCGAATTGTAGGAGAATAAATTTCTGTGGCTGGAAGCCACCCAGGTTGTGGCTCTCAGCCATGGCAGCCCGAGGAACTGCACACTCCTGGGAAGGAACCTAGTCTGCTAGTGAAGTCCCTGGAACCAAAGTACCCGCCGTCAAGCATCTCCAGAATGACCACGCGGCAGCCCTCTACCAGTGAGCAAATGACTCGCCCTGGCTGCACCCCAGTTTCCTTTAGCCAGCACTGGAGGTGACGATGGTAGGTAGCTTGTAGCAGTCTTTGGAGCACAGAAGTGTCCTGTACGAATAGCTCTGGGCACAGAGCCTGGCGCATCAGAGACCAGTGGGATAGCCTCCGTGTTCCCTCCCGGTGACATCTCTGCTGTCCCCTCCGACCCTTCTTCCCTGCATTATAAACCTTGTCCGGAGCAGTGGAGCGCGGCTTAATATAAGAGCAAAGTAATATTTTCCTTTCTCCTTTCAATACCAAAGGTCATGCAATTCCTTTGCTGCGTATCAGTTTAAAATGAGTCTGCTCAGTGCCGTTTGATAAGGGACCGTGCCTGGGGCGTGCGCTCCAGGGTGAAACGCGGCCAGATTGGGTTTCAGCAAAGAGTAGTCACTTGCTGTGCACATTGGAATGATTTATTTTTTTATTTGTAAAAATGGAGTTTTATTTGTTTTCCAAGTTTACTACAAGAAATAAGTGATGTAAGGATGCAAAGGTACCCAACCCCAGGCCCAGCCTATGGCGGCATTCCTAAGATTTCTTCTGGCACGTTATGTCATAACACTTCATCCTTTTACCACCCGAAAGCCTGCTAAGTGATTTCACGTGGTCCTGTGAGGAGAGCGGGGTTGACTAGAATGCCCCAACTGATAGAAGAGAAAGAGGAAGTTTGCGAAGGAGAGAGACAGGCCCAGGGCCTAGGGTGGTAACTGGTGGGATCACCCTGCAAACTTCAGTCTTCAGAGGCCAAGTTCAGGGCTGCTCCAGCTGTGTTATTCTTCTCTCATGGAAGCTTTGCATGTCGCTTGTTCTTTATTTTTTCAAGTGGTTCTGCAAAAGCTAAATGAATGTGCTTGATAACTGTATACATTGATAGAAAACCAGCTGCCTATCTTCAGAATAAGCGGTCCTCGAGTTGTGTTCACTTGCTGTGGGTGAGTGTGTGTCTGGGTGTGAGTGTGAGTGAGTGTGTGTGTCATTTTAAATGACAGGGGGTGATATTGAATGCTAATTATAATCAGTGGAGCTGACCAGTGCGAGTGCAAAACTGTCCAAATTTAAACTCCGTGACTCAATAAAGATGCAGAATTTAATTCTAAAAATTGCAAATATTCTTTAAAAAGATTGTTATTCCTCAGTGGAAAAAAAATGAAAAACGGTAAAAATGTGCGTTCAACATCCCAGGGCCTCTGTTCTCCACACAGTTCCTGCTGCCCTTGATTTGCTCAGTTTTTGCTTCATCGAACATCCCTTCTTCCCAGGCTTGTTTGCTTGTCAGAACCTCCTGGGCCCTCAGGACACTTCCCAGGCCTCCTGTTGGTGGCCTCGCCCGGGTTCATTGCGCCCTGTCCCAGACGCCGGGGACGTGCGTGTGTGGAAAGCAGGCCGTGCTTTCTCCTGGCAGGAGCCACATTCTCCCTCTCACGCTGGGTTTGTCAGCTTTGTTGAGAACTAGCTGGGCAGGTACACTGCATCAGGTACATTCCTACAACGTAGTCGTTTCTGGCTACGCGGGGTCCCTGCCTGAGACTGTGAGGCCCTTAAAGGACAGCGCTGCTACTTCCTGCCCGTCCTGCCCCGGCCCTGTGTCACACTAACACCTGTGTATGGTATCAATGCTTACCATGCGCCCGTGCACCCACCTAACTCCCCACAGCATCACAGGGAACAGGGGATGCCATTCACGTGTCCGGGTCCTAAGAAGCCTTTGCATGCTACGGTCCCAGATGACCGAGACCAGGAGAGGGCAGAGGTGGCCTGCAGGGAGCCCTGGGTCAGGGGACCACCAGCCCCAAACAAAGCTTCTTTTCCCAGATGTGTGAATCATTTTTTAAATCTCTGTCATCTCCACCTTTTTTCTTCCCTCCAACAGGAATAAGACGGAGCTCAGAGTCATGCTGAGGGTCACGAGAAGCAGTGGGGTCAGGGGGGCCTGGCCCAAAGCCCAGCACAGGACTGGCCGATGTGGGGTGCTCAGGAACTGGGCTGAAGCAGAAACCCAGAGGGCACTGGGGCTGCACGCCCAGCCCCTCTCCTTTTGAAATGAATACTGCCTCCCATGCTCTCTCCAAAGCTGGCCTTGAAGATGGCTTTAATCAGCTTATAGCATCATTTAAAACTTGCAGGGAGTCGCCAAAGGGAGGCTGGCAGGCTCCAGACAGAAATGAATGCCAAGAGAATCCCAGGAGGCTGCAGCAGCTTGCCAGGTGTCGCCCCGTGCCCAGGACCCAGCGGGCGGCTGCTTAGTGCTGTGGGAACATCCGCCCAGGGGGCTGTCGGTACAGCTGATCATGGGGGCCACACTTGCCTTAAAGCTGGGTCTCAGCAGATGAACTGCAGAAGCTGTCCGTAGGCCCGCAGCAGTGGACTTTCTCTGAGCTCCAGAAGGCATGGGCCTGATGATTTCTTGATAAGCAACAGCATGAAGTCTCCAGCAACTTGCTCGCTAGCTTGCCCCTCCTTCCAGGACACAGTTCCTGGGGGTTTGGCCTGTCTTCAATGTCGTTTTTTGCTCCTGGCTGTCCTCGGCCACATCGCCCTGCAGCCTGTGCCCTGCCCCTGCCCGGCCTGTGTCTGGACGTGACGGCCTATGTTGTATTCTGTTGGCACTGCCAATGCCGCCTCACACTAATGGGAGACGTCAGCATCCACAATGCCCTCAGTTTTCAAGTGCATCAGCTCCTGTTTGTTCTCTTCAAAACCGCTTTAAAGGGAAGCATTCAACAGCCCCACTTCACAGGTGAACAAAGCGAGACACTGGTGAGTCAGGCCTGGCAGACAGTGAGACTCGCACGTTCAAACTGAGATGCAAATTCACACCTGTGTCAAAAGTTGGAGCGCCTCGGGAGCACTTCTGGGCGAGGGGAGAGAGGGACCCCGAGAGGAGAAGGGACGCAGGCTGGAATCAGACAGGCTTCGGTGCGGATGGTGTGACGTGGTGATGGAGGGAGGCCGGCAACGCCTTCAGCCCCCGCTCACCTGGGGGCAGGTGGCAGGGTGGGTAGGAACCAATGAGATTGAAGACTGAGCCTCAGCCTGGTCAGCTAGGGGCGCACACACATCAGCCCCCTCCTGTAACACACGCGGCCTTGGTAACGAGCTGCGGGATCAGACGGCTGACACAAGCATGGCCCAGAGAGCGTGCAAATCCTAGTGCTGGAATGAGTAGTAACTGCCTGTCATCCCGCCACTCCTCTGCCATTTTGCATCTTTCTTTCTTCCCCTCAATACCCGCTGCCCTCCAGCCCCACAAATTTCACTTCTCTACCTCTTTAGACACACACATTATTTACTTGATGATAAGATAGGCCGGCACTGCCTCCTCAGAAAAATGCACAGATATTATTTGCAAAGGCTGAAAAAGCAGGTGTTCTCCAGCTTATCTGAATATTTTGAGTAAATCCCTGTTTTGAAATGTAAATGCTCCTGCAGTCTGTCTGGTTGAAGATAAAGCCGGGAACAGTGTGTTAATCCTTGTTTTTTATGCCGTTCATTATCAGAAGCCTGTGACTGCCAGCCACCTTTGAAGCGTAATGGGGGTCACACACACAGGTAGAGCGTCCCTGCCCCGCAAACCGAGTTCATTAGATAGATTATGTGGGGCAGAGAGGGACCCGGGCATAAATGTTTTATATGTGCTTACATATGCAACACAGAAAGATGACGGCTTTAAATATTTATTCCGTATGAAACATCTCGGTCCTTGATAAAATTGTTTCGTTATTGTTCATGCAAAAAGCAGACTGTGTTTTCTTCCCAGGGTGAAATTAAATGTATTCATCTCTGAGAAACAAGATTTAATCTTTTAGAGTGGCAGTGGGGAGGAGTGTGGAATCTCTTTGATTTCTTTTTATTATTATCTTTAAATAATCGCAAAGAAAATCACGGAGACGCAGTCATCTGCCCAGTTCCAGTAAATTAAACCCCACCGACATTCTCCTTTCTTCGCTCACGTCTTTCCAAAAACAAACAAGCAAGCAACCAATTGTGCCTCCAAAATACAAACATTCCCTCAAGAGGAAAAGGTGGCCACGGGGCTGGGATAATATACACCTGTATTTTAGAGAAGGTACCTATTGGCGCCATAGCGGACAGTTTATAGCTGAAGCAACTACTAAAAATCCTCTAATTCTGAATTCCTTTATGTTACCATTATTCCAGGACACGCTCATATTATGCCTTTTTAAAATGGATTTTCCCCTTCTTTTCTCTCTTGGCGGCTTGTGTTAGGACCTCCTTTCTCTTTTCTCTCTCAGCTGCTGGTGATTTCTGTCTCATTTCCCCCACATGTGACCCCTGCAGCCCCTGTCTGCCTACATGACACCCCTGGGCACCGAGCTTCCCCTTTCTGGCACAGAAGCCTCTGTCTGCGGCTCCTCCCGGCGCTGGCTGGACCCCAGCACCCCCACCCCCACGCTCTGACCCTGCACCTGGGGAGTTTGCTCCTTTTACCATTCCTCTCTGTGAATAGAATACTTACAGAGAGAGAGCGCCTTGGGGGAAACGGACCTTCTCTGCGAACTTGCCAGGTTAGCCCTGAAGGGCATGTGGGTAGCATCCACCCTTTCCTCCTGTGTCCCCAGTGGCACCTATGACAGCGTCTCACTGCCGTGTTTGTTGATGACTCAGGCTAGGCAGGAGGAGATAAGGGCTGATTCGCGCATGTAGAATACTGACCGCGAAGTTCATGTTGGCGTAGCTTATTCCTGGGGCGCAGGCAGGTCTCTCTCAGACATGGCTGAAGAGGTGCATCAATTTGGTGTTCACCTAAACACTTGATTCCATTTTTAATTAGGAATGACGCAACAGTGGCCTAGCACTTCAGCCTCACTTCCGAATTAGGCAATTCAAGAAAATGTGTGAATCCACATTTTATTTGTAACCAAGCCAGTGCCATTAAAATTAAAACAGGATGGAGGGCTGCGTCTCTCAGACACACACCCATCACAAGGGGATGTCAACACGCACACCGAGTCCTGACACCCTGATAACATACAACCCTCTGCAGCTATGCGATGGCAGTGACAGCTGCAGCCGCGGGAGCAAACTAGGAAGACACCAGGATGCATGTTTGAAGACGGACTGTGTCTATGTGCAGACCCAGCTCGGTCATCAGGACTGGATGGACGCCTTATTTCTGGGGGACACGGATGGATTTTTAGGTTGCACTGACAATTTTGATGTATTAGGTCCTCTCACACTAAATGGTTAAACTGTCTTGTGCGCGTGACTTTGGGAACTCTGGCTGAACAATTACCAACAGGGATGCTACCTAGGAGAGGAGAGCACTGGGTGGGTTCTGGGCCCTCGATGTCACTGCGGCCAGGATTTTGCTTGGTTTCAAGGGCACATCATCAGAAACGAATACTACTTACTGAGTGCTTGCTATGTGCCAGCCATGATGCTAAGGACTTTATAAAGATGTGACCGTACTGTGGCACTAGCAGACCCTGAGCTTTTCTCCTGGCAACGGCTTTCTCCATGACACTAGGAGGGACACTAGCAATGACGTTGTATCCGTTTCCTTACAAGTCCCCCCAAATTGTATCAGCCTCAAGCCCTACAAAAGCCGGATCCATTGGATATACATACTTCCCAACAAACTCACAGCTGCTGTGTGAATCTGACAATGACAATGGACCTGTCCCACCCAAAATCCAAAGAATCAATTGAACAACAAATGCGTCATCAAAACAGACGATTTCTACTAAACCTCACTTTGTCACTTTCATTTCAGTAAAACAACGCTTTTGATTAGGTTTGCTAATTTCCTTTCTTGTATTTAATATGCAAGTGTTCCATAATTCAATAAGACTATAACCATAGTTAGGGCTATATAGATGATATTAGATTTGTTACTATATAAAGAATGCTCTGAGAAAGTTTCTGCAGTCTGCAAAGGAGTCCAGGGGAATTTATCCCTCCAAAGGAAGCTCAGGCAGTTCTCAAGCTTGCAACGCACCACGGCAGCCTAAACACACAGGGAGCTCCACTCCGGGCCAGGAGCTGGACGGGTGGAGGTGGTCGGCTTTGTAACGGAGCTGAGGCAAGAGCCAAGCGTGAAGAACTCCCCCACCCCATCCACGAGGCATCACAGGTGATCGCTCCCCCCCCCAGCACACACACCCCTGCACCCTTCTTGATGGATGGGCAGAGTGACTGGTTGAGTCTGGCGTGTGCTTGGCGGTGTCGGAGCTGCCGCAGGAAGATAACGGTGACTTGCAGGGGCTCTCTAGCCCTTGGCGCCTCCCACAGCTGTCCGCTGCCTGCCGGCTGACGTCCTGATTTCCGGGCAGGATACAGCAGCCGGCCTCACTCCCTCTCTGCTTCCAGCCGCTTTCACTCTAACTGGCCATTATCGCATATTAGGGAGTCCCCTTCTCCACTCTCCTCCCTGTTCTGAACCAACCAACCTCCTGGGCCTTGCCTGAAGGCATCACGCGGCCCAGGGCTCCAGTCTGCCCGTTCGAACCCTGGCTTCTGTCCAGCACCCCCTCACCATCTTCTCCCCAAGGACACCTTTCCCCCACCCTGGCGCTCCCTTCCAGGGCACTGCGATGATGGCTTCCTCCCTAAAGCCCCGGCTCTAGACTATTCACTGCACGACTTGGAACACAGGACCGTCTCCCTCATTCGATTGTCTGCTCTTGTAGAGGGTTCACTGGCATTCAAATGTTTGGGTTCCATGCCATTTGTTAAAATTTCCTGGGCTGACTATAAAAATAATGCAGCGTATTTTCACATCCTGTAACTTTTGCTTATAAGGCTGATCATGGACATTTCTTTAACTTCAACGTGTTTTGAAACTTGGATCTACAGTGTTGAAAGTGCTCAGAGACAGGGGCCCACCATGAGGTAGGGCTTCAAAAGATACCCACTGAGTGCATGAGACCATGACTTTTGTCACATCTCCTTAGCATAGACTATCATCAGCTCACAGGCCACTGCACAGCATTAGAAAAAGGGGATGTGCTCATTTCCAAATCAATCTTATTTAATACCTTTTTTTTCCTATAAGTCAATGAAAATGCAAAGTGTATTTTTCTCTCCCCAGGGGGACATACATTTCTAGACTCTGATTTTACTGGAAGTTCATTTTCAGTTCAAGCCAAGTGTCTGTAAAAGTCAAATTTTGCTTTATTCCTGCTTTTCCTTTTTCTAAGTTCAATGGCTGAGCCTTGGCTACTGAGGAATGTGACTCCGTCATTGCTGCAGCTGATGCCCCCAAATTCCCAAATGTTCTTGTGTGGGGTTCCCATGTCGCTAAGATAAAGTGACCCATCTGTAGATAGCGTTTTGTGACTAGAGCCAGGAACAAACACACAGAGAAAGTGCATTTGAGAGTTCTGTATAATTCAAGGGATTATTAATTCATTCTGCTCCCATGTTTTCCGTGTAACCTTCAGCTGAGAAGGAGACTAGGGTG
Organism: Hipposideros armiger; assembly: GCF_001890085.2. Taxonomy (NCBI): domain Eukaryota; kingdom Metazoa; phylum Chordata; class Mammalia; order Chiroptera; family Hipposideridae; genus Hipposideros; species Hipposideros armiger. The sequence continues at coordinate 1,209,300 of NW_017731450.1, read as the reverse complement.
ACACAAGCCAGATGCCCGAGTCACAACTCCAATGGGCACTAGACTTGCAACTCTGTCATCTTCACCTGTGAGGCTGAGATGAAAATCTTTCTCCAGGACTGAGGGTGACCATGCACCCAGCAAGGGCTCAATCGATGTGAGCTGTGACTCAGATCAGGCTGCCCCCACACCAGGACACTTTCCCACTCAACTGTCCTAAAGTCAGAATGCATACATGTCACCTGGAAAGCTTGTCCAATTTGGATGCCTGGACCTCCCAGGGTGAGTCCATTCAGCAGGTCCAGTGTGGGCCCTGGAATCTGCCTCGGGAACAAGTTCCCACAGTGGTTCTGATGGACAGCTTGTGGCCTGAACTTGGAGCCACACAGAGCCACCGTGTCATTTTCAAGGCAACTTTGAAAGCTAAATGCAGAAATCCTCACATCCTCTACCCCCCAACCCGATTATTCGCTAAGCAAATGCTATAAGCCAATACATAGAATTTCTGCTTCCTGGAGCCATGATGTTGTCAGGGATTGGGGGGTGTGGACGGGACTCCTTAGATGTGTGCAGTGTCACTAACATTCATCCTTTGTCTTCAAGCCTCAACCCCACCTGGTCACCTACGCCATAACCTCAGGAAGATACTCTGTAGACACCGGACAGACACAGTGGGACAGAAAGACCTCAGCAAATGTAGGCTCGGACCTGCATCTATCATTCACTCCCCCTGTGAGCTCAGAGAGGGGCGCAGAGGAACGGAGTGGATGGAGAAGAGAGGGACAGCCCAGCCTCCATCGCTCTTTCAAATAAGGGTGGCACCGCTGGTGCCAAAGTGTGTTACAGGCTTAGACGCGGTGTGTAAAGCGTGCCACGCCCCCCGCTCGTTTCCTTCCTGGAGATTCCAGAGCCCGTTGCCGGCCCGTCTGTAAGGACGCTCAGTCCATTCTTTACCACCCACTTAACACTGGATGATATACACGCAGGTACTTGTTGCTATTTAATTGTTGGACATGTCACAGCTTTGTCTTTCTACTAGGTTCTAAGCACCCTGAAGTCAAGGACTGTGTATCAAGCTCAGTCTGCTCGCACCACCCACTCTTACATCTACCCACAGCCCATAACCCCGGCCTACATTTTCTGTCCCTGCAAATTCTCAGCTGTCCCAAGTGACAAAAGAGGAAGCAATTGCAGAACACAGATTCAGTTTCTGACCTAAGAGGCGGGATGATGGGGCAAGGCAGAGCCCAGTAATTCAGGTTCACTGGGAAATCTCATGCAATGACCCTCCGGGTACCAGGAAAAGCAGACCCAGAACCTTCCAGGAACGGCCAGAGTTTCCGGGATTGCTCAGCACCGTCTGTGCTTGGTACCTGGACCATGTCTTATCTAGGCGATGTGTTCACCAAGACCCCGGTTAACACCACATACTTCTACTGCTAGCTAGGTCCTGTTACAGCTGGGGAGGCTCCCCCAGCCCCTAGGTGAGCCTCACTGGAGGGGCCGTGACATGGAGGAGCAAGGTTACAACACACATGGCCATCGACGGTAAAGGCACTCACATGTTTGCCGAGAGGAGAACATGTAGCCCTATGTGTGTGCACCTTCTAAGGGAGCACCTTAAAACCAGCAGATGACATATTAAGGAACCCCAGCACTTTCTTGGAAACAAATCCTGCTTAAATCAGCATAAGACTTACAAAATACTCTTTGGGAATTTAAGAGCTGTGCTTCTAAACGGAAGCGTTGTGTGGCCATAGTTTATAGGTTTTGCTTGGTTGGAACATTCTCGAGCTGTCTGGGGACACGTTACAGTTGTGATCTGTCTGCTCCAGGCCCCTGCTGAGTCGCTGCCTCCAGCCAGCCTTGCGCCTGGAGTGCCCCTCCCCCCCCCCTCATCACTGTAGCTCCTTCCTGTCAACAGGCACAGGTTGGAGGCCTGGCCCCGGCTTCCTTCTCTCTCCCCTCCTAGGACGGCTAACCCTGCCTCCCAGCTAACTCTTAAAGGACACACTTGTTCATAAGCTGGGGAACGCGTCTCCCTAGCAGGCAGGGGACTCCCTCTCACTCCTGCACAGTGAGGGCCGTTTTCTCCCTGCACCCCCAAACATTTGATCTGTATTAGCTGAAACAGACTATCTTTACAAAAGCATGTAAAAGGGTTTTTCATCATCACGATTCGACACAGCTGAAATTTAACTCCTGTTTTCAAAGTTTCCAAGTTCCCGGAGCAGCTCGCCATGGCCTGCATAGAGCATCAGGTCTTCCCCCATCAGGTGCCACGTTTGTGATGCGGAGTATAGCCCACTGAGCTTGTGTTGGAAGCCAGATCTCTAAAAAAAGAGGAAAAGGGGCAATAGTTTGCCTTGTCATGTGACCTGTTTTGTTAAGCTGTACCGTTCTCCTAGCTCTAGGCAATTTTTTTAGGCTACACTGAGGTGGGCTGTCTCCTGAGGCCCCCTGGAGAGGTGGTATCACAGGTCCTTCTTATAATTGTATTCTAACATACCGTATTTGCCGGCGTATAAGACGACTGGGCGTATAAGACGACCCCCTAACATTTCCACTCAAAATACAGAGTTTGTTATATACTCGCCGTAT
>NW_017731450.1:1185657-1205415 GCF_001890085.2 Hipposideros armiger | reverse complement strand
GGGGCAAGCACTATGGGCAGTCTATCTGAAGTGTACCTGGCGTATAAGACGACCCCCCACTTGAAGGCATATTTTTCAGGGCCAAAAAATCGTCTTATACGCCGGCAAATACGGTAATAATAGCAGGGTGAGGATAGTAACAACCTTGTCTGCCACTTTAGAACAGACCCACAGTCTTTCCTTATGCATACACACCATCAGTCCCAGAGCAAAGGAGAAACAGCCTCTGCAGCTGGGTAAGTGGACCATACCAACTTTTAACAGTATCCTCTAAGTCAGAAACCTTTTTTGTTATTAATGACCACGACCTTGTTAGGCCCACTTAAGTTAGCTTACATCATGTACCCAGCTTTCCTGAAGTCAGAAATCGTCATCTTTGTTTATTATTATTGCATCAGCCTCCTCTCACCTTTACCTGAGGTCTGCCCAGGCTGGTTGGTCCCCACTTGGACGTTGGAGATGAGCTAGTCCAGCCCATCTTCAGGTGAGGCATTTCCGTCCCCAGTTACAGCGGAGGTAGCTGGGGTCCTGAATTCATGACAGGCCCAAGAGCCTTAGTTTCTTTCTCAAAATGTCTGATATCCACTTTTTTTTTTTTTATCATCCCAGGTCTTTTTTATTTTAATGGAAAGAAACTGCCTTTTGTCAGGGCTAATTTTTACCTAGACCATGTAATAAAGAAAAACTTATACTGGATAGACCAAAGATTACAGATCGACTAGAGGCCTCAGGCTTTCGGCCCAGAGTCCACAGAACTGGAGTAATTAGAAAAGCAGGACCCACAGTTACAACGGTGAGCTCTGCAGGCTAATGGAAAGCAGGCCTGGTCCCAAGCTGTGGTCTATTAAAAGGAATCCGTTTGCAAGGCGCAGCTGAATGGCAGCTGGGCTGAAGTTTAGGTCAGTTTGATCTGTCCTGGTGTAGTTCGTTACTCCCTTCACCAATCTGTGTCTCAGTTTCTGCAGAAAAAAGTGTGTTGGGGGGTCGGGGGAGAGATCATTTCTACGTTGCCTTTTAAGTCTAAGAATCTATGAAATCCCATGAATGTATTTAGCATACATGGGAATTTCAAGGTAGAAAATACACATCTATTCCTGTTTTTGCCATGCAAAGTGTTAATTGTCCTGCTTTGGAATGCAAGGTTTTAACGTGGGGCTCAGTTTGGCGGTTTTTGCTGTGTTCGGGGCTGGAGCAGCCTCTGGGGCAGAAGCTGAAAGGCCTGCGTAGGTGAGTGATCCGGAGACCATGGGAGCAGATGCCAGGGGAGGGCCCCTATTGTAGGAGACTTCAAAAGGTCCTGCTCGAAGCCTGAGCCAAGCTTACCTCGTACGTTTTTTAAATGTTTCCATTTTCCCTTTATTTTCCAAGGCTGATTTCACCATGAACTATCGAGCTTCATTTAGTCATTTTCCAGGGCTGATTTTTAAAAGGCTTCAAAAGGAAGTAAAATAAATTTAGTTACAGATCGTATCCTGCCCACCACATATTTATCAGTATTATAATTGAGCCATGGTTTTCTGCTCGAAACAAGATAATGACTATAGTTTGTACTCATAGCACTCAATTTATGAAAACACAGCTGCCAACTTCCTTAGGAACCGATTTCATATTTTAAATTGAAATGCATTTTTTTAGGGTATGGGCTATAATTTGAATAAAGCCTCAAGTTAAAGGTAAGAAAGTCAAAGCATGACGATTTTCTTGATATTTATATTTATATATAAATAATTTATATAATATATTAAATAACATACTTGTATATTAGCAAATGTCAAATTATATACATATTCATATAATATTTATTATATAAAATAATTATACCACATATATAATCAGGTAGATTTGACTCACTGGAATAAAAAACCACTTCACTTAGACATTTTTTTCCTGCAGTGATCCTTATGAGTACCTAAAATGAAGCAAACAGCTTGAACCAACACATCGAAGGACTATGCATCTTATCCCTGAATGTGCATTTTTCTTGTAGACGTTCACACGTATTAAATTACAATGGTAAATCATTCCTTCACTTTCTTTAGGGTTCCACTGGGATTTTCCAGATGTCAAGCAGGAGGAATAAAAGAGAATATCAGTAAAAACAGGCTTTATCAATTCAATCCGAAATGGTCAATTCAGTCTAGGGTTTAGAGTATTTTCACGTCCACTTACGGTGTTTACGTGTGTTAATTGACGATTACTCCTGACCTGCGTCCTTTTTGTGCTGTGGGTGGAGGTGGGGGAGGTGCGCTGTGCTTTTGCCCTTGAGCGTCTGCGCTCCAGCAAGCCTCCCCTCCCCCGCCTCCCCGGGAGGGCCTCACTGTGATTCTAATGGGAGCTCACCTGAAAACAAAGTGAGAGTCTCTCCACCTGGGGTTCTCCTTTGTCACCCCCAATTCCTGATTCTGAATGGTATCTTAAGCTCGAAATCAAATCCTCTGTTTAAAGTTTGGAGGCAATTTCTCCACCTCTTTCTTCCCAGGGATGTAGAACAAAAGCCAACATTATAAAACTTATACATTTCCATTATAAAAGTAGCATACCTGCCTTAATGAAACCTTAGGAAAAATATAGATATACGTACGCGTACTACTCGCCACCTGGAAAGTCACTGCTGACATCTTAGTGTATTTCTGTCTTTATTCTTCCTGCCACCCACATCCCCCACGGGCTTTCCAGAAATACACTTTTATGTCCTACTTATTGACAAATAAACCAACCAAAGAAAAACTTGCTTCAAGGTAAGCAGAAGCGTTAGAAAGACTGTTTAGCAAAGGAAAGGAAGTGGCCGTGCAGGCCACCCCACCCAGCTCTGGGTGAACATCTCACCTCTTCCCTTCCTGGGGCCCCCCCTGCCCAGGGGCGCACCCAGGTTTGTCTTGTAAAGTGCTTAACAATATGAGGTCGTGCTGTAGATATGATTTTGTCACCTACTTTTATCACTTAATGGTACCAGAAACTTCCGGGGGTGGGGGTGGGGGTGGCAGGCAGAAACCCCATCAGGGCCAAGGGCTGCTGTTTTCTACCACCATCCAGCTGGCTCCTTGGGCAACGGGGGTTTCGGGGAGGGCTTGGGGAATTGCCCCACGGGGGGCTAGCACCTCGCTTCCCCTGCAGTGGGAGGATTGAGAAACAGCCTGAGACTGAGGAAAGCCATCATTTCAATGTCTCGGAAAGAAAAAAACAAGGCCATTTGTTTGTGCTGCTCAGGCTGCCAAACTCCACTTGACTTGGGAGGGCTCCTTGGGACCCAAGCAGGAAAGGGGGAGCGGGAGAGAGTGACCCAAACCACCGCGTTTGCTCTGTCACAAAGGCTGTATGTCCAAAATGGCTCCAGAGGCCAAGATAAGGAGGCAGCAAGCTCTCGGCCCTCCTGCCCCAACAGTGCTTAAGTGTGTGTGTGTGTGTGTGTGTGTGTGTGTGTCGGCCCTCCTGCCCCAACAGTGCTTAAGTGTGTGTGTGTGTGTGTGTGTGTGTGTGTGTGTGTGTGTGTGTGTGTGTGTTTGCTTTTCCAGGCCAGCACTGAAATCCTGAAACCTGACCCCCGGGAGGCCACAGCCCTGAGTGCTCAAAGGATCAACATTCGGGCTAGCTTCTCTCGGGCCAGCCGTCCCGAGGAGAGGCAAGTCGAAACCCCTACACAGTAGTCTATTCAGCTCTGACTAAAAACGCTCCAGAGAATGAAATGGGTTCCAGCTGTCCGGGGGAGGATGTGAAGCCTCCGAGTTCTCTGGGCGCTGGCTGACGGAAGCTGCTTTCTGATGTGGCTGACGGAGCCCTGTCCTTCTTGGCAGAGGTCGGAGGAGCCCATCTGAACATCTGCTTTGTGACAGCTGCGCTTCGTCACTGCCACCCATGCAGTCAGAGCAGTGTCCATGGTCTTCTCTAGACATAAATAGGCACTTCTGTACCTTGACTGCAAAGGAACGGAGCTCACATAATGGTCTTAATTTCAATTCTGGACCATGTTATGTTCTTTCTAAGGTTAAGGAGCATCTTCAGTAAAATGTCTAAATTGTGAATTATAGAATAGCAAAACAACAAAACAAACAAACAAAAAAACCAGTGGTTTTTGGATCCTTAAACTTGAAACGTGCAGCTTTTCATTGCTCGATGCCAATTTACACTGATGACATCACTAAGTCGAGATATAAGTTATTTTTAATTCTCTAGCAATACTGAAGTTTTTAATGCACAAAACATCATAAAAACGATTGTAATATCCAAAATGCTATGAAATAGTTTAATCAAGATCTAGTTTTAAAGGAGGACACATGACAACACCTACATTTTATTATTGTTATGATTTTTATTTTGCTGATTTAAAGATAGTTTCTTTGACTGTTGTGGGAAAAATCACATTTAAAAATAGTCACTGTTAATATTTAAAGAAATCAATGTTTCTTTTCCAGTTTTATTATTCTATCTTCCATTGAACTTTTTTTTACACTTCCTAAGAGACCTTTCAGTTTTAAGGGGAAATGTACTGGTAATTTCCACAGTAATGTGATCAAGAAATCTGTTACTTTCTTATTATTTACACTACATCACACATTTATTTATTTAGGAACATGACATCACTAGATATATGTGTGTATGTAGTGTAGTGTGGCATGTGTGTGTGCGCGCGTGTGTGTGTGATGTGGTGTGTGTGTGTGTGTGTGTGATGTAGGGTGTGTGTGTGGTGGTGTGTTTGTGCATGTGTGATGTAGTGTGTGTGTGGGGTTGAGTGTGTGTGTGTGTGTGTGGTGTGTGTGTGGTGTGGTGTGTGTGATGCAGTGTGTGTGTGTGGTATGTGTGTGCATGTGTTTGTGGTGTGTGTGTGGTGTGTGTGTGATGTAATGCTGGTGTATGTGATATAGCCCAGTTGAAGTCGGTGGTCGTGAATTTTAGGATTAGTAGTGTGGTTATGGGGTCCCTACTGGTACCCAGCTTCCTGGATATGCACAGAACAGGCAGGCAATGAGAATTTACTGGATTTTCACGAGCAAGTCAGATGGCGAGAGAGATGAGCAAGGGAGGGCGTGTGTCGATGAGTGTGGCATCTAAACTGGGGTCAGACAAAGCCAGGGGGAGAAGGGTGAGAAAGGACAGGGGCGATGTGATAGGACCAGCAGCGCATTTGTTCCGTTTATGATAAAGAAAGCTTAGATTCCAGAAACTTGAGAGAGTATCTGAGTCCGTTCAGGCTGCTCTAACAAAATACCAGAGACTGGGTGGCTTCTGAACAGCAGACATTGATTTCTCACAGTTCTGGAGGCTGGACGCCCAAGGTCAGGGTGGCCAGGTGAGGGCCCTTTCCTGGGGTGCATGCTTCTCCTCGTGCTCACATGTGAGGGGCTGAGGGAGCTCTCAGGGGTCCCTTTTGTAAGGGCGCTGATCCCTTCACGAGGGCTCCACCCTCATGACCTAAACACCTCCCAAAGGCCCCACCTCCTAATGTTATCATCCTTAGGGGGAAGGATTTCAACATTGAAATTTGGGCGACACAAACATTCAGCCCATAACAAGAGTGTGGGACGTATAGGAATTGTGGGCACAGAGTGGGCTGCTGGAAACTATTATGGGGGCAGCGTCAATAGCATGACAAGGAGAAAGTTTGACCTTGAGAATAAGGGTCTGAGGTGGGAAGGAGGACAAGACAACTGCAGGAGAGGATGTCGAAGAACTGAACGGCCAGGGACTTGAAAGGGTCATCTCTGTGTCGGTGCCGTCACCAAGGAGCACGGGAGTCGTGCTGGAGCAGTCAGAGCTGCCTGAACATGAGCAGACCCTGTGACAAGCAGGGGTAGCGGGAGGGAAGGAGTGAAGAAGAGGGGGATCTGGGAGGGGCACAGCGATGTCACCCCGACCCAGCTCTGCAGGGTGGCGACAGGAAACAGCGATGGTTGATGGTGGACAGGGCTCCAGGGAAGCTGGTTTTAGCCAAAGTCAAAACATGAAGAGAACATGCCAGGTCCTTTGCTCACGAAGGGGGCGGGGGCTTCGTTCCAGGAGGTGTGGGGGGAGAGGCGTTGGGGGAGGGAGTTGAGAGGGAGTTGATAGTTGGGGAAGGATGGGACACGGAGTCGCTTTAGGGACACGCACAGAGCTGTGCTTCCCTTGTATTTGGGGCTTTATTCATTTATTTTTGTGACTGTGATGAGATTGGTCTCGATGTTCTCTAAGTCCTATCTTCACTCCTGCTCCTCTCTTATTTCCAAATTTTGGGGTGCCGTAAAGCTTGGTTCTCAGATATCTTTCTTTTTTCCAAGTCTAGCCCCTGTAAACGCAATGTTATCTAGAGCATAGCTTTAAATACATCCCCAGTTAACTGCTGAGTTTCCCTCTCTAGTCTGGGGCTCTCCTGCGAACTCCAGGTTGATGCCCCGATTGTCTGCTTGGCACCTCCATTCGTAGCATAGGTGGGCATCGCGTCCAGGCCAGCTACTCCCGACTCTTGCTCATGCTTTAAATCAGCGGTTCTCAACCTGTGGGTCGCGAGCCCTTTNAGAGGGGTCAGCAGGCACCCCTGCGGACTCAATGAAGGCCCACCTCCGGTGTGTGCTGGTGTCTGGAAAAGTCATGCGCTCGCGGCCACTCATGGGTCCTGCAGGACACACGGCTTCAGGTGGCTGCGGGCTGAAACCTGAACCAGCGACTTGCAGTCAGAGCAGTGGCTGGAGCTGGCGTATTAGCCAACCAGCAGGCCTGGAGCCCCAACGAGTCTACACTCAAGCAGGCCTGCAGCACATTCAACAAGCTGTGTGCAATCCAGCCCACTTCCTGCAGAGAAGGGAAAAGACCCCCTCAGGAGGGGGACAGGCCTACATCGTGAGCACAGGGCATGCTCTGGCTTACAGCGGGTGAGCTGGATTACAAACTGCAGGTTCTTTGAAATCAAAAGGAGAGCACACATGCCTATACCTGTGCTCCGGATCTCGGCTGGGGGCAGACTTCCCACCCCTTGTCCTTTTCCCCTGCCATGTCTGGGCTCAGTCCCACCCACAGTTTCTCCATGTTCTGCCTAATGACGACGGCAACTCAATAAAAACCCCAAATCGCAGCAGAAGGGGTTGGAGGAGTGACCTTTAGGCACCCTGGGGGCTCCAGGACCATCCAAACACACATCGCACACAGGGTGTTTAGTTCACCTGGGCTGGTCAGCTCAGGGGACTAAAGTTCAATGCTGATGGAGGAGGGTCACAGGCTCAGCCCCCAAAGGGACCAGTTCAAGGGCAACAGAGAAAAACTGCTCAAAACCCAGGGACACATCCGGCCATGGTCACTGACCACAGAGGGGCCTGGGTGGAAAGCAGCTGTGGTCCAGGCCAAAACAAGCAGAGAAGTCACTCAGGCTAAGGTGAGATGGGGCGGCATGGGGACACTGACTGCTTTTGGCGAAGGAGTTTATAAAAGCGATTTTTACAAACCTTTGGACAGTGAGCCGTGGTTGGATTCAGAGATCGGGTATGCGGTGCTGGGTGCAGCGGTGCATCTTCTGCTCAAAAAAGCCTATTAGCCCCTTCTCCTCTAAGGCCTCAGGTTCAGCTGACAGCAAGGAGGTTCAAGCTCCTGGGGGCCAAGTTTAGGGGCGGGGGCTGTGGAGTTACAACTCACTCCTCCACAGCTCTGAAGGAGAGAAGGANTAAAAAGGAAAACAGGCAGAGCAGCTCTTAGGAACTTGATGTAAAGAAAAGAACAAAGTTACCTGTTACTGGTGGGGTGTTACAGCCAGAAGGTCACATGAAGTCAAGGCTGGAGAGAAAATGGCTTCCACATGCTGTTTCAGTTGTGGAAAAGAAGAAACGATATGTAAGTAAGGGAAGATCTTCAGTAGAAGGAGAGTAACCAAGCACATGTGCAGAAGGAAACCCAGACGCCATGAACGGGAGTCCATGTTAAGCCCGTATCTCTGTTTTCAGTTGTAAATCCCAAGAGGCTCAGGGACGGTGGTGACATCCTTCCACATTGGTGCCATCCTTTCGGTGTCGCTGAGCTTCCTGGAGTGTGTCTTTGTAACCTGCAGCCATAGGGTGCGAAGCAGAGCAGTGGTGGTGGTAGCAGGCAGCACAAATCTTAGGCACAAGACAGCAGCTGCCATCTTGGCTTGAGTTGGCCCCTTGGCTCACTGAGTTCAAGACATAAAAAACAGAAGAGAAGATACTGGCAAATGCACGTGTAACAATCTGTGAAGACTTTGTCTTGAACCTCTACTGAAAACTCTACTTAAGCTGGTCTGGACTGTACGCAAGTCCAGGGGGCTATTTGTGTCCCTCCGGTTCAAGACAGAGACTGGAAATTAGCTAGAGGAGGCTGACGCAGACACCCAAACCATACATAGAGGCTAAAATAAAAGTGTGTCCCCCTCCCACGCAGCTGTCTCTGTGGATGTTCCCAGTTGGAGTGGGTCTTCCCCTTGAGAGGACTCAAGGACCCAGACTTCTTCCATGTTCACCATGTCACTGTCACTGGCATCTAGCTGGTGACAGGGGACAGAAGCCTGGAGGAGACTGACAGACCTTTGGAGGCTTTGGCCCAGAGGGGGCACCTTGCACTTCTGCTGCATCCAACGGGTGGCACTAGTCACACAGGCCAGTGGCAAGGCAGGCTGGGAAAGGTAATTCTTATCAGGGTGTCCATCCTGGATAGGGGTCATAGGTGTTGGGGGCCGGCCACCTGTGCCATGGCACCGCTGGCAGCCTTCTCTGCCTTGAGCCCAGCCTTGGTCCCCACTCTGCTTTTTTATGGTGGTCAGCCCCTTCCACGCAAGAGAAATCTCAGAAAAGAGAGAATAAAAGAGATATAATTCACAAGAGAGANTGAAAAAAACGATGATTTGATCTGGCTTTTTCTCTCCATAAATTTAATACAGCTCAAGGAATGGCTGACACCCATGTGTACCCAACACTGGGTTCAAAGAAGCCCCATGGATCAGAAGCAAAACCCGGATTCTCTCATCGTCCATGAGACCTGTGGCCCCTCCTCCTCCTCCTTAGGCCAAGCCAGCTCTTGAATTTCTCTGACCATACTCTGATCATATTCTCTGCTAAATAAACCTGTGATTGCTTTCTATTTATTTAAACTTGCTCTGTTTGCATCAAAGAAACCACCTTACACTACTATGCAAGTCAGAAAGATGTAACTGTTTTTGTTACTTATTTGCATCCCAGTAACTGAGAACTGAAAGGATGTTTAAATATCACCTACTCCAAATGCATCACCTTACAGAATTCCAGCAGGAATGGCGGGTTGCAGGCGGGTTGCAGGACCCTCGCCTACTCACCTTTCCTCCCAGGCAGCTTTAGTGATTATTAGAATCTTTGGAAGGCTTCACCAGGCTTTAGATCTCGGGGTCCACCACAGACATTTTTATTCTGTAGGTTGAGGTAGGTCCAGGGATCCACATTTTAAACAAGGTCAGGCTCTGATTCAGACGGTCTTGGAAACACATCAAAGCCTGAACACACATTACTTCACAATTAGTTATAGCTGCTGTTTAAGAAATATTTTCTTGTTCTTATAATCAACCCAGAAAACTATATGAATTTTCTAAGGAGTTTCTTTTTTTAAAATTATTTTTTATGTGGTAAATAGATATAAGTGCAGGTCATAAAATTTGCTACTCGGCCAGTTTTAANGTGGCGGGGTCTGGGTGGACAGAGGTAAGCCTGCCCGATATTATTAACCAAACGGCTGCCTGCAGGATGCTTACCATCTGGCTAGCATTCACCGAAGGACCTCTGAGTATTTTGACCTCCTTTTGAATATTCTTTTGTCCTCTTAACGTTTCTCTTCCCTGCTTCTTATATTTTCCCGTTTCCCCCTCATATCTGAAGACTCCGAGGGCTCCCCCCTCCGTCTACACAAGAACACCTTCCCAGACTAGCAGCGCCCTGGGTCCGTGCCACTCATTACACTTCCCTGGAGGGCTTCTGGGATGAAACTACCTGGTAAAACCCACCACGTGTCCCGAAATATCCCAAGATTAGAACTCCTTATGGATCTAAGCTTGGAACAAAATTATCACCGATATAACTCAAGAGCCAATTTGGAATTGGAACAGAACAGAAAACATCCCGGAGACTCCATCGTTCCAAAGCTTTTGATCAGAGAAACCAATCAATTAAAGGCTTGGAAACTGTCCAGCCCCTGGCCTGAGAGGCCCTGCTGGGTGAGAAGGCCCAGAAGCCAAGCCCGGCTGCAGTCTAAGGTGTCCAACCCCGGGCCTCCTAAATTCACTGGGCTGCACTTTCTGCTGCGACATCTCCCGGCAGCTTTGTCCACCCGCTAATGTCTTTTCAAGGTGGGCCAGGTGGAAAGCCCCTTCTGGGGGAGAACACATCCTCTCCGTTCCTTGTCAGCTACATATCTGGGCTATCACCAAGTGTTTTACACATACTTACCTTCCTAAAAATGTCTTTGTTCCAGCAGCTTGGCAAACACGGGTATTCATTTGCATGTGTGTGATATCACACTGAAAAATTCACAGCTCCTCAGAAGTTCAGTTAATGAGATGCACTGTTGGCTTTTTTCCAGGACATGGCTTAATAACTCATGCCAAACAGTGGTAGGCAGAGGGGGGGAAAATGACAGCTCTTTTCTTTACATCCAAACGTGGGAACTGTAATTTTTAATAGAAAGAATTTTGTTTGCAGGTTAGTGACCTGTGACTGTTTTTGTAAAATCATTTATGCTGGGTGCTGAAAGCTGTTCCCAGAACGTCACACGGGGTTGGGGGACTTCTACGTCACTTGTGGTGTTAGGACCACGGTGCCTCAGGGACCCGGACCAGCCCAGGGTCATGGCAGTTGTTCCTAGGCCATCACTAGGGAAACTTTCTATGTGGGGATTGTTTCTGAGAAGGTCTGTGTTTGGCAATTACCTCCCCGCCCCCACTCACCATTGTTACACCAGGGATAGTAGCTGCACGATTCACGACTAGACCTGAGATGTGCTGTTGGAGAAAGGATTTTCCACATCACACTGGAAAAAACACAGTGATGATCTGGGTGAAACAGTTTTGACCACAAGCTAACATCACTTTAAGAGGTAACGTGTCCTGTACTCCCTCATGGGTACGCAACAGGGTGATTAAAAACATACTCACAAATTTGGTTTCTCCTCACCCGTTGGCAGCATTGTGAGACCTCAGCCCCTTTCCCAGAGCTCCGGGCTCAGAGGCAGCTTTGTAAAAAACTGCTCTGGAGTTTGGACTTTGCATTTTCTAATATCTGATACCAGCTGTCTGGCTGAGATTCATCAGATCGGACTCCCCATCCAACTGCTACCAGATGGCAGGCAAGGCCGCAGCCGTCTGGGATCACAGCGTCACCCCCAGAGTCTGTGACACCATCAATGGTGACGCTTCCAGACCCCACAGTCTTGCCTCCGCCCTCCACGCTGCTCGGTGGCCTCAGCCCAGGCCCCAAACAGACCACACTTCATGTCATGTTCCGTTTACCTGGAGCAAGGTATGATGCACAGATTTCCTCTTCCGGAAATGAGTCTCAGATCCAGCTTCAAGGAACGTTATACTGAACAGCGTGGTGGGCTGTAGATAACCCAGTAGGGCGAGTCTGCTTCCATCCAGAAAGGCCCGCTCGGCGGCTGTGCTGTGTCAGGTGGTTGGTTCACAGCCTGGGGTTCTGCTCTAGTGTGGGAAGCAGTCCTAGCAAGCCTGGTATGTCGAGTGGTTTTCCTGGAACCAGCTTTGCTATCTGTTCCGTTAAATATCTTTTTGGATGATTTGAGTAGAAAAGATGAGAACAGGTGACACCTGATTAAGTGGGTTCTTAATCATCTAAAGTTGTACCGTCCAATAGGGCAGCCACTAGCCACNGAGCTGTTGTTCAGCATCTTAGCTGTAGAGGGCAGCGTCACTGGCCCTCATATGTGGGATCCGAACCGGGGCCCTCTGGCGTCCCAAGCCAGCTCCTAACCATCGCGCCACTCGGCCGGCCCTACTTTATATTTTTTTTAACAAAATGACATAACTTTATTGTTGGATCTAACTGGAATAAGGATAACACATGTTCTTTTAAAAAACAAATTGTTAAACACAAAAAGTTTAAATAATAAAGTAAAAACCACTCAAAAATGTTCTCACCTGAGTTAACCGATGTTAATCTTTTGTGTATACCTGAATACCTTCTATGATCTCCTCCCCAGTAAATAATGGGTTCGTAACCTCAATTTCCTAAGTACAAATTATGGTTTTGGTTTTTCTTGGTTTTACCGTTATTTGGTTTTGTTTGTGTTACTGCTATGTTTAATCATGTGCTATATGGTCTTGTGTTTTGAGTTTTGTTTCTTGCCCCATTTAACTTGAGGGAAAAGAAAAATCTGTATTTATAACAGTGATAAACCAATATTAAAAAAGGGATATGTACTCTTTCCATAAAAGAGAATTACGTTAGGGTATCTACAACTGTCATCTAATTCACATCCCAGGTTTGCCAGTTAAGTTCTCGAATCGTTTCCCTTGCCTGTTATAGTTCAATCACTTTGCAGAACTGTTTCTCGTGTAGGATTTGTTACCACTTGGAGCCCCTTCCAAATCTCGTGGATGAGACCAAAACCATGTGTTGTCCAAATTACCCTCGAAAATTCCCTAAGAAGATGCATTACCAGGGACCATAAAGCCTTTCAGTAAGGTTAACAAATACAGTCTCTCCATCCAAAGACTGAAAGCAGTAGCTGCTTCTTCAGTGAAGTATCAGGTGAAGTGCATGGCTTGCTTTTAGGGGCCCCACTGTGCTGACATAGACACCGTTGCACACTGGAGCCGCACAGTGCGGGAAGACACTCACGTCCAAGAGTCACGTGGGGCCTCCAAAGTGCCTCCCATCTCACGCTCACTCAGTCATACGCTTGAAGCAGCATGGCAGGCTGAATTAACGCTGCGATTTAAGCTCTGCTGTCCCCATTCCTTTTCTTTTTGTGGGGAAGTGGGGGCTCAAGCATGTATACCTGCATTCCGTTAACACACTCATAATGCAACAGTCACAGCACGATGGCATCTTTCATGAAGGATAACACTACATATCGAGAAACCATAATCCCTAATTTTTTGGACTTCATTTCCTGTGTAAATGACTCCAATCTCATTGCCTGATATTTATACCACAGCTTCCCGTTTGTGGGTTATTTATTCCTACTGCGTCATCATAAAGGCAATCCAGGGAGGAAGGTAGATAACAAATACCACGTGACGTCACGTATTAGGAAATTTGTTTTCAGTGACTGTTTTTAATTCTCACGTAATGTTGTGATGACATCACCCCTCTCCTTTGTTTATTTCCTTAGTTACAAAAACTCCCTTTATGTCTCAGGATGTTGTCAGCAAATCAGAGAATCTTTTATTTCAGAGAATCTTTTTTTTTTCTTTTTAATTTTCTTGTACATATGATACAAGTATTTGATAAAGTATTTGTTTGCTGATGTAAATCTTCCAAAATATACTGTTAGCACACCCTGCTTGTTAGGTTGATTTTCCTCCATTTCTGTCCCCGAGCTGTTTATTCATCTTTAAAATTTTGGCGGCCAACTGGCTCCATACTTCTGGGGGTCAGTGTCTCTCCCTTGTGCCCCCCTTAGCTGAGCATCATCTGAAAATTCCTGCCTGTGGAGCAGAGCGCCAAGGGACGGGTTTCTGTGATGTTTGTTCGGGAATGGAGTCTTAGGGTGGCGGGCTGCGGGCTGCGGGGTGGAGCCCTGGCCGACAGACTCGGGCATCTCAGCCCACACCGTCCTGACTCGCGCCACAGTCCCTGAACCCATCTTTTCTGGGCGTTCTTCTTGGATGTTGCCCGATCCTCCAGTTCTGCCTTAGAGGTCAGCCGACATAGCAAAGTGTTGTGTTTCAAGAATTCTTTGTCTAGGGTGACAAAGTGAGTTTTCTGTTGCTTTGGTCACTGTTGATTTTTAGTTTGGAAAAGTGTTTTGGAAACTATCTTGTTTTTTCCCTCATGGATTGTAGCCTTCAGACCTCAACGCCCCTCTCGCCGGGCTGGGCCTGTTCCCCCAAGGTCTGAATGAATCCACGCTCCCACCGGACTGTCAGCCATGGCTGCATGCTTTTCCTCCCAGCTCCGCAACTTTTGCTTCCGAAAGTGCTGGTGGCCCGCGGTGGGAAAAGGAGCCCCAATCAGGGACTCTGCAGGCTCGTCCCCATCCCCTCCGTCCCCAGGCCTCTTCCCCCAGAGCGGGCTTCTTGGGATGCTCTTCACTTCCTTCCGATGTCATCACACCACCCTCTCAGGAGGCTGAATTGTGCACCTTTCCTGTGGGTTTCCCCTCACTTTACTGCGTCTGGTCACTACTCCTCAAAATGCGTATGAGGCGATCAGAAACTTCCCTAGTTTTGCATTAGTGATCTTTCTGTGTCATGTTTACTCTTCTGTCGTTTAGCCTGTTTCGGCGAGAGGTGTATTAAAAATCCATGCTGAAAATCCCAACATTCCTGGAATTCAGTGTTTCTTCTTACTAGTCTGTTCAATACTCCCAGCTTATAGAGGTTTCATTTCGACGATGTGAAATTGTATACATCCTTATCCTGCNGCTGCTTTCAATGGTGTTATGGGTTAAACTGTGTCCCCCCTCATATGTGGAAATAACCCCAGTACTGCAGCATGTGTCCTAATTTGGAAACAGGGTCATTGCAGATGTCATCAGTTACGTTAAAATGAAGTCAGGCTGGAGTCAGGTGAGCCCCAATCCAATATGACGGGAGTCCTTATACAAGAGGGACGTTTGGACAAAGGCAGACACACAGGGAGAACGGTGAAGATGAAGACAGAGGGTAGGGGTGCCACGGAAGCCAAGGGCCCCTGGCGGCTGGCAGCGCTGCCTGGACAGACCCTCCCTCGGAGGGGACCAGCCCTGCTGACCCCTGGCCTGGACTTCTGGCCTCCAGACCGGGAGACAAGATGCCTGTGGCTGAAGCCCAGCGTGTGGTGCTTTGGCCAGCAGCCCCAGCACACTAAGGCGCGCGGTGACCCCCCTCCTCTGCGTGCTCACCCCTTGACCCTTCGCCCTCTCGCGTCCCTTCAGCACCCATCCGGAACGAGAGCCCTGCTCGCGGCCCCCGCCCTGGAGCGCGGCATCGCCCCTCTCCTGGAGCCGGGCACTGGCCTCCCGCCCAGTCTGCCAGCTCCTCCAGAGTATTCTCCACAATGACCCTCCTGAAATCTGTCAGGTCGCATCGCTGCTGCTCTGAAAACTCTCGTCCCTCCCCCGCCTTCAGCGTCCAGGCCAAAACGCCCACGGCGGCTGCCACGGGCCGGGCCTCGGCCTCTCAGCTCTGTCCCCTGTCGCCCTGCTGTAGCGGCGCTGCCGCGCTGTCGGCCCCGCTCTGCCTGGGACATTCCGAGGCGCTTGCACACCGCGGCTCTGCCCCTCGCCAGGCCTCAGCCGAGAACCGGTGCCTCGCTCTCCAGCTCCGCGCACGGGCAGCTCCCCCAGGCGTGTGCCTCCCTCCCTCCAAAGCCTTGCTGCTCATGTAGTGACCCGCAGCAGCTGCACTCTCCCACCACCCCTCCATCCCGCACCCGGAATCTCCCATCGTGTCCTCACTGCCTGTGGCACCACCGGGCACGGGAGCCTACCGTCCATTCGTGCCGGCTTGCCTCCCCCCGGAACCTAGGCTCCCTGGGGGAAGGGTCCCCCCCGCGGTCACGCTGCGGTCACGCTGCGTGGCAGGGCTCAATACATTTTTGTGGAATGAATGAACGGTTAGGGCCTGCGCACAGCCATTCCCCGCTGCGTGCTCCTGCATCTGCACGCCCAGCGTTAACCATCTCCGCCCGGGACCGAGCAGATGAGCACGCCCACCTCCTGAAGCTGCAGCCCGCACCCGCGCTGTTTCTGGGGGTCTCGGGGAAGTCAAAGAGCCAAGAGTCTCAAAACCAGGCTTTCCCCAAGATTGTTTCCAGCACAACCCCCTGGGGACCGATGTTAGAAGTAAAGAGCCGCCGACCGACCTAAGAGTCACTGCAATCTACTTTTTAACCTGAAAAAAACGCTTTCTGTGCTGTAGAGGCAGCTTTTAAGAAGATGACCGATTGTAGACCATTAACTATTCCATAACATTCTTCATGTTAAAAGTCAGCAGACTTTTCAAAGCAATTTCCTTAATTATTTTCTCATGTTTGTTTGAGCCCAAATTGTAAAATTTGGAATTTTGAAATGATTCCAGCTATATTTATATTTCATTAACTAGCTTTCCAAAAGGAAGACCAGCCAAGATATGAACATTTTGAATCCTGCATGATCTAGAATAATTTTTAAAGGCAATATACCACAGCCCGTCTTACCAGGATGCTTTCTCTATGATTTTTAAACCGACTTGGTTTTCCCTGTCTTCTTAGGTGCACCCCAACATTTAATGATGTTCAAATAGAATATCCCATCCGGATGTCTCTGCTTTTATATTTACTGGGACTGTTTGCACTGGAAGCCAGCCATGATTTTTGTTGTTTTGTCATTGTAATGTTGTGCTCTCAGCGATAATGCCTTTGCCCCCCTCTTCTTGGCCAGGGGAGAGAGACGAGGGAATTGGGTGAGGACGGGGCTGAGATTTCTGTCCCTGAGGCTTCTTGAGCCATGGTCACGGTGTGGAGGTGACAATTTTGTTCTTGAAAGGAGCCAACTCATTACTGCCCAGTCTGAGCAGCTGCTGGCCTCAGCTCTGGGGGAAGGGGGACTGCAGATGTCGGCGTGTCAGAGGTGACCCATGGGCTCAGAAACAGACAACCTGATTGAAAATTCGCTGCCTCCTGGACAGGCCTGTTTCATTACTGTTTCTTAACTAACCAGAAAGGGCGAAGCCCCCGAATCTGCTATTTTATGGCTAGAGTGGCTCCCTGGGTCCCCAGCTGCATACAGTTTTATTTTCATCTTTTATTCTGTACATAAATGACTTTGGAGCCAAGCTCTAGTTATTTACATTTAAAATGGCATAAGGAGTCAGGTGGAAATGCCAGCAACACAAAGGAAAAAGAGCTACAAAGTAAATTAATATTCATTATCTTTATATTTTACGCCATCAGCATATCATTAAAGGTCATTTATAATAAAAACTCATCTGTCCTCACCGAAACCTTTAAGACAACACAGGTAGGAGCTGAAGCTGATACGGGTCTTAAATATGTACTCAGCCTATTCCTGGCCCAGAGTGCTGCAAATGCCGACGAAATCCAACAGACCACATGGATGATAATTACTGAACGTGCACACGACATCATGAAAATCCGTACTTAATATAAAAGCACGCAGGCAACTATTTGTCTTTTGCCTTTTGGCAACTTAGCTGCTAATATCCGAGTGTAATTCCATGGAAGCACTTCTTTGGGCTTCCTTAAAATGCCAAATAGTAAATTCAAATTTAACGTAGACATAAAGCTTTGATTTATAGCACATGAGGGAAGTATAATATTAATGAGACAAATGTGGGCACCCGTGAGTTCCCGAATCCAGTGAGTTTTCTATTCCAGGACTAAATGAAGGGGACCACTGCCTGTCTCCACAGACAACAGAGGAGACGAGTTCCCAGCAAATATTCCCCCAACTTTAACCAAACTCACTCCTTACCCATCGTTTATTCCAGGCCAGACGAGGGATTTTTTTTTCTCAGTTCCTGAAGAAAAAACATCAGTTATGTCAGCTTTTACTTGGTGCATCTGGTAAAAGGAAAAGGAAAATTGACCTACCTGACTTGGGCCCAGGCAAAGCAGGGGCTACAGCTTACGGTTGGCGCTTCCAAGAGCAAATATCAAGTCTGACCCAAGACACGCACTGAAAATTACACTGTTTCCACAAGTTTTGCAAACAGCTGGATTTCCATCCATGAAAAGCCACATGATTTTTCTACTCTTCGCAGAGATCGGATATAAATTTCTATAACACAGGAAACAAAGAGGAAAGATGGGAGTCAGAACGGAAGGAATGGGAGAGAAATGTTCTCATTCCTGCTAAACGTACGGTACGTATTCCAGGGGAGACTGGAAAGTTTCAATTGATCAGTTAACTGGAATTGGTTTGAATGGAATACTGATCAATCCAATGTTCTGTATGACGAATCAGGACTTATATAGTTTTTCTTTTTTTGCTAAAAATCATTAGTGCAGTCTCCACCTTAGAACTAAGAGCAGTTTAAATTCTGAACATCACTGCATCTTTCTCCAATCCTTACATTTTCTCAGGTCCCTACATCTCTCATTCTGAAATGCAGGCATCCTTACACACGGCTGGACCCTTTGNAGGAGGACCCGTCCGTCCAGTTACCAGTGTATTTGCTTCTTAGTTCGGTTTGATTTTTACAGACACCCTCCAAGTGACAGACCCCGCTTACAAACTGTAACCCTGGCCATGAAAAGTATACCGAACACAGCAGGTGAGGGCGACCATCCACAGCGAGTCGGCACGATGGGGTTGTGACACCATCATCTGTTTGCTACCTAAGTCCCAGAAGGGAGCTCTCTGATTCTGAGCTCTCAGTGTGTGCTCAGCACGATACATTCTTATTCACTCCTGAAAATAAACCCGTGAAAACCCTGAGTGTTGCCATTTTGCAAGTGAAAAAACTGAGGTGCCACCTATCTCTTTTTCATAATAAATCCGGGATTCTCACCTCAGTAAAAGTGAAATTAAAATATTTTTCTTATTTTGCCCAAAGAGAGGAATATAAACACACAGAGTTAAAACTCGGTTGCTACTTTGTTATTCTAAAGATCAGAAAATATATTATTATAAAAATCAGGGGAAATCAAACATTGATATAAAATAATATAGTGCCTCTGTTGTTTTTATATAAATGAAACTGATGGGTTTTGTTTACATTTATAAGAGGAAAGGTGGGATGGTAGGCTGGCTTCTTGAAGAAGGTTCAGAATAGTTTACACAAAGATATCCTTTCAAACATATGCAAAATAATCCAAGAAACTAGCAGACAAAGATATCTACCTGAAAAGCGTCCCAGTCAGCCAAAATCACGGTACAGCCAGAGCACCCACCATGGGCTCGGAAGAGCATGGTTCCCCAGACCCCATTTCATTTCACATCCCCAGACTTGCTGCTTGGGAGCTGGCTGGGCTTGTGGGGACATGTGGCTACACAGAGGCCAGTCACTCGACTTGGAGCTGTGACGTTGCCCCCGGGCTATGGGCCCAGCTAATCCAAACCAGGCACCAGGCACTCACAAACCCAGCCTCCATTATTTTAACTTATTGTTTTCATTTTCAAGAGTCACCAGAAAGCTCCTTCCAGCTCTGATCCAGAATAAATGAAGACATTGTAACAATTAACAAGGACAGTTGACATTTAGAAGGAAGTTTATCTTCGAGCTAAGAGTCTGGGAACATGAAGGTAAATGATCAAATATCATAATCATACTTATTTGTCACAATAATCAAGAGAAATGGACACACCTGCTTAGGACATCTGCTTTTCTACCTACATCGTGAAGGCATGTTGTCACCATCTTATCATATGCTGGCCTATCTTTTAGTGCATATATGTCTATTTTTTTCCTGGTTATGTTAATTTTTTTTTTAACGTGGTTCTCAAGCAAAAAGAGGCAATAAAAACCATGGTGTGGAGGGGTAGGGAAGAGCCAAAATAACAGAAGAAAGAGTGACGCTATCCACTGTGCTTCATGGTTGTCTTTCTCAGCCAGGAAACAGGGAGGGGCTGACCCCACCCACCACGGTCTACCTCGCTCACGTGAATCACCCACGCACAGCTTATATTGTAAGACAATTGCGGCTTTGAAACACAAAAGTC
>NW_017731450.1:1181767-1182967 GCF_001890085.2 Hipposideros armiger | reverse complement strand
ATAAATCCAATCAAATGCTATGTTTCCCTCTCACTGGATGTGAGTTCCTCAAATGTGTGGCCTAAGGAAGGGACAGCCGGCCCAACTGCCCACGGAGGCTACACAAGTCATCGGGGGCCCTGAGCTGAAGCACCCGCCTGTTTCCAAGCTCTGCTGCTCCTCACCTTGGTGCTCTTTCCATGAGGGAGGCAAAAATGTGGGCTCTGTGGTACCTGGTCTAATTCTGAAGAGAAGAGAAGGCTGCAATTTGGACATTCACATAGAACCTCTCCACCGGAACAGGTGAATCATGACTTAAAATCATGCTTTGCAGTGGTGTCACTTTGGCGCTGAGTCACTTGCCACCTGCACAGCTGGCCTCTCCTGCCTCGCCAGCTGTGGGTGCTAAGGCACTACTGTCTGCCTGCTGTGCCTCAGGGGTCTGCTTGGCCCCCCAAGTGTAGCGGTCAGTATAACACCATCATCCTGTGTTCATCCAGTGCTTTATGGTTTGTAACCCCGCTTCTTGATTTTTGAGAAGATGCTTTGAAATGCTGATTGTGATGGAAGCATCAGAAAGTCCTGGAAAAAAACTCAGGACCTGAATAGCCAGTGAGCTCCCTGGGGACCAGCACCTAACAGACACAGCCCTTCAGCACCCACAGCGAGGTGGGCACTTTCCAGCTCCGTGATGAATTCATCATCAGTTCCGATATTTATTGCTTTACACCTCAGGGGACAAAGGCCCACAGAGTGGAATTTACTAGCGAGATGTGGACAGCAGGTGCGTGGCAGAAGCCCAGCTAAGACCCCTGCACGTGACTGAGCCTCCTCTGTCCATCTTCTGTTTCACTTCATAAGGTCCCAAAGTAGGCTGACCATGTCCCTCACCGTAGAATTGCCAGGCGGCACAGACACAGCACCAGGGATGTGGGGAGAACCTGCTTCCCGACCGCGCTGCAGAAGCAGGTGCATGTGAACAAGAACATCTTCCTCCAGCGTGGAAAGTTTTACAACTCGTTATCATGGGCAGGGGTCATCAAAGCACCTTAGGAGTGACAAGGCTGCCCCGTTCAGGATGGGCCTGTGCTCCCCTCCCCATCACCTGCCCTCAAAGTGCCACTGGGAGCTGGTGGCATTTGGGAGAAATCTGAGCTGACTAGGATGCAAACCATCGCCTCAGGAGACTGGCAGCCAATCGCCTTTGCCTTTCTGACACTG
>NW_017731450.1:1174702-1178547 GCF_001890085.2 Hipposideros armiger | reverse complement strand
TCAGCAAAATCTCAGCATCTAAATGGGGTTTCGAAACCAATGCTGTGCACAAACGTTGGCTTAGTGAGCACGATTCAAATTTCTTTTGAATTGTTGCCAAAAGTTGATTTTGGAGAGTTTTTTTGAAAATAACCAGGATTTCTCTCTTCTTAGAAAATTGGAAGATGTAGCAACGCTTCCTTCTCCATGACAGCATTATGGGAGGGCAGGGCGACTGGTCCAGGGCCCGCCCCCCCCCATCCTCATCACCTCCGCCACGTCCTCCGTGTTCACGCATCGCCTCTCTGCCTATCTCCTATCAGCAATGGACTGCAGGGTCTCTGGTCACTAGAACAAAATGGAAAGAGAAAACAGTTTTTTCCAAGTGAAGGTCATCTGTAATTTTTATTTGTCCAGTCGCTCCTGTCAGAGAAGTGAAGACTCAGGACATGGAACCCTGGGCCACTCCTGTCAGGGCTTTGTGCTTAAGCCCAGCAGCTGAGGAATCCCAGGAAGAAGTCACCATCAAGGCACCCACCAGACCACCCGGCCAGGCTCAGCCCATGGAGGCGAGGCAGAGGACGGAGAGTAGTTAGGGGACAATGAGAAAGACCAAAAAACAAACACCAACAACAGAAAACAACCATTTATATATGTGAGTTGGTCGGGACCCAGGTGGGGAGGCCTAGGGGAGGGAAATTCCTCCTGCCACAAACTGTGTCTACAGCCGCTTTTCAGGCAGAAACAGAGGGTGCTATTAAAGCCAGCACAGCCCAGAGTTTGCCTGTATGTAACCTGTAACTGAAGCATTTTGGCGGGGCATCTGTGAACGCGCGCGTGCACACACACACACGCGCNAGGACGTAAAGGGGGAGAATAAAACAAAGGATCTAATATTGATTGTGTGCCTGACCCATGTCTGTCCCGTGTCAGGTGCCGCTGAGTGAGTGGGGATGTGTAGGCGCGCTGACACAGCCAGGCACCAGGGCGGTTGCTTTAGCTTTCGAAGTATCGTGCTATTTGGTTCTCAATATATCTTTATGAATCAGGTAGGTACTAACACCCCCACTTTAGAGAGGCGGGAAGCCAGGGTCTGTTGGCCCGCGCTCTAGGGCCAGAAGCTGAGCTTGAAGAGGATGCTGTTTCTGTCCTAATACAGGTTCTGGACGCTCCTTATGAACCTGGTCTGTCCATCTTTAGGTTCCTGGACCTAGGTTGTAGTTACTGCTTCAAAATGTTGTTTAATTAATGCAGGGATGGAATACAATCCTAAGATGTTTAAACCACAAAGCAAAGCCAGATATAAACTTCAAAATGGCTGACACAAGTCGTGAATGCCATAGCCACCAATAAGTAAGACGTTATTGCATCCTAAAAAAATTAGCAACGACAAAGGAATAATGTCCCGTGCTCTCATCACCGTCCTCCTAATGCACAGTCTAACACAGATGAGTTGTTTGTTTTGAGCCAACACTCTGATTCGTCCAACTCTATCTAAGACCTGCTGCCCTCATAGGTGTAGCTCCCGGTGTGGCGAAGATGGCCCAGGTGAGGGGCTCTGCTCTCAGCCTGCTTGCTCGGAGCCATCATCTAAGCCAGACCACCTCTTCTACTTCAGGAAAGACGCTCCCCCCACGTCACCATTCTGCTCTGCTCCCGGAAGTGATCAGACCCCAAATCCTGACCGATGTCCTCCCTCAAGCCACCTGTCTGGTCAGGAAGGGATTCAGGGTGTGTGGAGTTTGTCCTGCAGCAAGAGCCTAAGGAAGATGATGGACTCAGAGCCGCAGGAGCCGCAGGAGAGTCAGAATAAGCCCCACTGAGGTCTGGGACCACAAGCCAGTCACAGAACCCCGGATCTACGTTCTGTCCTCCAAGAAACAACCACACTGTCTGCAAAGTACCAACGCAAAAGCCTCATGAAATAAACCATGCAAATTGCTCAAGAAATACTAACTAGATACGATTACTTGAGATACCAGAAAACAATTTGACTTTAAAAAGTAGGCCTATTTACTGGTTTACTATGATTTATTATTNTCCATCTGCTGATGGACATGTTGCTTGCTTCCACGTTTTGGCCATGGTGTGCTGTGCTGCTGTGAAGTTACGAACAAGCGCCTGAGTCCCTCTTTTCTCACATGCATACCTAGAGTGAAATTGCCAGGGCAACCAACGTGAAAAGAGAATAGACCTGACTATATTGATGGTTCCCTAAAAAGTGTTTAATGCTTCCTGTGACTGACAGGTTACAGGTGACATGAAACTCAATCCAGAGTAGCTCTGGCTGCCCTGTGGGGAGGGCGCATGGACCTGCCAGCTGCTCCTCAGCCCGACCTCCGGAGCCCCTGACCATGTTCGAGGGCGTGCAGAGGGCCCTGCAGAAGGGGCCTGCGAGCTGCCCAAGCCTCACTGTGCACAACGTTCTTGGCATTTAGGAATAAAAGAAACACCTCAGGTCTGGCTCCAGTGGGAGAAGGGCTGGGGTGGTGGTGCGGACGCAGAGGCAGACAAGACAGGCTTCTCACACTGTCACAGTGTCACATGCCCAGATGACACTGTCACTGGTGTGCAGCGCTGTTTCCTAAGCCTTTCAGTTTAAACCGAATGCTCATCACTCAAGTCCATGTCACAGTACAGTGTGGATAGGGCAGCAGTTTTGGCGATTCTGGCTCGATTCAGCCCTGAAACCTAGATTGGCAGGATAAGTACCCACAGGCCTGCACACATCTCGGATGTGGGTGTCTTGACTGACACACAGAAAACAACTGATTGGCCTACACGTAAAAGTCTAACTAACTCTATGTTGAGAAAAGAACTGTTTCAAGCCAGCCTTGTGTATTTATCATAATACTTGTGGAGGTTCAGCAAAATCTCAGCATCTAAATGGGGTTTCGAAACCAATGCTGTGCACAAACGTTGGCTTAGTGAGCACNGCTAACTCACAGTGTGATGGGACCTGGGGGGATGATTAGGTTCAGAGGAGGTCATGACGATCGGGCCCTGGTGATCTAATTAGAAGAGACACCAGAAAAGTTACTCCTTCTCTCCCCACCATGTGAGGACACAGTGAGAAGGCAGCCATCTGCAAACCAGGAAGTGGGTCCTCACCAGACACTGAACCTGTCAGCTCCTTGATCTTGGACTTCCAGCCTTCAAAACTGTGAGAAATCAGGTCTGTTTTTTAAGCCGTCCCCTCATCCCCCCAATTCTGCGATATTTTAGTACAGCAGCTGATAACCATGTACCTGGCACTGAGAAGACAGTGTGGGGGATCTACTAAGGCATCTGCCCTCATCTTAAAGAGGTTAGACGCTGGCAAGAAAGTACATTCACAATAACTATAAGTTATAAAATGGCAAGTTATACAAAAGTACTAAACTCAATACACCAACATATCAAAAGTAACAAGTAGGAGAGCCATAGTCCCAGTCAAGATGATCCCAAAAGGCTTAAGGAAAAGACGATATTTTAACAGGACTGGGAGAGACGTTTCAGCCTCAACAGAGAGGGATGGAGTAAAGGGGTGGACAGGTAGAGAAGGACAAGGGGGAAAAGGTCAGCCTAAAGATGCTATTTAAAGATGTCTACTAATGTTGGGAGATTTTAGACAAATTTGGAGATTGGTAAAAAAAAAAATTGGCTTTGATTTTGACCACAAAACTTTGCACTTCCTTAATTTGTAATGAGGGGTGTTTACTTTTTAAAATTGCCCTACTTTATACACCAAGAGACGTGTATATATTAAACAAATATATATAACCAATTTTCATGCACCGAGAAAAGCTGCAAGTATAGATGCTTTAATGCAATTAATAAGAAAGCAAACCATAAAAACTGGATGCTATTACTCACAGACACGCTCA
>NW_017731450.1:1169802-1170712 GCF_001890085.2 Hipposideros armiger | reverse complement strand
GAGACCCTCACTTTTGAATCACTCCATTTTCTGACTTCTCCATCAGTTCAAAGGACACTTTTCCAGTTAACATATAATTTGCATCATTACCCTTCAGCATCAGGAAGTATTGGGGGGCGGGGGGCTATAGCTCAGGGCAGCCCTGACCCCACTGCTCTCCTTTTCATTTCTGGTAAGGCTGGGAATGGATGTCATGTGTCACTAGGCTGGGTTCCTAGGAAAAGAGGCAGAAGTCGAAGCTGGCCCAGGAAGGGGTGAGGCAGGGCTCACCCCTTCTCAGACTCACTGCCTCCACCGGAGAGGAGGGGGGGCCTACAGCAAACCACCCCAAGGGAAGAACACAGCAAACATAAACGGGCCGTTTATAAAACAGTCGATTGTTATCACTATTAATTGCTGGGAGCGCTGCTTTTCCTCACACACGCAAACACTGCCCTGGTGCCTGGTTGCAATTGTTCAGAACATCTCTCCTCTGACCTGGCACATAGTTCAGGAGGAAAGTCCTTAAAGAACCAAGTGGAACACAGACAAGAAAGCTGGAATATTAATTTGCACGTGTGGAAATGAAAGTACAATTCACTTCACTCTTTATCTTGGACCAACAGACCAGCCGACTGTAGTTGTTTATATACTTTGGGGTCTGGGTGTGTGTGTGTGTGTGTGTGTGTGTGTGTGTGAGTCTGACTCAAATTTAACTGACCTTTTCTGTCTTGCCCTATAGGCATATGTTTGAGTTAATAAAGGAGAATGTATTAAATGTAAAGGCTTTGTGATTTTAAAACTAAACCATGTGTACAGTTAACATATTAGCAAAACAATGCTGCCACTTTCTCCGAAGTAGAAAAGTAGGAGTTAAAAACAAAAAACCTTACATTTCAAAGGCACATGAACTAAATATGCCCCTTTTGGA
>NW_017731450.1:1162871-1166158 GCF_001890085.2 Hipposideros armiger | reverse complement strand
TACAGAGAGACAACATTTAAAAAAAATTGTTATTCATGGTTTTGCAAATATAAGATTATTCTAATTCTGATAATTAAGGGTTATTTAATTTTTTTTTTTTTTAGCAAGCCAAACTTTGACAAGAAAAACATAATGGCATCAGAGTTGATTATCAAATTTGGTAACAGCATTCCCCAAGCCTTTTGCATGGATGGTGGTACATATCTATATATTTTTTAATGTCATCTCTGTAGTGTGCAGAAAGGAGCTACCTGCCTGTAGTTTAATTTCACTGCCTCCTTTTCCATCTCCTCACTATCTATTTATTCATATATAGATTCACAGTAGAGAAACCTGCCATCCAGTGTTCTAGCAAAATACATTCATGAACCTCTTTTCACCTGCTCAGAAGATCCCAGCTGTTCTGAGGACAGCACACCCGTGAACTACCACTCATGGCTCATAGGCTGACTTCTTTCATGAGGACTGGCAACGTAATTGGTGCCAATAGTCTCCTAAACCCAGGGAGTTGGTCTCAAGGTTCTGTTTCTGCCTCTTGAACACACATGTTCAATCCTCAAAACGTGCTTATTAAATTGAATTCAAACAAAGAGGCAGGTTAGGTACCCTTGTTGCCAGGGTTTCAGTCCAGACAAATTGCCATGTGTATGAAGTACTCTGTGCAATAGCCCCGCTCACTTGGTAATTACACTCCAGCAAGGTTTGCCATCAGCCTTGGGATCCGGTTATTCCCAAAGCAAATTCTATCACTTCAGAATTGATCTGTTGCTCTCTGACGGGTCCTCATGGGCTTTGAGCCAAAACCCACCCCTGACCTGCTGCTCACTCACCATGAGGCTGTGCCCTGGGTGTGGGGACGAGGTGGGGGCACCCGCCTCTGGCCTCAGCGAGTCACTTTGCTGTGACATTTTCGCTATGCGGCTGTGCTGTGGCTCGCTTTTGTTCCTAGACCATGGAAGAAGTTTCATTCTCAGCTATGGAAGCCACTTGAAAGAAAAGATACTACCCCAAAGCATTTGTTATTACCCTAAGCATCCACAATATCTTTGAAATTGTGTGATTTCAGAAAATGATTGGGTAGAGAAATAAAGTTTCTCTTATCAAGTATTTTCTAAAAAGAAAAGGGTTTTTAAGGCCACTAAATTAATGGAAATAGTTTAACTAAATATAAAATAATCTTCAAATGATAGTGAAATTATAGCAAAGTAAAATACATGCTCCCTTCATTTCTGAAATACGATACAACTGTACTCAAGTTTATGAAAAGCTACATTTTACAAAGGAGCTGAGATCAAGGCCTGTCTGAGACAAACCACAGATTAGAAAATGGGCNAACCAATCAATCAATCAAGGTTATAAATGCCAGTCGAATACGTTTGAAAACACTGCCCACTTTTCGCAAGCACGCTGCTACTGCTTTGTATCATTAGACTGGTCCTCTACAGTAAATGCAGTACGTGAACAATGGGGCAAAATGCTGAAATTTCTACCTTCCATCCTACAGAAAGTGCCTTTCAGTGGGTGATAACAGAAACCCAAGAAGATTACGAAAACAAACAGATTTTTAGCTTATCTCTGAACTGACTCAAATCTCAAAATAAATTACCTTAAATTACTCCTAGCTAGGAGATTAGCACAACAGAGAAAAACAAAAAAGCACTGATAAGGCCCTCTCTCAAACAAGCAGTTTTTGGTGTACACTGAATCGAAATTCAAAAGGTAAAAATCAAAATACCTTAGGTATAAATTGCTTTCAAAAACAAGCTTGATTGATCTCTGGATTTCCCAGTGATATAGGTTTAGGGCCAATCTGGTCTATCTCTTATTTACCACGGACAAAAGTTGGATAAATCTATACTTGCAGCTTTACTTTTGAAAGTCAGTTTTGCGTACCCATGACAACTTACCATGCACCAACGGAAACTCCTCGGTGAACGGGCTCACCTCTCATGGCCGTTCCAGCCTCTGTGTTATGTAAGCTGTAACCACACCGCTCGTTGTAACACATGGGACTCACATACTCCACTTCTTGAGCACGACTTTTTCTCATTATGATGGTTACCTCTTGAGAAAAAGAATTAAGTTCACCAGGTCCTTGAATCGTGTCCTTTTGCTCAACGTCAATTTGTCATAACGTTCATGAGAAAAAGAAATTGATTTCTGGTGGGTCACTGTCTGGAGTTGGCACACGGTCTCTCACGCCTGTGTGGGTTTTCTCCAGGGACTCGGGTGGCCTCCCACATCCCAAAGGCAGGCAGTGAGCTCTGTGGTGTGTCCACACTGTCCGAGGCTCCATGAGCGGGGGTAGGGGTGAGTGGCCCTGCATTGGAAGAGCATCCCATCCAGGGTGGGGTCCCACCTGGTGCCCTCAGCTGCTGGGAGACGCTCTGGCCACCCTCGACCTTGAACTGGAATGAGCAGGTTGGAAGAGACTTCTCTTACTTATTTGGGTTAATCTTTCTTAAAGGGATGTATAGCTCACATTTATTTCAAATATTAATATCAGAACTGTTTGGGGTCTTTATTTAGAAGTTGGGTGATGTTTTTGTGGCTGGAAATATGTCCTAGGAGATTACCTCCTGTTTCTATCCATTAGACTAGGGTACAACCGGCTTCCTTATAAATCCTTTTGTGTAACGTCACAGTTTCCAAGAACATATCAACATTAAGAGAAGACTGTACAATAACTAAACCTCAACTGCCATGTTACTGCGGTCACTTGGACAGAAGCTTGGCATTAGAACAGTGACAGCACAGCTAGACATCTCAAAACAAGTGACTGAGATTGCCCCCTGAGGACGGCTGCAAGCAGCGCACTAGCGCTCACGGACAGGGTCAAGGGGAGCAGCTTCCAGGGGCGGACTCACAGACAGACTGCACAGCGCCTGACTCTGCCCTCACCCCTGGATGCAGAGACCCCACCTGCGCCTCCACTCTGATGCCAGGGCCTTCCTGCAGCGGTGACAGCACATCCAGGTCTGTTCACCTCATTGGAATGTGTGCAGGCTGTGCCGTGTTGTCACCAGATGGCCACCTGCAAACACCCGACAGGGCTTGCGTGCCATCACGCAGCCGATGAGGGCGGAGCCAGTCATCGCCCAGGTCCCTCCTGCAGAGTGAATGATAAATAATTACTAAGTAAATACCTATGTGGAAGAGAGATGATGGGAGAACGACAGGTGAGGGTCCACATGGGGAAACAGAGGGTATTTGGTGTCACCAGCTGGAAGTACTCGGGGTGTTGGAGCAATGCCCAGGTTAACTCTGCTTTGCTGTTACCGCCGTCC
>NW_017731450.1:1143645-1159566 GCF_001890085.2 Hipposideros armiger | reverse complement strand
CTCTCTGGATACTCAACTATAATTTGAATAAAAGAGGCAAAAGGGAAACATGAATTATCATGTGTGAAGACCCAGCTTCTCACAGTTCTGGAAGAAGAGGCTACAGGGATCATGAAGTTATTACAATGAAGCCTTTTGTCATGACCCCTGGTGAAGGAAAATAGGGTTTAAACCAGTCAGTAAGAAACTGGAGATTAATCTAAAACTAAGTTTTAAATACACTTGGCCAAAATGGAAATGTGATTATCCATGTGGTTTAGGATCCCATATCTTCTGTTATTGCTTCAAATTAAAACAACACAAAACCATAGTTGCGTTTTGTGCCTATCACGAAATACACTGCAGAAGACAAGAAGACATGGCACAGGATGAGGCCACGCAGACTCGTCCCACGATAAGAGAAACCAATTAAGTAAACTGAAAGTGACACTCAGGCCACCCAAATGTCTCCAAATCCCCACCCAGTGAGGATCCTTGGTAAGGTCATGGTGAGGGAACATGTAGGTACCCAACGGCACACCCCGCACTCACCTGCCACATCACAGCTCTCCAGCTGTCCTTCCCCTTTGTGGAGAAGCTATGGCTCCAAAGGATGATGTCTCATCCCCAAGGTGCAGTTCTACCAGCGCCTCTGCTGTAGTCCCTTCCCTGTCCTGAGTCACATGCTGATGTAGATGCCATGGTCCGTGTCCGGTGACCTGCCATTGCTGTGACCCACACACTCGTGTCAGTCACTCACTCTCTGTCCTGTAGGGAACCCTCTCTGTCATCTCAGGTCCTGGCCTGTGAGGGAGGAGGAGGAAAGGAAGTGCCCAGAGGGATGTAGCGTGCGCCACCAGCCTGGCATTTCCTGGGGTTTATGTGTGCCTCTTCCCTTCCTGTCTTGTAGCTATCCCCAGACAGGTTAGATCGGGTGCATCCAAGTAGAATCACTCTACATTACAGACCCATTTCCATTCTTCCCGGGACCCCTCGCTTAGCATCAACACTGGTCACATTCCATCCATATTAAGTGTCATTTCTTTTTCCTTCCTAAGTTTCCTGCTGCTCCTTTCACAGCTTAATTTCCATTGCCAACTCCCTCCCACAACTCCAGCCCTTCGAACAGGTCTGAATCTGAGGACACAGTTCAAGTTTTTTTCAGTGGATCCTGTGTGCCACTCCTAAATGACAAGATGTGACTTGTCAACAGTGCCTAACTCCACAGCCCCATCGCAGCTCAGCTGGAACTTTGCTATGCGCCCACAAAAAGAATGGTTTACTTCTTCTGGTTCATTCCTCTCTGGAAAGAGCATTGTCCTCCACTGAGATTTAGTAGGTTCACTCGCAGGACAGTAACAGCCTGTCCTTAAGCAAACAGATCTGTGACGTTAGTTTTGGTCATCAGTGAGGCTGGACCATATCCTGTACCCCCAAAACAAGCAGAAATTCGGTAAGTCCTATGATCGGAGCAAAGGGAAAGTCATGCTGTATTCTGATGACAGGGAACAAAACAGTCGTTACGGTAGAGATGGCATTCACCCCGAAGCTTGAAACCGTGGAATTTAAGACGGCCAGAAAATGATATTGTATTCTGTGCTGAGAACATAGCTTTAAAAAAACCAAAAGCACAGAGGCCTGAAAGCAACTGCTGTGCTCAGAAAATGGGCAAGTCATCCACTATGGCTGAAACGTAATGAGCGTTAAGTGCAGGTGCTGGGAATGCTGGCAGGGGCGGGTTTTTAGGACTTTTTCGATGCCATGATAAGGAGTTTGAAGCTTCTTTTGGAAAGTGAATTGGTGACATGATATAATCTGTGCCAGGTGACATTGATGTGTTTTGTATAATAGCAATTGACTTTGATGTCATTCTTTACACAGTGAGAGAGAGTTACACAGTTAGTCCACCAGAGACTGCCCACAGACCTGACAATAGCCTTGGGATCCTTGGCAGAGCACTCCAGACTGCGGCGGTCTCAGGCAGTGAGCGAGCTGCTGTGCCATCTGACACGAGGGTGTGTGGTCACACCACCACACTTTCTTTTGGTCATTTACATTGGATCCTGGAACCAGCTCACAACGGTTGATGGCTATTGTACAAATAATAGTGTGGGGACCTGCTACAAAGAAAGATTGGAGGGGATCATGTCAGCTGTTAGCTCAAGGTCTCCTCAAGGAAATAAGAAGTCAAAAGTAGAGAGTAGTATGCAGTGGGAACATGTGAAAACCATTTGACACCATAAAAGACTTCATAAACTACTCCGCACTGTCCATGCTCAAACACGCAGGAATTTGAATCCTAGCCAGGCACTACCACATTCCTTGCTATGGACTGAATGTGTCCCCTCCAAATGTATAGGTCAAAGCCTAAATCCCCAATGTGATGGTATTTGGAGGTGGGGGCTGTGGGGTGTGATTAGATCAGGAGAGTGAGGCCCTTGTAAGAAGAGGCAACACAGAGCTCAGTCAGGGGACGTGAGGAAAAAACGGTCATCTGCAAACCAGGAAGTGGGTCTTCACCAGACACCGGATCTGCCTGCACCTTGATCTTGGACTTCCCAGCTTCCAAAACCTGTGCGAAATAAATCTTTGCTGTTTAAGCCATCCAGCCTGTGGTGGTTTGTTACAGCAGCCTGAGCTAAGACCAGCAGCAGCAACTCAAGATGTCCGCTCCAAATATGCAATGTCACTTAGTATAATAGCCACTAGAACTATTCAGCAAATATTCTCAGAATGCTTCCTTCTGACATAAAAAGAGTGTGCTTCTCTACCTTCTTAACATTAAATAGCAATATGGCTTGCTTTGGCCAGTAAAATATGACCAAAAGTGAGATGTGTGACTTCCAAAGAGAATTAAGAGCCAGTGTGCACCCGCCATATTTCCATCCCACATGCAGAGTGAGCCCATCAGCACGTGTCAAGACGGAGCCTCCATTAGCCTGGGGTCCTGAGTGATGAAGATGAACACAGCCCAGATGCTGTCGTACATTAGCTATGTAGTCTGGTATTGTACTAAGCTATTGAAAATTCCCAATTGTTTGTTACTGCAGCATAACTTACTTTATCCTGACTAATATACATGGCCATTTTTCTCTTCAGCTGTGAATTGCACAGCAAAACTTTCCAATTAGAAAAACTGAGAGTTGAATGAATTTGTCAAACCACCAGTTATTTTGAAAGAACTTAGAGATCTGTCATTGAAAAAACTAAAGTAAAAAAAAAAATAGGGACTATGTAGAAACTAAATCAAATAGATAGAAATTGAATATTTCTTATTGGGAAACAGTTAAAGCTAAAGACTGCAATTGAACATATAGAAATATAAAGGAAGACATCTTTTCTTTTCTTTTAAAGTGAAGGCTAAGATACATATGGAAAAGGTTACCAGACGATCCTGTTGAAGGCAACAGTATAAATGAGTTCAATAACCACTTCAGTCTTTTTTTCTGGAAGAGGAAGGGATTAAAGGGCAGAGTGAAAATGCAGGCGGGCAGGATTAAACTAAAACAGAGAGTCCGGAATGGTGGACCAGATGGACTTTTCCTCCTCCAAAAACTTCTTGTAGAGTATTTCTGACGCGCCTACATTATAAGCCACAAGGCAGATAGCGTGTTTTTAGAACAGGCCCATATTCCATTCCTGAACTTGAACATCTCACAAGTAAATCATTTTCAGATGTTTCCAAATTAGGAACATCTACAGTTGAAGGGAAGGTTTGCTTTGCTCTCTAAAATGTGTTTGATCTTTCCTACTTTGTCAATTAACTGCCCATGTTTCTCTGTTTCCTCGTTGCTCGGTTAGGTAATCCATAGAGAGAAAATGAACTGATGTCTGCATGGAGACCACATTATGTTCCTGACGATCTCCCTGACAGCCTGCTGTGCCCACTGAGATCTGCTGCTTCTCTGAGGAAAAGGTGAGGAGTGATAACCAGAAAGACACAGGTCACAAGCCTGCAGAGTCCGCTTTCTTACAACAGACCAAGTAATTGTACATGTAGAATTCTGCACATGCCCTCAGGAATAGCAGTGTAGGTTGCAGAAGGAGAGAACTTTTTTAACAGAGTGCAAAGAGAATTCTTTTAAAACTCAAAGTTCGCTAAGTCAGGTTTTAGAAAATTTTTCCTCTAGGCAAGGGGATAGAGCTAATATTTGTTGTGTGTGCCTAAATGAGATAAACACTGCACTTACATTTTTATAAAATCTTTAATTGTTTGAGTTACATGTTGTTTTTTACTCTCAGAAAATTCTCCTTAGAGAGCATAAGTAACAGCCCAGATTCCCAGGGTTAGTAAGCGATAGGGACAAAAGTGGAGCCAGACTGGACTCCAGAGTCGGCACCCTCTCCATCACACCATGCTCTTTCTTTTTTGGACAAAGAGGAAAAACACCTTTGGGCATTCTGCTAAAAACCAGGACCAGGCTTGTATTCTAGTTGTAAAAGGAGAAAATAAGAGCTTTAATGAAGGCAATCATATACGTGTGCATATATTCTTATATAAAATATATTTGCAGTAATCTTAAATTTCAAGTTGATGAGTTTTCACAAATGTCAACACCTGTGTATATGCCAGTGTAATTAATCATGATAAAGTTTTCAAGCCTGCTAACAAATCAACTCCTCATTCCACGTGGACCATCACTTTTCTGACTTCTAGGATCACAAATTGGTTTGGCCTATCCTTGGATTACACATAAACGGGATTATATAGCTATATCTTTGTAGCTGGCCTTTTTCACATGACAAAGTTTTTGGGATTCCTCCATGTTGGTACAAGTATCAAGAGGTCTTTTTTAAATTATTATTGCTGAGTAGTATTTTATTGCATAAATATTCTGATAACTGCTTATAAATTCTTCTGTTGATGGACATTTTGGTTGTTTCCAATTTGGGGCATTATGAATAAAGATGCAACAAACATGTTTGCTCAAGTCCTTTTGTGTGCATATATTTTTTATTTCTTTTGGATAAATGCATAGGAGTAAGAACAGATATGAGTGCCACACAATTTTCCAGTGTTTTTAACATTTTATGCTGTTTCCAGTAATGGTTAAGGGCTTCAGTGGTCCAATAACTTATTGTCAATCTTTTTACTTTTAGCTGTTTTAAAGAGTGTGCAAAGCCTACAACCAAGATTGCTCTACCCAGCAAGGTTATCATTTAAAATGGAAGGAGAGATCAAGAGTTTTCCAGAAAAGAGTAAGCTAAAGGAATTCATTACCACCAAGCCAGCACTGCAGGAAATGTTAAAAGGGCTTCATTAAGCAGAAGAAATGTGAAAACAAGGTAACTAATGAAGACCAGAAATATGAATAGTAAAATGGCAATAAATATGCACCTATCAATAATCACTTTAAACGTGAATAGGCTAAATGCTCCAAATCAAAAGACATAGGGTGGCTGAGTGGATAAGAAAACAAGACCCATGCATATACTGTTTACTAGAGACTTACCTCAGATTACAAGACACACACAGACTGAAAGTAAAGGGATAGAATAAGATAGTTCACGCAAATGGAAACGAGAAAAAAGCAATACTTATATCAGACAAAATAGACTTTAAAATGAAGACACTAATAAAAGACAAAAAAAGGGACTACATAATAATAAAGGGATCAATACAACAAGAGGACATAAACCTAATAAACATCTATGCACCCAACATAGGAGTTCCTAAATACAGTAAAACCTTGGATTGCAAGTAACATGTTTTGCGAGTGTTCCGCAAGATGAACAAACATTTCTAATACATTTTAACTTAGTAAACGAGTGATGTCTTGTAATACGAGTAGTTTGTTTCCAGAGTGAATTATGCTTGCAAATCAAGTACATTTTAACATGGTAAATGAGTGATGTCTTGCAATATGAGTAGTTTGTTTCCAGAACGAATTATCCTCATAAACCAAGGTATTACTGTATATAAAACAAATATTGACCGACATAAAGTCAGAGATCAACAGTAGCACTATCATAGTAGGGGACTTCAACACCCCGAAAAAAGAATTATCACCTATTCTTCTCAAACTATTCCCAAAAATCCAGGACAGAAGTCTCTCAAACTCTTTTTTTCAGGCCATTATCACCCTGATCCCCAAACCAGACAAAGACATTACAAAAAAAGAAAACTATAGGCCAATATCCCTAATGAACATAGATGCAAAAATCTTCAACAAAATATTAGCAAACCAAATTCAGCAATATATTAAAATGATCATACACCACAATCAAGTGAGATTCATTCTTGGTATGCAAGGTTGGTTCAATATCTGCAAATCAATTAATGTGATATGCCACACTAACAAAATGAAAAATAAAAATCATATCATCATATCAATAGATGCAGAAAAAGGATTTGACAAAATCCAGCACCCATTTATGATAAAAACAAAAAACAAACAAACAAAAAACACCTCTTAGCAAAGTGGGAATAAAGGGATCATATCTCAACATAATAAAGACCATATATGATAAACCCACAGCAAACATCGTACTCAATGGAGAAAAGCTAAAAATATTCCCCTTAATCTCAGGAACAAGACAAGGTTGCCCACTTTCACCACTTTTATTCAAAATAGTTCTGGAAGTTCAAGCCACAGCAATCAGAGAAGAACAAGAAACAAAAGGCATCCAAAGTGGAAAGGAGGAAGTAAAATTGTCACTATATGTAGATTATATGACTATATATAGAGAACCCCAAAGACTTTACCAAAAAACTATTAGAACTAGTATAATAAATGAATTTAGTAAAGTATCAGGATACAAAATTAATATTCAGAAGCCAGTTGCATTTGTATAAACCAATAACAAACTATCAGGAGGAGAAATTATGAGAACAATCCCATTTTAAATTATTTCAAAAGCAATGAGATACTTAGGAATAAATTTAACCAAAGCAGTAAAAGACCAGTACTCAGAAAATTATAAGACACTGAAAAGAGAAACTAAAGAAGATACAAATAAATGGAAACAAATACTACGCTCATGGATAGGAAGAATTAATATAATTATAATATCCATACTACCTAAGGCAATATATAAATTCAACACAATCCCTATCAAATTATCAATGACATTTCCACAGACCTGGAACATATAATCCTAAAATTTTTATGGAACTATAAAAGACCCCAAATAGACATGGCAATATTGAGAAATAAGAATAAAGTGGGAGGTATCACGTTACCTAACATCAAATCACACTACAAGACTATAGTAATCAAAACAGCATGGTATTGGCATAAAAACAGACATAGATCAATGGAACAGAACAGACAGCCCAGGAATAAATCCATACCTATATGGTCATTTAATCTATGACAATAGAAGCAAGAATTTACACTGGGGGTAAAGAGAGTTTATTTAATAAATGGTGCTGGGAAAATTGGACAGACACATGCAAAAAAATGAAGCCGGACCACCTCCTTATGCCATATACGAGAATAAATTCAAAATGGATTAAAGACTTAAATGTAAAATCTGAAACCATAAAACTCCCAGAAGAAAATATAGGAAGTAAATTTGCAGACATTACCCTTAGTAATAATTTTACTGATATATCCCCTCAGGCAAGGGAAGCAAAAGAAAAAATAAACATATGGTATTACATCAAACAAAAAGTTATTTCACAGCAAAGGAAACCATCAATAAAACAAAAAGGCATCCTACTGAATGGAAGAAGATATTTGCCAATGTTACATCTGATAAGGGGTTAATATCCAAATTTTACAAAACACTTATTCAACTCAACACCAAAAAAAAAACCCCAATTAAAAACCAGGCAGAGGATATGAAGAGGCATTTCTCTAAAGAGGACATACAGATGGCCAACAGATATAAAGAAATGTTCAAGCTCACTAATCATTAGAGAAATGCAAATAAAAACCACAATGAGATGCCACCTCACTTCAGTCAGGGTAGCCATCATCAATAAATCAACAAACAACAAGTTCTGGCAAGGATGTGGAGAAAAGGGAACCCTAGTGCACTGTTGGTGGGATTGCAGATTGGTACAGCCATTATGGAAATCAGTATGGAGGTATCTCAAAAAAGTGGAAATGGAACTACCATTTGACCCAGCAATTCCACTCTTGGGTATCTATCCAGAGAAATCCAAAACACTAAATTAAAAAAATAATGCACTTCTATGTTTATTGCAGCACTATTCACAATAGCCAGGACATAGAAACAACCGAAATGCCCATCGGTAGATGACTAGATAAAGAAACTGTGGTACATTTATACAATAGAGTATTACTCAGACATAAAGAAAAATGAAATTTTACCATTTGCAACGACATGGATGGACCTAGAGAATATTATGCTAAGTGAAATAAGTCAGATGGAGAAAAGACAAATACCATATGATCTCACTTATATGTGGAATCTAAAGAACAGAATAAATGAGCAAACTAAACAGAAATAGATTCAGAGATACAGAGAAAAAACTGATGGTTGCTAGATAAGAAGGGAGTGGGGATGAGAAAGAAGGTAAAGGGATTAAAAAGTGCAAATTAGTAGTCACAACATAGCCACAGGACATGAAAGACAGTTTGAGGAATATATCAATAATGTTCTAAAGATTTCGTAGGGTGTCAGATGATCACTTGTCTTACTAGGGAGACCACTTCATGGACTGTGTAGATGCCTGGCCACTGTGCTGTACACCTGAAGCTGAAGCTGAATAACATTGAATGTCAACTATATATATATATATATATATATATATATATATATATATATATATATATATATATATATATATATGGTCACAGGAGTTGGAGTACAGCATAGGAAATTGAGTCAATGGAATTATAACAGCTATATACAATGTCAGAGGGTTAGTAGATTGGGGGAGAGGGGTTATCACTTTGTGAGAGCTGTAAATGTCTAACTATTACATTGTTTTGTACACCTGAAACTAATTTTAAGAAATACAATCCAAAAAAAGCGTGTGCAGTGGTATCTCATTAAAAATTTTAAAATATTTTTTTCAGTTTGTCGCTTGTATTTTGATTATGTAGATGGTATTTTGGGCCATGTAAAAAAATGTGAGCCTTTATATAATCTCATTGTGGTTTTAACTGGTGTTTCTTGGATGACTAATTATAGTGAGCTTCTTTTCAAGTGCCTATTATCCATCTATATATTTCCATTCTAAATGTCTGTTAAAGGAGTTTACCCATTTTTTTATTGGGCTTGCTTGTTCTTTTATTATCGATTTGTAAAAGTTCTATATATGTTTTGGATATAAGTCCTGTGCTTAAATTATATGGATTGTCAGTGACAATTTTCCAGTCTGTAACTGATGTTTTAATCTTCGTACTAGAGTCCTTTGATTCTAAAGTTGTTAATTTTTATGAAGTCCAACTTCTTGTTTTTCTTTTATAGATAACGCTTTTATGTCCCCTTAGGAAATCTTTGCCTACTCTAATGCCACAAGGATTTTAATTTATTTTCTAAAAGCATTATTTTTCATGTTTTGATACAAGTATATGATAGTGTGAGGTAGAAGCCAAGTTAATTTTTCACACAACTATTTACCTATTTGTTCCAGCACCATATGATAAAAATACTTTAGTATCTCCCACTGTATTAACTGCCATGTCACCTTGGTTGAAAATCATGGACTACAAATGTGGGGTCAATTTCTTGACTCCTTTTTGTTTGATAGATTTGTCTCTCCTGAACACACTGTGTTGACTAGTGAGGCTATCTAGTAAATCTTGATATCAGATAGTGCACATCCTTCAACTTCATTCATTTTAAGATTGTTTGGCTTTTTTAAAAAAGTATAACACATTTACATATAAATTGAATTGGCTTGTCAATTTCTACAAAAACAACTTACTAAGATTTTGATTGGGAATGTGTTGAGTATATAGATCAAATTCGGGAAAATTGCCATTGTAACAACATCGAGTTTCCTAATCCATGAATATGGAACAGTGCTCTCTTAATGTAGATCATTTAAAAATATCTCTCAAGAATGTTTTATAGTTTTCAGTATAGAGTTGTTGCATGTCTTTTATTTACTACCACGAACTTTATATTTCTCAATGGCATTATAAATAGAATATTTTAAATTTTTCCAATTGTTTTTTTTTTGGTAAACAAAAATACAATTTTGTAATGGAGTAGAGTTTTTACATGCAATTGAAATTAAGTTGCTATCAATTTAAAATAGAATGTTAAAACCTTAAGCTGTTTCATGTAATTTCAGTGGTAACCACAAAGAAAATAACTATACAATATACACAGAAGGAAATGAGACGGGAATCAAAACCTATCACTACAAAAAGCCAGTAAAACACAAAGAAAAGCAGTAAGAGAGGA
This sequence comes from Hipposideros armiger, assembly GCF_001890085.2. NCBI lineage: Eukaryota > Metazoa > Chordata > Mammalia > Chiroptera > Hipposideridae > Hipposideros > Hipposideros armiger. The sequence goes on along the minus strand of NW_017731450.1, from coordinate 1,149,255 downwards.
AAGAAGGGAAAAAGAAGCTATAAGACATACAGGAAACAACAAACAAAATGGCAATAGTAAGTTCTTCCCTATTAATAATTACTTTAAATGTAACTGGATTAAACTCCCCAACCCATGTAGATTGGCTGAATGGATTAAAAAAAGAAAAAACAGAATTCAATTATATGCTGTCTGCAGAAGACTCACTTTAGATCTAAGGTCATACATACATAGGCTGAAGTGAAAGGATATAAAAGATACACTACAAAAATGGTAACCAAGTAGGAGCAGGAGTCACTATACTAATATCAGACAAAATAGACTTTAAGCCAAAACTGTAAAAGACACAAACAAGGACTTATACAATTACAAAAGGATCAATTCACCAAGAAGATATAACAATTATAAATCTTTTTTACGCACTGAACCTCAGAGCTCCTAAATATAGCAAGCAAACTTTGACTAAATTAAAAGAAGAAATCAATAGTAACACAATACTAGTAAGAGACTTCAACACCCACTTTCAATAATGGATAGAACAACCAGACAGAAGATCAATAAGGAAACAGAGAATTTGAACTTGAACAACACTTTAAGCAACACTCTAACAGATATATATATAGAGAACACTCTGCCTAACAACAGCAGAATATAAATTTTCAAGTGCACATGGAACATTCTTCATGATAGACTGCATGTTAGGCCAGAAAAAAAAGTCATAACAAATTTAGAAAGATTGAAATCATATGAAGTACCTGTTCCAGTCACAACGGAATGAAACTAGAAATCAAAAGCACAAGGAAAACTGAAGAACCCACAATATGTAGAAATAAAATAAATAATAAAGAGGTAAAAACAGAAAGAATGGTTGTTTAACACACTCAAACAACAAATGATCCAAGAAGTCATAAGGGAAATTAGAAAACAACTTAAGACAAATAAAAAAATGAAAACACAACATATTGAAACTTATGAGGTGCAGCTAAAGCAGTGCTAAGTGGGAAGTTTATAGCTGTCAATGCACACATTAAAAGAAAGATTTCAAATTAACAATCTAACTTGACACTTCAAAAAACTAGAAAACGAACCAATTAACCCCAAAGCTAGCAGGAAAAAAAAAAGACATTAGAACAGAGATCAACAAAATAGATAATAAAAAGACAATAAAAAATCAACAAAATTAAGAATTGGTGTTTTTGAAAACATCAATAAAATTGACAAACCATTAGCTAGATTAATTTAGAATTAGAAATGAAAGAGGAAACACTACAACTGATGCCACAGAAATAAAAAAGAGTAAGAAGAGACTACTCTGAACAGTTTGGGTAACCTAGAAGAAATGGATAAATTCCTAAAAATAAACATACTGAGACTGCGTCATGAAGACATAGAATATCTAAATAGACCAATCACAAGTTCTTAGAATGACTTTTTGTAAGATTTTTATTTATTCTCTATATGTTTGATAAAATTTACCAATAAAAATATCTGGCTCTGACATATTCTTTGTGGGAAGGTTTCCAATTATAAATTCAACTTCTTCTGTACATATAATTTATTCCCATTTCCTATTCCTTCTTGTGTCAGTTTTAGCAAATTATGTTTTTCAAGGAATTTGCCAATTCCATATTTACTGGCATTCAGTTGTTCATGATATTACATTTTTATATCTGTGGGATCAGTAGTAACCCATACCTCATCCCTTATATCGGTTATTGTGTTTTTCTCTTTTACTCTTGGCTAGTTTATCTAGAATACATTCAATTTATTAATCTTCTCAAAGAGCCAAATTTTAGCTTTGATAATGTTCTATGTAGTTTGCTGACTATTTCCTTGATTTTTTACATTTCCTTTATCACTTTCCCCTTACTTATTTTAGGTTTGATTTGTACTTCTTTTTCTAGCTTCTTGCTGTGTAATCTTAGATCTTCAATTTTAAATTTTCTTCATTTCAATATAAACATTTAGAATACACATCTTCCTCTGCTTTAGGGACATCTTACACATTTTATAGGTTTTATTTTTATTTTCAGTTAGTTTAAAATATTTTTAAATTTCCCTAGTTGGTGATTTTTTTTCTTTGACTCATAGGTCATTTTGAACTGTGGTATTTGTTTTCTAACTAGATGGGTTTATTTTAATACATATCAATCGTTGTTGATTTCTAATTCAAATGTTGTGATAAGAGAACATAATTTGTAAGATTTCAAACTTCCAAAATTTATTGAGACTTCTTTTATGGCCCAACATATGGTCTATCTTGGTGAGTGGTCAATGAGCACTTGAAAAGAATGTGTTCTGCTGTTTATAGATGTAGCATTCTATAATGCCAATTAGATTGATTTAGTTAATAGTGTCATTCAATCTTCTACATCTTTATTCGTTGCTGGCCTAAACGTGTAAAATACTGAGGAGGATGGGAGCCTCTCCCTATGAGTGTGCATTTGTTTGTTGATCCCTTGACTTCTATCAGCTTTTCCCCCTCGCGCAGTTTGAAGCTCTGCTATTAAGTACATACACATTTAAAATTGTTATTCTTTTCTGATAATTGACCCTTTTATTCATAAGAAAGGTGACCTTTAGTTGGGAGTATGAGCAACAGAGGAGGAGCTAATCCTATATTACTGAAGATCCCCTAATGCTTCTTACTTTTTATTACTAATATATCACTCATATTTCAAATGAATTTTTAAATAACCATAGCAGAATTGAGGTATCACATTATCTTCAGTCCTTAGTGTTCTAATATGCCTCCTTCAGTTAGAATGAATGGAGCAGGGTTATAGTGAGATTGCTGATTATAGCACCTGTCACTCGGCTTAACTCACCTTTGCCAAAGCCAGTGATGAGTCTGCAATGGTTCAAAAGGAGGGAAGGAAGTGGGAAAGGTGGTGACATTGGTGAATGTGGGAAAATCAGGCAGGAAATTTAGAAAAGAACAGATATGAGAGTACTCTGTTTCCATACCAGCTCTGTCGTTAATGACAAATCACTTCTCTTGGGCTTTAGTTTCTGCATCCAAAAATTAAGTTGTTGTAGTGGTCATCGAGAAGATTAGATCCCCTGGTGATGTTCTGTCTCTCTCTCTGATTCCATTATATTTTTGTAATCATGCCATATTTAAATGTTGATTATTTTCTTAGTGTTTCTAGGTCTCTTAAATTAAAACCCTGTTCAGACAACTAGAGCTATTCCATTATTTTCAAAAGAAGTCCATTTATAATGTTATGGTTTTGATCCTATTACACATATAACTTTGCATCATGCTTTTATCACTCAATGTTCCATCAGAAAATACTAATAAGTTCTTTATAACCCTCACTTTAATGATTAAATTTCTGTCATGTGGTTAACTCATAGCTTATTCAAATATTCCATGGGACATTGGGACAATTTTCATTTGTTCTCATGATAAATAACACTAAAATGAACACTTTATACAAAAAGTTCAGTCAGTGTTTCAGCTCCCACTTGGGGGATGCCCAGTAGCACTGGCCCCTGAACCTGGACAGCTTAAGGTGGTCTGTGTTCAGCCCCTTCCCCTCTCAGGCTGATGGACACGTGATCCCATGCTGCGTTGGCCCCTGCTCCCTGACCAACCGGGACTCCTTACATTCCGGGTGTTCCTCCTTCTCAGAGTCACATGAAACCTCCTTCTAGAAGTTGGCACTCCTGCAATCCTTGCGATCCTGGGACTTGCACGTAGTTGTCTCCTGAAGGTTCTAGTTCGCTGAGCTAGGAATGACCCTGTGGAGATGCGTGTGCATGAACATCAGTGGGCTATGTAGACTCCTACGGTTCTATGATACCACTCAGTCTTCACACTCAGTTCCACTTTAGAAATATGGGAGCCTTACTCTTAATGAAGCTGATAAATATTGATGCTAGGGGCTGGAGATGCAGTGGGGAAGAGGACAGCCGTGGTCAGTCTGCCTGTGTAGGGCTTACCCTCACAATGCAATCCGCTCTTCCTAGCTTTCTTATTCTTCCTCCCAAGGGACGTCTGGAGATTTGCATGGTCACGGCCAATGAGCCTGTACTCTTTCTCAGTTGTTTTCTTAAGGTAGCATTTCTGAGACCTGTCCTTCAACACAGGGAGGGTTAGGCACCCCTCAGCCATGCAAGTGGAGCACCATGTGCTCCCCTGTACTCTAGCACTTACTACACAGTATGTACCTGAGAATCACCTCACCCATACCCAGGTATCAAGGGTGGAGACTATTCACTCTGCAGAGCCGAATCCCCAGTGCCTAGCACCCTGCACTGGACCCAGCGATTGCTCAGAAAAGCTTTTGATTGAATAAATGAGGGAGTGCATTTCTCCCCTATAAAACATGACTGCGGGGCTCTCAGACACTATGAGTGTGAAAATGCCTTGAATTCTGCTGTCAACTGGCCTGAGGCTGAATCATGGACCAGCGGCAATGGATCTAGGCTCATCCACTCTGGAGATCAAAAAGATCCAGTGCCCAGGACGACAATGATGGAGAGCTGGATAAAAGGGTGGTTCCATGCGAAGCTTCAATATTTAACCAACATAACTGGCTGTGCTCACCAACGTCTTCTGTAGCTACTGCCAGCTGGCAGTCTCCTGCCAGCTGCACGGCCTTGCTCAACTACAAAGGCAGGAGGGGGGCAGGCTTAGTGACAACGTACCAGAGCTTAGGGGATGAAAACAAGTTTTATGTTTGACTCACAAGGAGTATCAGAGAAAAACGCTTTGGTCCTGGAAGATGCCACCTGCCCAATGGAGGCGGAACACGGGCTGTACCCAGAGAGAGGGATGCTGGGAGCACCAGGCCTGCACGCTACTTTCTACACAAAACACGCTTTCCTCACCCAAACTTGACGGACACTGGGGAGCCTCCTGCTGGATGATGTTAAGGGAATTGCTTCTTAAAGGAAGGAATTATTCTTGTCAAGAGACCACTTCTTGATAAACATTTCCACCAGGTTTTCTCAGGTTTCAAAAGTCCTCTACAGGATGGGGCTTGAGGCAGAAAAGGGGCCAGAGGAAGTTATGGCAAAGCAGCTCCCAGAAGTTTCAAATCAGTCACTTTTCTGAGTTCTTTGTAGAAATGTTCTGACCAAAGGAAGGTGAAGAGACAGACTGAGAGTCCTGGTGAGAAGCTACACACAGAAGGCCCCACATTCCCTGGGAGACACCCGTTCCCACTGGCACTGATGTCACAACAGTTAAGGTGCCTCTGGGTGTTTAAGCGGAAGAGGCAGCTTCCTAGTGGGGGCAGTGAGAACCATTAGAAATTGTTTTTCCTTCCCCATATCTCCTCCATTTTTCTCAATGGCCTTCTCCCAGAATTAAAATTCCGGGAATTACTCATTCTTTCAGATTAAGACCTTAGAAGCTGTGTTTATGAACTAATTTGAGTCAACAAACATTTGCTTAGCCCGTGCTATGCTCTGGTCAGATTTGAACTGGATTCACCCTCAAAGTAGCTACAAGACTGTGGTGGGGGTAGAGAAGGACATTACAGACACATAATACGTTATAATAAAATACGCACATATACAGCCACATGGAGAGACAAGGCGGGAGGGAGAGGGAGAGAAGGAGAGGTGAGAGAGGGAGAGGTGAGAGAGGGAGAGAGAGGGACAGAGAGGGAGAGGGAG
>NW_017731450.1:1095048-1143478 GCF_001890085.2 Hipposideros armiger | reverse complement strand
GAGCAAATGGAGTCTAGAAGAAAAATTGCATTTATTGTTAATAATTCTATATTGGACACTGCTAAGATGCCTTAAAAAGTCATACTTTTTGTTCTTCAATCTACACAGACAAACAAGTCTACGAGGCAGGTCCACATGAGAGAGCCCCTCCTAGAGAGGGGCAACTGGAAGAGAACAGTCCCCGGGCCCAAGTGATGCTGGTCCCACAGGAAGCATCAGAGCAGGACTTTGAACCCTTTTCTTCTACCCCTTCCCGCTGTCTGCCACAGGGGATGTGGAAGGGGCCCTGGGGGCAGTGTTTTTAGCAAATTCTGAGAGGTTTGAGTTGTTTAAAAGTTTAGTGATATAAGCATTTCAGGAAGAGACTCAAAGGCACAAAATGTATGGGGGGAAATGTTGTTTAACGGTCATCTGACTATCTGAGCACCTTAGGGGATAAAAGCGCTCCCCAGAAGGTCAAGAGTTGCGTTGGTTTAAATGCATGTCATTATTAGCTCGGCTCACTCTCTCCAATACCAGGACCGGGCCTTCAGGTGGAGGCAACCCAGCACCAGCACCCTCGTTGTGGGCAGGGCCTGGCTCCGTGTGTGTGTGTGTGTGTGGGGTGGACGTGGGGGGGGGTGGAGTTTCAGACAGAAAAACAGCACTGCAGGTCTGCATGGATGCTGTCTACTCGGAGAAAATAAAACCCGGGCCATATCCTGAAGGCATGCTAGCAACCTTAACTCACAGGCAGAGAACAGGTTTCTGAGGTGCTCAGAGGACGGGACGCCCCAGGCCCTGGGCTTCACAAAGATGTCCGCGCAGCTGGACAGAGGCTGGGCAGGCAGGGGCAAGGGGCAGGACACCCGTAGCCCCCTTATCCGCCCGTTGGGGTGAGGCTGGAGGGGGTGGCAGAAGAGGAGTGTGGCTTCCAGCAGTGCCACCAAAGGAGAGGGGGGCGCTGGGTCAGGAGCAGGTCCGGCTCGGTGAGCGCCCCGCCCTGCAACTGTTCTCAGGCTTCAGGTGACACTTGAGGGGCGGGGTCCTCGGTCTTCATCTGTGGGAAATTCTCAGACTGACTGGATGGAAGCAGAGGGTTTGACTTGGGGCCATTCCGGAAGACCACCCAGAAGTTTCCACAGAAAGCGACACAACATCTGGAAGGGGACCGGGAACACATTTGCTAAACGCAGAGCTAGTGCATGACAGTGGCAGGGACACCAGGGGCCCAGAGTTGGTCTCGTTCGTTAGGTGTGGTGCGTCTAGAACCACCAGGACTGCAGCAATTGGAACTTAGCAAGTTCAGGAACTTGTTTTTGTCGCCATTAATAATGAAGGGATATGAGGAACATTAACCACGGGCATTTATCACAGCCTGAAGCACAGGGAGGAGGTATCTGATTAGGCGTTCAAGAGCGATGGGCTTTGGTGCGGGTTCTGTCCCCAATGAGTTATGTGACCTTGGACTAGTCACTTAACTTCCCTGAACTTCATTTTCCTCCAACATAAGATGTGGCGGTTGTCTCATGTCAGGAGACTTCAGTGTGGTCCATGGGGCCTGAAGGTCCCTCTAGGACAGCGGTTCTCAACCTGTAGGTCGCGACCCCTTTGGGGGTCAAACGACCCTTTCACAGGGGTCGCCTAAGACCATCGGAAAATGAAAAGATATTTACATTACGATTCATAACAGTAGCAAAATTACAGTTATAGAGTAGCAACGAAAATAATTTTATGGTTGGGGGTGGGTCACCACAACATGAGGAACTGTATTAAGGGGTCGTGGCACTAGGAAGGTTGAGAACCGCTGCTCTAGGAGCAAAACAGGAGAGGTGGGGAGGCTGTCACCACGCCCACAGGCCTCCCCTCAAGTCCCACCCAGTAGAGGAGTGACACTTAGCGCACCCTGGAGTTCCTTTGGAAAACAGAGTTTCACCGCTCAGAAATATGTAGAAACATCAGTCTAATACACTAACATCCTTCCCACACACTGGGATTTGCCATTTGGTGTGCTTTTCTTTTCCTTTTCCTTTTTTTGTTTTTTTAAATCAAAGAATTTTCATTACAAATATGAACTTTATAATAAAAAAGGGTTTAAAGGTAGTGAATAAAAAGGCTATTATCAATAACTTTATATCAACAAATATAAAAAGTTAGTTAAAACAGATACATTGAAAGGAAGAAAACAATAACAAAATAACTAAAAAATTATAGAACTTGAATGACCAATGTTAAATATATATATATATATATATATGATAGATACCATGACAAAGAACCTAAGGCAAAAACTGTCTCTAAAAGAGAAAAACAAACCCTTATCAGCAGACTCAATTCTGCTTTTCTTCCACAAACCCTCCGTGATATGGAGGTCAGCACACCGTCTCCTTGTAAGCTAGCCCAGCTTCATCACTTCGCACCCGGCAGGCTAGACGCAGACTGTGCCCCAGTCAAGTTGAACTACTTAGAGTTTGCAAATCCCAAGCCATCCTCTCCTTCTGGGCTTCACCTGAGCTGTTGCTTCTGTCTGAACCCTCCTCTTCCCTTTATAAAGCCCCTCTTTCTTCCTTCAGGGAACTTCTGCGCCTGGTTCATGAGGGAACTCAGGTGTTGCCTGTTCCGGGAGGCCTCTGTAACTTCCCACAGTTGACTTGCATCTTGAGCGAAGTTGTCTCCAGGTGTATGCCTAATGGCATGAGTTGAGTCTATACTTCTCTGGGAGCTTTCATCGTTTACATACTCTCTCTCGGCCACCTCTCCCAGCAGACTGAGCACTTCTGAGGACAGTGACTTTGACTTTGGGTCTTTGGATTCCACACTGTTCTTCAAGAATGATAGTTCATATCAAGGCATGCAATAATTCTTAAATGAATAAGTGCAATTTATTTTGAGATCACTCACCATTTGATTCTTCCATCCCATAGCTTTTGTCAACAAGCAATTTTTCTGCTGGATTTCCCTATAATTTTGGATGACGAAAGACTACGTCCGTATCAGAAATCAATGTCTAGTCTGATCAGTGGACTACTGTAGACTTAAATTTGGCATTTGGGCTTTACCTGGACGTCTTATGAGTGTGGTAAGAGTGAATCACTTATCTGGATCCAATTCCTAAGAGCCAGACCCAAGAGTGTAGTAAAGTAACCAAGATAAGTGCCACCTGCTGAGGGTCAGGGCAGCCGGCCAGATAACCTTTCCTTACATAAGTCTCGGCACCTGGAATCCTCTTTCTTCCCCCAAAGTCTTCGCAGCACTCTTCAAAAATGTCCTGTATTCTCCTCAGTGATTGCTAATCACCATCAGATTTGCATGTGTGAAGACGGCATGTCTTCAGCATCCTTGCTTTCTCCTGGTTCTCCATCCTGAAGTCAGGCATAGTATGACATTTCGGATGTGGGTCATATTCAGGTTAGAGATGATCCAAGGGTCCCCTGTTCCGTGCCAGGGATCTCTTCCCATAGAGGTAGGAAGCTCGCAGTACAGGCAGCGGCTGGACTTCATCCAAGAAGGTGGCCTTTCTTGCAAGAGGACATGTAGAGAGAAGAACCTGCTCCTTCAGGCTACAAAACTCAATGAAGCCACACACGTGAGCGTCGTTTCTGTCGGTGGTCCGTCTGTGCAGTTCCAGTAGTGACTGCTTCCAAGGGTGCTGCAAACTCTGTTGCCTTCAGCCTCAGCTGTTTCCTCCACATCTTGAAGGAAGATCCGGCCGCCTCCTTCATCTACAGCTTCATGGGTCTCTCAGTATGTTTTCTCTCCTCAGGAGACTGGTGAATAAAATACAGGCAAAGTCTGTCAAAGCCACAGCGTCGCGTCCAAAGCCGGTCAAGGACAGGCACCCGTGGGGCTCCCTCTGAGGGCGGTGGATGGCGGATGGTGACCGGGATGCAGCGACCTGATTTTGGCGGAGGGATCTGAGGGCTGGTGTGCGTTCCAGCCTATCAATTGCAGCTTTTTCATATTGAAATCAGACTTTAAGGATGAAATGGGGACAAAGAGGTGATTTCTGGGGTTGCAAAACGGAGGGCCATGAATTGTGTATCACTGTCTCGTGCGGGGACGGTGACAGATGGCAGATTCCTAGCATGGTAAGTTGTGCAGGTCGAAGGTGACCAGGCTGGATAGTACTGGTGACAGAGGTTGGGAGGAGGAAAAAGGTGTAGTGGAGTCATCCTGAGGGAGAGGGGCCCCGGAGGAAGTCCCAGCTAAGGGCAGGGGTGCGGGGCATTTCATAAAGAGAAGGAGGTGTTGTCAGGCCAGAGTAGACGCTGAGGGGCGAATGAGACCCTAGCAACAGCCTGACTTAAGCAACAGTGCACTGTGCTTAGGGGAGCTCAGGCCAGCAGAGCTTTCCCCGCCAGGAGTTCACCAGCCCTACAACACCTAGAAGTTCAGAGGTCAGTGCTCAGCTTCACAGAAACGTGTGGGCGTCCACGGGGTGGCTGCCAGCCGCCCAGAGTCCTTCCTTCACCGTCTGCAGGACACACTGACGTCGTGTGAGGACTTGCCCTGGAGGGGGAGTGACCACGTTCCCGGCACTGGCTTTCACACTTGGAGAGGAGGTTTTGAGCCCGGCTCCCTTGCTAGCATTGTCACTATGGCCACAAGAGACGTAGCTTCTCCTTTTATCAATTTCCTCGAGTAAAACGGGGACATCGGGTAATGACGCAGCAATTCTGACGATTATTAATTTTTCCTGTGGAAAAGCTCAGCGTTCAGGACTGGCTCAGCTCTGTTATTTTTCTTTCTAGCTGGCTCTGGAGGAACCAAAACGTGTGTCACATTCAAAAACAGGTTTTGCTTGGGGGCTGTTTCAGGCCACCAAGGAGTTTGCTGAAAATTTTACATGAAATGATTCTGTGTGCTTTCAAACCAAAATGTTTCTGTTTTTATTTTAACCAATGACTTTAAAACGAATGACACAAGCTTAGGGAATATCGAAGATCAACCACAGAAAGGGAAAGAAAAAGCTAGTTCAAACCTTACATCCTGCTGGAATTCATTTAAGCACACAATGAGGAATGTCCATAGCAAACCACCCACTAAAGCAACAAAGACTCTCCTGAATATTAAAAGACAACCAAAAGCAAAAGCATACCATGGACAAAAACCAAAAAAACCCTCTGGGTAAGACCATTATTCTAAGAATCTGTTTCATTAAGCACAAAATCATGTATTATCAAGAGATCCCTTCTCCAAACTCAGAAAAGGAAGCCACTGCTTCCTCAGGTGTGCATCTTACTGTGTCTTATGGGCTGAGAACTGGAAACACGTCCCTAGAGAAAACATTTCTACACTGGCTAACGTTGGTTGTTTTCTTGTTTGTCTGACTCTGAGCGCCTGCTTGGAATCGGAGCTCTAATTAACCGAATGGGGGCTGGAGAAATGTTTACTGAATGAGCACAGTGACCAGGAAGGAAGGACTCTCATCCTCGTTACCCTTGGTGTCGGTTTGTTATAGGAGAGGAGACGTTTGCTCCCAACTCCTGGGTGATGAGCTGCTTTAAAGACCTGAGATCAAATCATTGCTATTAGAACAGCAAATCCACAATTTTCTTGGTCACAGTATTTTCCTGCTGTTAAAACAAAAGCAAAAAAATTGACTTTTCTGCTTTCTGGAAACAGGGCTCTGAGTTTCCCACATCTGTTTGCTTTCACACCCAGATGCCCTGGGACTCAGCATGACAAGTGACCTAAATGCGAGGCAAATCCATGGTGGTGGCCACTCAGCTTCAGTCAACATCCTTGAAATCTCCTTGGATTTCCTGTGGAGGCTCGCTCCGTGGAGCAGCTGGTCCCCTCCAGGATTCACTGTGCAGCTTGTCTTCTCTTTAGGGAAACCCAACAAGCTCAACTTCAGCTCATCCACGGCCCTGGTCAGGCCATGCCAGAGGGCCCCGTTCTCTGAAACAACAATCTAAATACACTTGGTTCCATCTCTCACACACACACACGTTTGTTCCCAAGAATACAAACATAGTGTCTCAGTCCATTTGGACTGCTATAATACCATTGGCTGGTGGCTCTAACAACAAACATTTGTTTCTCACAGTTCTGGAGGCTGGAAGTCCAACATGAAGCGTCCGACAGTGGCGAGGGTCCACTTCCTGCTTCACAGATGGCTGTCTTCTCACTGTGTCTTCACATGGCAGGAAAAGGGTTAGCGGTCTCTGTGGGGTCTCTTTCATAAAGGACCTATTTCCACACAGGGGCTCCACCCTCATGACATCATCACCTCCCACAGGCTCCACCTCCTGACACCATCACTTTGAATTTAGACTTTAACATATGAATTTTGAGGGGACACAGACATTCAGTGCATAAAACACAGTCTGAAGAAATGAAGAAAGTATATTGCCTTAACTCTTTAAAAACCTGAGGAAACATCAGAAAATATAAGTTCACTAATACAGATAGTTGTCAAAACCAAGAAGATAATGGGGAAATGCTCAGAGAAAGTTTTTTTTTTTTTGCTAAGATTACTCTTATTGCCCCAAAGAAGCATTTCTCACAAAATGATGGCTAAGATACTTTTTAAACAATTTCAGCCTCAAATCATGTTTTGGCTTTTAATCACTATACTCAAGAAAATAAGTTTTCTCAGAGATGAAAAAGACTCTAAAATTACAGAAGCTGCACGGGAGGTTAGTCTATAAGGTAGTGGACTTGGGTTACACAATCACAAGGAATTGCTTTTTAACTATTTACTTTTCACATTAAAGTTCTTTTGCCCATGGATCATTGCATAAACTCGTCACAAACCCATCGTTCCTCTAATGTGAAGATCAAGTTTATTCAGTCTAGAATAAGGGCTCTCAAGTTGTTCCGTTAGCAGAGCTCTTGAAAGTCAGAGAGTGTTCGTTCATACTTAATCCTATTTATTATACAAATGTGAAAAATGCTGCTATGGAATGTGTGGCTGTCTTATACGTATGCAGCAGGATATTTCTGTCATGAGAGTATGCATCCAGGCCGACCAAGTATTAATATTTGTTGGCTCCTTACAATTTTGTTTTGTATTGGACTTATTAGCAACAAAGCTTTCAAAAAACGATTGGAATAAACTTTAAAAGGGAGAAAAAGCTTTCATCAAATAATCGACTCAGTGTGTGTGTGTTGGGAGAAGGAGAGTAAGAGAATCAGTAAAATATAATTACTATTGGTATACGTCTAAATGCAGCTGGTAAAATAGAAATGTTCCACAAATCATTGTTTCAAAGGAAAAAGCTTATATGATTATAGTTCATAAAATTACAAATGATAAGAGAATTCCTTAATATGGGCACAAGGTGCACCTTTGAACAAACGTTCTCTTCTAGCCACCCTGAGAAAGCACTGAGTTTCTTTGCTAGAACATTTACATTCACGCACCCAAGAGATTACATACTGGTGGTGCTCTGAGGGAGCTTGTCATCTGATTGGGGAGACCAGGTACTTACAGGAGAGGCAGTAGAATTATGAGACCTAATTCCCACGTAGAAATGTAGTCTTGGAGAGGGATGCATAAAGAATAAATGTTTTGGTAATTCAGAGGAGGTGAGCAGGGAAATGGTGGACTTAATATACTATGGAGATATTTCACTCCACTGAACTCACAAAAAAAAGCACTTAACTCAAAGGGTTGGTTGATTTTGTAGGGAAAAGGAAAAGTCCATGAACGTGGGGACAACAGCAACGAGCAAAGACTAAAATAAAAGTTGGACATAGTCCGTCACTGATTCAATGAGTCACTGACCAGGGGTTATGGCCAGAGCTGCCAAGAATGGCTGCTGTAATGCAAGTATGGTGCCCTGTGCACGTGGACCTGCATAGAGTTCGAAACTGGTACAGATTTTAATTCAATAGCATGTACATACGGTATTGAATATCCTCATCCATTAATGGCATAATCAAAGCTTTCATAACTATTTGGGTGTGTGTGTGTGTGTGTGTGTGTGTGTGTGTGTGTGAGAGAGAGAGAGAGAGAGAGAGAATTAGGGCTATTTCTGATTGTGACAGAATCCCCAAATCGCCGGCTTAGGGAAAACCAGGCACAAGCTTGGTCCAGAGGTTGAATGTTATCATCAGGGCCCAGGCCATCTTCACCTCTGAGCTCTGCTGTCCTCTATACAAAGGCAGGATGGTCTGACGTTCTGACGTTTAAGAATAGAAATAAAACATGTCCTTTGAGTAGCTCCCACACAAGTCTCAGAAGTCATTAGGTTTGAATCTTCTTGGATCACATGCCCACTCCTGAATAATCATTGTTGCCCATGAGGGAAGTTTTACTCTGATTGGTCAGGCCTAGGGCACCCTCTGGGGACCCATGTGAGCTACTGCCTGAGAGTGGTCAATCGGTGGTTGCCAGTGGAAGCCTGGGCTCTCTGGGCAGGAGGAGGAATGAATGCTGAGTAAGAGAAACACAATTCCCCTTACACATGGCTTGCCCCATTTCAGACCCTACCTCCTCAAGCAATCCCCAGGACCCCACTCCCTCCCACTTCTTAACTTGTCTGATAATGACCCTCTAGATTTACCCTCTCCTGGTTTGGCTTCTTAGCAAAGAGTGTCAGCTCAACTCTACTCTCCATTGTTGGCATTTGCTTCTGTAAAATCCACTCGCTGTGGAATCCATGCTCACTGCATGGCTCCTGGAAACGTTCCATCATCAGTCCTGAAAATGACACCGAACATCAGGTGAAGAACTTGACCTTGCTCCCAGAGGTGATGGGGGACCATATCCATAGGGTGATGTGATGTTCTCAAACGCTTACTCTGGCAGCAGTGTGGGAGTGAGTCAGGACAGGAAGTGGCTTGGTGAGCACACACCAGATTGATTTGCTGAGTAGCTGGGCAACTCACTAAATGGAAAGGGCTGAAAGAAAGTGCAGTAAAAGCCAAGTGTACTCAGAATGGAAGATGAAAAAAATGTGCAAAAAAAAATAGTATTAGAAAAAGGAAAATCCGAGGAGAAATCTGTTTGGGAAGAAGTAAATAAATTTCATTTGACATGTTGAGTTTAAAGCGATAATGGGCCATCTAACCAGAAACGTCAGAGGCACAGAGACGTCTGTAACTTATTGAGCAGAGACTCTGTGCCAAGAACTTTACAAGACTTGTTTCTAAGACTCACAATAATCCTTTAAAGTAGGTATTTTTGCTCTCATTTATATCAAAATGGAGATGGTGAGATACATTACCTTTCTCAGCTTGTGAGGGGCAGAGCTGGGATTTGAGCAAAAGGTCTGTCTCTCTTCAAAGTCTGGCCCAAACCCAAAGATCAAATTGCTTGGTAGTTGTTAAACGTCCCCAGATCAAACCAAATAAACTGCAAGTCTAAATCCTTTTCCCCTGCAACGCACTGCTCCCGGCGGTCATAGCCGGGCTGTGTGATGTTGCTTGGTCGGTGCACCACCAAGATGGTGGTGGAGCCTGCTGGAGAGAGAGGGCAGGGGGCCAGGGCTCTCCAGGACATCTGCCTGGGGAGCGGAGCACCATTGGACTCACTTCTTCCTCAAGACAGTCCCTCCCCGCCCTGGTGCTGCACATCTTTTCTGTCCCCCATGTGGGGACTAAGGGCTCGGTATTGGCTGAAACCAGCCCAGTCTCTGAAACATTAAATTCATCTTGCCATATGTCTCAGGTCCATTCGGAGACAGTATCAAATATTCCTGGGAAATGATTAGGCCCCAAACAAGAGACAGACGCAAGAGCTTTATAAAGAGCCAGTTGCCCAATGCAAGCCATGGTTTATGACAGGAAGAAATTTTAAAACAAAAAAAACAGAAACAAGATACCTTATCATTTCATTGCTGACTCAGAGTGGGCCAATATTTTCTAAAGGGAAATTGATAACAACTTCCAATTTCAGAGAGCTGTGTAGAAGCCAGGATTCTTGGTCTCGGACTTGGGGAATTGAGGTCAGAAAGAGGAAACATTCTGTAAAAAGGCTTGGCTCAGTGGGATAAATGTTTCAGATAAAATGTGCCACCTTCCATATCTCTAGCACGTCTGATTGAACCAGAGCAGTGACAGTGGTGTCACTATCATTAGCGGCATATCCCTATTTCAAAGTGTTATTGATGCATGGAGGCTCAGAGTTATGAGAGGTTTGTCTAAAGCCACACGAAACTGAAGTCTGAATTCAAAACCAAGGTCATACCCCATCCATACCCCCAATCCCTGAGAACTTCGATGCAATCCCGCCCAATTCTAATAGCCAGAGCCTGCACTTTTTGTTTGTGGGCTTTCTCTGGCCAGCGAGGCCACTCTGTCTGCCAACAGGCAGCAGAAGCTGGGGGATGGAGGTCTCCCAAGCTGGTCTCATCAAAGGACTGGCCATGGGCACACCCAGGGCCCTCACCCTCTGCTGTGTGAACACTGAGGCGTGTCGCCTACGCTCGCTTTCACAGATTTCTCCAGAAGGATCAACGGGGGTTAACGACAATCATAACTTGTTTGATAACAAATCCTTTATTGGCTGTCTTCCCATCCCTGTATCATTCCTAGAATCACTTTCCAAATAAGCTTGACACTCACATTTCTGTTTCAGGGCTTGCTGCTAGGGGAACCTAAGTGAAAACAGTCATGTCTCCCTGATTCCAAAGCCCAGATACACGTTCTGCTGCACGCTGTGGAGGTGGGAAAGGCCGTGCATAGGGCTCGTTATCCCCAGTGGGAAGAGCAAGGCTGGGGAGACACGGAGAGGCGGTCAGGTAGACTCATGGAGTGCCCGGAATGTGGTGGCAGAGCTGGGGCAAGTTATTTACGAGGTGTCTGTACCCAATTCAGTTATAAAAGGCAATGGCTCATTGTGAGGATTGCAAGGAAATGACGAACACTTTCACCCAGAGCGCCGAACCGGTCTCTCCAATCAGCAGTGTGATGGACACAGAGCCCCTGACAGTGGGACCACATGAGCACGACCGCATAAGGAATCCTAGGGAAATGGAGCTAGACTCACAGGGTGGGAAATGGGGTCCCTGCAAGGGCTGCAGACCCAGGGCTTGAGTGAAGCCATAGGGATTGCTGCTTTTTGTGGGTCTAATAAGGTGGAATGTCAGCAATTTCTTATCTTGGTCCCAGTCTGCCTGACTCTGCAGACTTGACTCTGTGTAAAGCAGTTCGCCACCAGAGAAAATGAGACGACGTGAGGTTAAATCGTGACTGGCTGTGCGGTGCCAAACACGTTACCAGTCTGGTGCCCTCGTCTGTAAAAATAGGAGTAATAAGGGCCATCTGAGGGCATCGTTGGAAGGATTAAATGGAATAAAGAAGTGAAGTCTAGGTCACAGTCTTCAGCACGAAAAGGGTGCCAAGGACCATGAGCAGTCCCGCTTTGGCACGGCCTCCGATGCATCTTGGCATCTGGAAGAAAGCAGCAGCCCAGGCTTAGGGGTTGCACATCAGGGAGCAAAGGTGACAGTAAGAAAGACTTGCTGATGATTAGTGATTTCTATACGGTGAGCTGCACGCATTCAGGTAAAAGTAAGTGACGTGCCCTGATGTGGAAGCTCTATAGGAGAATTTTTATCACAACACAGGAAACCTCTGACCAGCTTCTGCCATCATCGAAAACTGCACTTGTAAGATTTCTGGCATTGATAAATAGTCAAGGGAACAGTTTGGGGGTGAAGCAGAGTTTCATTTCAGCACTCCTGAAATCAAAATGGCAAAACAGACTAAATGTTTGAAGGTGAACGTTCTCAGAATGGAGAGATTCCTTTGGACTAAGCCTTTGCACACAAAATTTAGATTCGAGGTTCCACCAAGTAAGATGTGGTTTGTGAAAACAAAATTTAAATTCATGGGATCGAAGCCCACGTCCTGCTTTTGCCACCTCCTTATGTATGATTTTGGACAACGCAGGGCACTTTCCTAATTCACAATTTTTGATGAGTTACATGGGAAGGCAACTGCACCTATCTTCCACAGTTATGGAGAGAGCTGTCGCAGGGGCCACTTAGAGGAGCAGTGAGGGGTAACGCTGCCAAGAGGGTTGAGCACACATCAGTCACTTGAGCAGGGAAAACGGGAATCAATCAAAAAGGCATCTTTGGGCAAGTTATCTAATTTACTGTCTGTAAAGTCAATTACATTACTTTACCTTCACAAAAACATTTTGGACTTTAATTTGGTAGATTGTAGTCAATTCTTACAAACCTGGGTAGTAGGCATCACAGTTTTCCTTCTACAGGTAGGACAGCTAAGAGGTATGGGAATGGACTGACTTCACTCATCCGTTACTCAACAAACAGTCCTCGAGTGTTTAACTTAGTTTGGACTTGACAGGCCCCAAACTGAACTAAGGATTTCCCACCCAGACCTCAACTATCACAGAGGCCACCGCCTCTCTTGTGTGAAGCCCTTGTGGGTACACAGTGGCGCGGACTGGAGAATCACACTGCACACGCTGTCTTGCTGCTTAGAGAAAATCAATTCCATGTATCTCGGACTCCATCTCTAGAATGCACGTCAGATATGTCCGTTTTTCTTCACCTGGACCAATGCTAACTCGCCGAGTCACCTTGTCTCCATCAGCTGGATCATGGAAGAGCATTTGTCTCATCTCCTCACGTCAGACTGCGTTTCCCGAAAGCAGTGCCTCCTACCTGGTTGCAGGATGTCCTGTGGGAGTAAATGCCCTGAGAATGCTGTGAGTCTCAGAACTGCCCCACGAGATGGGGGCAGGGGCTGCAGGGCTTACCTGCCCGTTCCTGGCCCCAGCAGTGGAGGGCTGCCCCTGGAGGTGGTAACACCCCGGCACCTCCACATTTCCTGCGGCACCTGGGCCCGACCTCCCGAGGCTTTGTGTGGAGCCCCGAAGCAGCCCTGTGAGAGATGTTTTCAGCCCCTGAAGTGGGAAGTCATCAGTCTCTGGACACCTGGTCCAGGATTCATCTTGCCACACCACGAGGGTACCTGGCCGGAGACGACCACCATTGCCAGAAGCGGCAAGGAGGTACAAGCCATTTTCCAGGACAGAAGACTTACGCAATAAGTGACACCTCCTGGAAAGCAGGTATTTTTTGCTGATGATGCTTAAGAAAATTTTGTCATTGCTCAAACTGACACAGGGGAGAGTAAAATAAAACTTTACTCAGCTGGATTCCATAAAAAATATTTGAAATGTACTGTGTACTCTCTAATACAATAACCATTAGCCAAGGTGGCTATTTAAATTTAAATTAATGATAATGAAATACAATTAAAATTCAGATGCATGGTTACACTTGCCATTTTTCAAGTGCTTACTAGCCACATATGGCCAGCACCATGAGATTGGAGGCACACAGACAGGATACTTCCATCACTGCAGAATATTCTACTGGACAGTGCTGGGGCACGTCATCCGAGGGTGGCTGTGGCTGATGCAAAGCAGTCATGAATTCTTGCCATCCCTCTGTTGAGGCCCCTTCATAACTGAATTTGGCAGGCACTGCATGGAGAGGTTATGCCTGTCTCTCTCCAATCAGAGCTTACCACGTGACTTGCTTCAGCCAACGGGGATTTTGCAACTGGGATGCCGCAGAAAGCTGACAGCGCACTTGTGCAGGGAGCTTGTTCTCTTGATGCTTTTGGCAGCCATCCCTCCCTGACACATGTGTCCCCCATGTCCTAAGTATTCCAGCTGTTCCCTCGTCTCCTCAAGCCGTCCTGTGCCTGTGCTAACACCATTTCCTCCACTGGAAAAGCACTTTGCTCCACCATCCAACGTCTATGCCCGGATGAAGACCGCACTCCAGTTTCGCTCTCGTTGAATCCGCTCTGATCCCTCACCAGGCGGACCTTCGGTGGGAGATACGTTGTCCTACCCATGTCTCCACGCCTGGCGCCCGCCGCTGAGCTCGGCTCTGAGACGGGTCTTCAGAGACCCCTAGTATACGCTTAGAAATATTTCACAAATTTATTCCGCGCTTCATTTAATACCTTGTAAATGTCTTACATGGATGCAAATCCTACAGTAAGAAACATCTGCTGCCCAACCCTCCTCTCCAATTTCCAAGCGTTGCTGTGCACTCCCTTCCATCACGGACTAAGTCCTGTGCGTCGCTTCACCCTTCCCTCACTGTGACAGTGCAAAAATTTCAAGCCACAGAGATAAAAGCTGTGGCCTGGAAGACTTAGTCACAGGCCCAGGAAAAGCCCAGTGCCTGCCTGCTCGGAGATGTCACTTCGTAGCCCTGCTGTCATCCTGCAGTCAGGATGTGAGATCCGGATGGAATGTTCCCGCATGGGGAGGACCCTGCTGGTGGAGGAATGAGGCTTCAAACAGCTTGTCTTCTAACTCCAGCGCGAGTCAGTGTGAAAACAAATAAAAACAATGTGAGAAACCCCAGCTTAACCCAGGTTTTCTGCTGGCCTACGTTCTGAGGTTGGGTGAGGCGCTTCCCTCTGGGCGACTCAGTCTGCACATCTCTAACTGGGTTGATGACCGCCCTGCAGGCTTATTTGGAGAGTCAGGGACCACGCTGCCCACGGCCCAGCAACATGCTAGCATCTCCCACTTAGGCGGGGCTCGACAAGTAGCAGCTACCAGAGAAGGTATAGAACCCAGAGTCCGTGCTCTGTTGGGAACTTCCAAAGTGTGTGATTCCTCCTGTTACCGGCCTCCCTCAACCCACAGAAGTGTATCTTCTTGTCTTTAGGATCTCAGGCCATTTCACTGGGTTTGGAAAACCTAGTGGCCAAAACTGACACGGGTGAGTGAGCCTTGAATTTCTGTTTGGCGGGTGTCTCCCAGAATTTTCTCTGAATATTCCAGCTGAGGTCACCCTGAGCAGCACCCGCAGAGGTAAAGGGCTAGCCCTGAGTTAAGGAATGTTCAAGTGAGGCCACAGGCACACGTCTGAGACAATAAAAAAATGCAAATCTACCAATTCCAGCCAATATTCTGGGGAGAGAAACCATCCAGTCAAATTTTTATTTGTCCAGAATAGCACAGAGCATCTGGGACATTTTGGCCAATATCATTTAAAATTTTAGGAACAGATAGGCGTAGAGAAAATTAGAATTCTGTTTCTGTGGGTCTGCACAAATAACAATGATAATAACAAAATAATGACAAAGTAGCCACACAGGTGAAATAGGAAAGAAACATCAGCGGTCGTGGACCTGGGCGGTGGGGCTGCCTGTCACCCTTGTGGCGAATGATACTTGGAAGAGTCTCTTTTCCGCCTGCAGCCAGCGTACTACCCTCACGGTCCTGCCTGGTGGTGGAATTCCCCCACCCGCACAAACGAATGTGTTCTAGACACATTCTCTTTGGGCTATCTCGACGTTTAGAGAGACTGTTTTGGTGTTTTTTCATCCCATGACTGAAGAAGTTCAGCTGGCAGCACAAGGGTACCTGCCACGAGAAGCACTGGGAGGAGCGAAATCCCGCGGGAAGGGAATGGGACCGACCCAGAGGCAGTCCTTGCCAGCTTCCGGCTCGGCCTTGGGCTGGCCCTTTGCAGGTGGGTCTTGCCAGCATTTGTAACAAGTGGTATTTGTGGGGAGGTTTTGAAATTCTAATAATTCTTTTACAGGACTTAAAAGAAGCAGTCGGGACCATGGTTATTGTAATGAAGGATCATAGACATCAACCTGGGGGGGACTCAGAGTGCTTCCGTAACCCTCACATTTGGAAGAAGAGAAACCAAACCCAGAGAGGTGGGTCAGCTTGCTCAAGGACACACAGCTGGTGAGCAGGAGACACAGGTGGCAAACACAATTTTAATTAGGAAAAAAAAGTTCAAAGATTTAATTTCCCCACTTCCAAAAGATGAGCCGGAATAAACTTTTCACTTACATCTCTCAACTGAAATCCTATTTATAAGGAAATGGATAGGGAGATACAACACGTAGAGTTAGCTTAGCCCTACTTAACTGACCGGTTTGCTATGCATATGCTTTCAAATTTATAACAGCATTTCATCTTCCAGTGTCAAACATTATCATCACATCAAATGAATGTCTTCCATTTGGGAAAGGATGCCAAGGCCAGCGCCTGCCTAATTCCAGATGCAAAAGACGCGAACAGCTCCCCGTTTTGACTCTGGCCATATGGAAAGCTTTTCCCTTCAAACCTGAAATAACAGTTTCTCAGGTTATGGGGCTGAGGTTACTAAAAGAAGAAGAGAAGGAGAAGCACAGAGGGAGGGGGAGGAGGAGAACGAGGGATAGGGAGTGAGAAGGAAAGCAAAAGTGGACCGAAGAAAGTTTTAGGAACTCAAAGTAGCCATGACATTCCTGAAGATAATTAGAAAAATGTTGTCATTTCCCCAAAGAATAACAAATATTCCTTCAAAGAAAGAGATCCTGAGAGCTCATATCAGTCTTCTGTTTCCATGAGACACACAAATCCAGTGCGAGCTTTTCTGGGGGGTTTGGGTGCCTTG
Source organism: Hipposideros armiger (assembly GCF_001890085.2). Classification (NCBI taxonomy): domain Eukaryota; kingdom Metazoa; phylum Chordata; class Mammalia; order Chiroptera; family Hipposideridae; genus Hipposideros; species Hipposideros armiger. Next base: position 1,127,138 of record NW_017731450.1, on the reverse strand, counting down.
ATCGTGAGGAAAAATTGTTTCAATTCTGCGTTTGCAGGGTAAAAACCTCAGGCACTCTGCCATCTCACAAGATTGCGGTGACAGCACCGCAGACCGACACAGGAGCTCTCGCAGCAAAGGACCCTGTCGCTGCCCTTGGTCAGGGCCTGCCCGGGAGGCAGGCTGCCTTTCCCTCCTTCCTGCACTGTGCGCTCCTGCTGACTGTGACCTCGGGTGCCCGTTAGTCAGCATTTACTGGAGCCCACTGCCTTTCAACCTCAGCCCAGCCCAGCTCCTTGGGTTACGACTCATCTGTTGCCTGTCATCAGTTTCTCTGCTTTCTATCTTCCCCAACAATTTAAAAACCTGTAAATAAAATACACTCTGGTCTGTGAGGAGCTATTGACCACTAAAATCCCCTTTTCCTTCTGCAAGGTGGAGGAGAGGGCCTGCCGCGGGCTCTGGGCCTTGCGAGCAGGGCGGGACCATAGGAGGAGCCCAGTGAACGGGTGCAGTCTGGGGAGGACAGGTGACGGGGCGACAGCAAGAGCACTGGGCCCTCGTGGCGGGAAGGGGATGATTCCGCAGGCGTGCACGGAGAGCCTTCATACAGAGCCTCGAATGGCCTCCCCGACTCTCAGAGCGGTAGTACGATTTCTCAAGGGCCTCCCATCAGGGGAACACTATTCAAACCAACTGTCTTTTTTTTTTTTTTTTTTTTAGCTGAGCCATCCTGCTACCTGTTGGCAGCTCAGCGGCTGCTCAGCTCGGGCTGGACTCGAACCGCTGTTGCTCAGAGCTCAAACTCTTGAGTGAGCTCTTAACCAACTGAGCCACTCAGCCAGCCCTCAAACCAACTGTCTTTATGGCAGGTTCTGGATTAGGGGAATACTGACTGTTCTGACTTCAATATTCTGACTGTTCTGTTAACACATTTTCCTGATAGACTTCAAATTCCTGCTAAAATTCAGGGTCTGGGTCACGTCACTTTTAACTAAGGAGGCAGCAAGGTGATGTGAGGCGCAGGTGAGCTTGAGGAGCACACTGTATTCAAATTCAGAGACCACCGCTGGCTACCGGGGGGCCTGAGGCGCCTTCACACAACAGAGGTGACGCCCATCCATCGCCAGCAGCCCACCTTCCAGCTGACATGCTGCACGGCGCATCCGGAACGGATCCCAGCGACCTGCAGTTGCTCTTTTGAAGGTCACGCTTGCCTCTGCGGTTCGAGTCCCAGGCATGGACCAGGCAGTCATCCCAGCTCACTGGGCCTCAGTTCACTGTACCTACAATGTGAAGATGACGATACCTACCCTCCAGGATTATTGAGTGATCGCATTTTACGGGCCAGCCACAGGCGCTCAGGGTCGTCCCCACGCAAGCCTTCCCCATGTCAATATTCCCAGGGTAGTACACTCTTCATCTGGATTATAGGCAGACAGGAAAGGGAAGCTTGCAAACCAGGTTTGTTGTGTTGATTTAAATTGAGCCCAGCAAATTGGGTTATCTGTTACTTTTAAAGCTGTTTGGAAGAAAAACATTGTTCATTGGCTGGGTTAATTCAGTGACCACCCTTCCCCCCCCCCCCGCTCCCCCCCCAAAAAAGAAAAAGTTATTTTTCCTAGTGCGAAAGAGAAAAAGCCAACCTGCCCAGGCTCCTTCAGCTGCTGTTTCAGGTGGGGCCTGCCTGTGAGGGGGGCCTGAGGCTGGGCCAGCACTTCCGGTCCTGCCCGCGCCCCTCCCCTGGCTCTCACCGAGGCTCCAGGTTGCTGCGTCTGGTCCTAGTTAAGGACAGGAAAAGAATGAAGTGAAGCCGTGGCTATTTGCTGTAGATGTCAATTCCGTGAGAGATCGTAGGCAGCGTGTCTACATTTTTACAATGTGGTTCTGTACTTTCAGCTTTCTGTCTCTTCTAGTTTCTGCTCCAAACCCCTGGCTGCAGACTGAGCTCCACAGAGCGGGGCCTCTTCCCACGGCAGGGCCAGCAATGGGCTCTCACACCGGACTGACCCCCGCCCAGAACCTACCTGAGCTCTTTTTTCATTCAAAATAAGCTTCCATAGACAGGCGTGCTTCTATAACTTATATGATAAGAAGATCTGGTGTCCATCTGAGTCATTTTTTAGTGAAATATAAGTTTCTGTATGTTAAAAACTTCAAACAGCGTCTAAATTCTAAGAAGCAGAAATTAGCCATGAGCTTTTTTTTTTTTTTTCAAAGTCATGGTCATGCAGTAGATGGGACCCAAAACAAAATAGAAAATGTTTCTGAGTCATAGACAGGAAAGCAGGGGTACAAGAAAGTTCGTTGTTTCCAAAAAGTGTGTCTATTTACTTTTGTTTTTCATTTTAAGCTGATAGAGATCTCCCCAAAGTGAAATTGTGTGGACATTTAGAGTTTCTTGTTTTGAAAGGCTAAAGAATTATCAAAATTAAAAAACAAAAAGTTCCTGGGGAAAGTTGAAAGAGAGATGGTTTTCAAAAGCCGCTACATCACTTTCTGGGGGGCTCCACACCCTTGCCCTGCCATGGCAGTGGGATTGGCAGGACTCAGTGGGTTGGCGGGGCTGGAGGTAGAGAGGAGAGAAAGAGTACAGAGTGAAGTCAAACTTTCAGGTTCTTATCTCAAAATGTGAAAACACGGTAGCGCCATTGTTTAACTGTCCTGCATTGGAGAACGGACCTGGGGACTGTGGGAATCGTGTTCACTATGGACATAGGTTGGAGACACTGAAGGAGCAGGCAGACATTCAGGGCAGAGATCAGGGGGCTAGTTCAAAGTCTACACGGGAGGTCATCAGAACACAGAGGTCAATGAAACCACTAGCGAAGATGAAAATATTTAGGACACCACTTATTGTGACAATTAAAGGTGTTCATGCAGATTTCGATATTTAAATGGAAGTGAAGCCAGTGTTTCAAGGAAAGGGTGATCCCGCAAATAAGACGTGTTGAGGGACCCAGTAACGTGGTGATGTCAACGGGTCCCTGCCACTCAGCCACACGGCAATGGCTGACAACCCAAGAAGAAACGATTCTGGTGGTATGATCGGGGTGGAAGACAGACTGAGAAGACAAAGGCGTGTGTGGACGTGATAGAGAAATTGATAGAGAGATGGAAGTGATAGAGGAATTACATTATTCCAGGTCTCTCAGCAGAGAAGCAGAGGACAGATGGGACAGTGGCTGCAAAGGGAAGCTGTATCTGGAAACAGAGTGAGGGTTTTGAGATAGAGGAGATTTGAGCACATTTAAACGCTGACACGGAGGAAGGGCTCTCAAGGAAGAGGTGAAGACAATCAGGAAGAGAAGAAGGCTTCTAAGAGGAAGAAAGGAGATGCTCACTTGGGCCGGAGACAGGCCCAATATGGGCAGAGGACACCTCACGTGATAGAGAGGGTGCGAACAGGGACCCAGTGGCACAGATGCAGATGGCTTTAAATTTTGGTCCTGGCTTGGCTACTTTGGAGCTAAGTAATGGGGTTGGATTGGTGCACCCAGAAGACACAGCATTCTCACCATCAGTCCCTCAGAAGGTGATCATATTTGGAAATCGGGTCATTGCAGGTGATTTTTATGGAGAAATCTGAACAGAAACAGACACACACACAGAGGAAAGATGAAGTGAAGGCACAGGGAGAAGACGGCCTCTACAAGCCAAGGAATGTCTGAGGCTTACGAAGCTAAGAGGAAGGCCTGGAGCAAATTCTCCCTCACGGCCCTCAGGAGGAACCAACTCACCTACAGCTCCTCCAGAACTGCAAGACAGTCAACTCCTGTTGTGACTGAGTTTGTGGTTCTTACACCAACCCAAAGGAACTAGTACAGTGAATCTGGTTCTCAGATTTTTTTTTTTTTTTTTTTAGAGCCATCCTCCTACCTGTTGTTGGCAGCTCAGCGGCTGCTCAGCTCGGGCTGGACTCGAACCGCTGTTGCTCAGAGCTCAAACTCTTGAGCGAGCTCTTAACCAACTGAGCCNTGCTCAGCTCGGGCTGGACTCGAACCGCTGTTGCTCAGAGCTCAAACTCTTGAGCGAGCTCTTAACCAACTGAGCCACTCGGCCGGCCCTTGGTTCTCAGATTTTAAAATAAGAGTGCTCTTAAATTTGACATCTACCTTTAAAGGATTACTCTACGGGTTAAATAAGGTACCTTATGTGCAGTATTTAGTAAGCACTCAAAAGTGTTCTATGTTTCTAGATCACGTCTGGGGATTAATTATAAATGCCTCTTGTTAAACATCGATAATTAAAGCCTTTATTGTTAATTATATTAATTATCCTAATAGGAACAGCTGGGGAGACAATCACAACACTCATCGAGAAAAACGGTCCGGGTCTCACTTCAGCTGGCAAGCTGGGGGTATTTCAGCGTCACGTGATCACTGCACTTCTCATGCCAGGAAGCACACAGGGTCGCGGCCTGAAGGAGCGTGGGGCCAGCGGATCTGCAGACGTGGCTTCCTGGGGAAACCACTCCATCTATGGAAAGTGACTCTCCAGGTATGATACAGCCATGAGTTTATGAGAGAGGTGGAGCGATGGGAGATGTCTTTTCAAAGTGAGCCTCGCCAATTCAAGGACTGTGTTACGCAGGTTTGGCTTGAAAATCTTCTCATTGCACATCAGCAGTGACGAAGGACAGCCTGCTTGGCACAGTTCAAATAACGAATTACATCAGCTAAGGTTCGTATAGTGCAGGCCAGGTGCCAGCCATTGTTCTAACACACACACACACACACACACACACACACACACACACACATATGCGCGCGCACACACACACGTACGTGCACACACACACATGCACACATGCATGCATGTATGCACACACACATGCATGCACACACACGTGCACGCACACACGCGCGCACACACACGCATGCATGTACGCGTACGCACACACACATACACGTACGTGCACACACACGTTTACATACTCTGCTAATCGTCACAGAGACACTATGAGGAAGGTAGTGTAATTATCCGTTTCACAGATGAGAGAAAATGAGGCTTGCCCACTGTCCATGGTCACACAGGTGAGTCATTGCTAGTCTTTTTCTTCCCCTTGCCCCTGAAAATGGGATCAGAAAAATCACCCCCTGAGAGGAAACACAGTGGAAAGGCAGTTTGGAATGTGTTCAGTTTGAGGTGGCTGTGGGATCCTAACGGAGAAAGCTAGTGGAAAGGGCATGTAACTGAGTGTCAGTCTGTCCCCGAGAAGAGATACCAACAACCCAGCCTGGAGACACAGACTCGTTTGGCCATGGGGATAGTGGAGACGCACAGGAAAGGACGGGGGCCTGCAAATGCAAACCTTCGGAAACCTGTCAAAGCATCCTTAATGCCCCAAGTAGAAGAGCTACCAAGGAGCACGAGAATAATTAAAGCTCACACACAAAGCTGAGATGCTGTGACTGTAATTTGACCATATACAAAATAGTACATTTTAACTGCCCTCATATTAAAGTTTGACAGGCAAAACTTTAAAATGTTTTTAAAAATCTAGGTTAACACATTTATGACTGTTAGTGAATGGAAGGCTTTTTCTTTTCTTTTTTTTAACTGAAGTATATTTGACATACATTATATCAGTTTCAGATGTACAACATAATGATTTGATATTCATATATATTATGAAATCTTTCTTAAACAAAACTTTAAAAATGCAATCTGTAAATGAAAAAATGACAAGTTTGGCTATACATATCCCAGGGTGCCAAAAAAATGTACACACATGACTTGTATTCATATTTTGTTATCAATATATATTATTACAATTTTAATACAGTTTTTTCCTTTCTTAAAATGTGTATGCATTTTTTGGCACCATCTATATGTTTATAAATTGAAGTAAACATCATAAACAAAATTCTAAGACAAGTCACAGACACAGCAAAGGTGTTTGCAACTCTAAATGCATGAAAGAAATTAATAACCAGAATAGATGAAGAATTACTACAAACCAGTTAGATACACAAACCAAAACAGGAATATGCAAATAGATGATGGGAAACATGAATATCTAGAAGATACAGGGAAATTCTCCACCACGTGAGAAATCAGAAAAATGTGAAGTGAAACAGTGAGGTGTCATTTAAAACTATCCAACTGACAAAAATTTTTAGTTGGATAATTTCAATAACTGAAGAAAATATGTAGCAATGAGGACTCTTGTGCGTTTCCACTCGGAAGGTAAATTGGTGCAACTAATTTGGAGAGTAATTTCTAGTAAAACAAAAAATGTGCAGACGCATGACCTAAAAATTCCATCGCTGCGTGTTCCCAACCTAGAAAAGTCTGCTCACATCAGCAGAAGAGGACATGGAGAGAGCGTCTGCCCAACCTGGTCTGAAATAGTGACAGAGATTGTTTGTGACCAAGTTTTACACAGGTTCCTGAACCTTGGCCTGTCTGTGCCCTTTCTTGTAAAATCCAGTTTTAGCAAGAGTTCTGCCAAGTCAGTTTAGCAAGACCCCCCTCTCCATACCTGATGGGGTTCCTCATTCTCCACCACCACCCAGGTGATGTCTGACCAGCCTGGCCTGCCTTCAGCAAGAATCCCGATTGGTCAGTTTCCCCAGAATGCCCCTTACCTCTGATGTGGCCTCTTGGGAATTTCCCACCCTCTGCCCCGCACTGTGCTCCTTGGCTATAAATTCCCACTTGCCTGTGTTGTCTTTGGAGTTGAGTCCAGCCCCTCCCCTCACTGTAAAATGCACCTATCACCCACACCTATCGGGATGGTCCTGAATGAAGTCTACCTTGCCATCTTTAACAAGTCCCACAAGTGATTCTTTCTTTAACAACAGAGAAACACTGGAAACAATCTATGTGTCCATTAAAATGATTATGGATAAATAACACATCTTCATACAATCTCTAGCAGACCCTGGGGCTGCCCCGCCTCAGACAACCACACTCAACACACTCAGCACAAGGAGCTATTGACTTCTTTCCTTCAGAGAGAAGCTACCAGGATAAGGACAGCATCCCATTTCAGGGAGGTGAAAGGAAGAAGACCCATTGTCACACTTTGGAAATAACATTAAGGGGAAACTGGGGAAATAGAAGGGCGGCTGGTATCTCAGAACCAACGGGAGTCAAGAAGGTGGAAAATGTAGACAAAGACACAGAAACAGAGGAGAAAGCGTTAATTTAACAAATGAAAGCTGGACGAGGAAAGGAAGTCAGGAAAACTCAGTTCTTCCGAGATCAGCCCCTTTGTCCAATGTGGGTGTTTCATGGAGGAAGATCCCAGGAGTCAAATAACACACAGGCAGCTTTGGGTTATCACGAGGAATGGACACTACGGCCCTGAGATAAGTGAGCAGGAAGCACAGAGGAGAGGGGTTACTACTTAATATTGAGGTGCGGGAGAGAGGCAGCTTACCTCCACTGATTTCTGCCATGAATGAAGAGATGAGGCAAAGACCACACTGAGGGTGGGAGGGTCAGGAATTAAGTTAATGTCATGAGACATCTTGAAAAATTGGCACAGCCACTTTAGGGAATGGAACACTAAGAGGAGACCTGCGTAAGTCTGGTGGGAAGTGCTGGCAGTCACCCTGAGTTTGGAAGTTTAAAAACCCGCCACGCAGCTCACCAGCACGTCTGCGTGGTGTCAGTCAGCAGGGTGTGGCAGCTGGGGAACCGGGCTGGTCCGATCTGAAGGTGAAGCTTGGCAGTGCTGTGAGGGTGTTCATGGGGACAATGGGGGATTCCGGTCCAGATGTGCTGGCTGCTAATGAAATGGTCCAGCTCTTCCTCCAAATCCAGCTCCATGCTGGGCCCGGTGGTCCTGAATGGCAGCTGGTGAAGAAGACTGGCTAGGTGGTCTCCTGAAAGGAATGCCCTGTTTATCCCTTGGAATGCTGGCCTCTCCTTTCTCTTTCTAATCCGTTCCAGTTTTGCCATCACACTGGCTGCTGAACTGGTGGATTAGATCTGTTGTGGGGACACTGCGCAGCTCTGCATGCTCTGGCTAGTGTGCTTCTTCATAACATTTCTCCCTAAGTCACTGTAGGACATTTGGTAGAATTGCTCAGTTTCAGAAATACAAATGGAAGAAGCTATCTGAAGGGGTGTGGCTCCTTTCACAGGCTTGAAATCTGAATGGCAACCTCATTAACAGCTGCAAGCTTCCATTTCCAGGCAAACCTCCAGCATGAAAAGAAACTGGACAGAGCTTTTTTAGAGAAAACAGAGAGACAGGATAGGAAGAATGAACTTATAATTTTTTTTGGTAACAAAGCACCCTAAACAGTCATTAAAGCCCAGTCCTAGTCATCCCTTCGAAGTTTACAGATATCTACAGTACCCTTTGGCTGATTTGAAACATAAATAGTCCAAGAATTGTGACTGTTGAGGATGTGATTTCTAAGTCCCAGCCAAGGAGCTCACACTCGTGAGACAGAAGGGCCTGGGTCTCAGAGACTACGCGGTTCATTAAGGGAGAGAGACACATCTCACCCTCCAGTTCCACTTCTTCTGCCACGGCCTCATGAAATAAAACCCATCAGTTCTAACCTGATGTCCACAAACATTCACTGAGCTCCTGCTACGCATGAGGCGGGGTCTGATCTGTGTGGGTGTGTCACCCTCGGTGATTTCCTCCAGCTCTGCTGGAGCTGCTCATTCTAGAACAAGCCAGCAGATTTACCTCCTCTCTAAATGTTCTGAGACCCGTGACTTGCATTGGGAAACAAGACTTGCTGAAACACAAATTAAATAGTTCATTCGGCTTTCCTGGGATTCTGAAAAGAACTGACTAACCTCAGATTACTTCCTCTACCTTTACCAGTGATGAACATCTGGTTCAATTGCTTTGCTGGAAAAATATAGCTCTTTTTCACCAACTATTTTCAAAAGCTCTTAATGTTAAGAAAACAGTTGCTGTTTTATCAAGACCCCTCCCTATGCAGTGAATTTATACAAAGCACTTGAACAGTTTCACATTTCATGAGAAATGTTAGACTACATTTTTAATAAATATATTTTATTATCACAATAAATATCTATACTACATTCTTGTTAGTATATTTATGCTTGTCAAATGTGAACTTGAAACAAAACCATTAGTCTCTGGGGATTATAATTATTTTCTTGTAAGCCCAATTCTATAGAAGTATGGGTCTGAACATTATTACACTGATTAACTGGCAGATCGTTCAAAATTTGGGCTCAATTTATTCAGATCTGTATGAACGCCATTAATTTTTGTACTTGCATTTCTGAAATTGAGCATTTTCAAATTCTCTTGGCCCCCCTTTTGTCTAATTTCAAGCCTTATGTATATTTTATTGTCTTGATGTATTAGTGACTCTTCGCCTAAAATGTAGACTTCATTTCTCCCTCCATAAAAAAGAAGATGCCATAATCTTTTAAGGGACTATAACATGTTAGATCTTGAGAGAAAATGCTATCGTTAGTCCTCGTGCTAGAAAGTAACCCAGACATCTAGGAAAGTTTCTCAAAGCCACAGTACTAACTAGTAACACAGCCAATAGCCAACGCTAGACTGTAAAACACTAATCTCCCGGGCTAGTGGTCTTTCCATTACACCCATAAGAAACTGTTTACGCTTTTAAGTACTCTTGCTTTTTACACAGAGTTTCTAATCTCTTCTGTATTTGGTGATTGTCATGGACTGAATGTCCGTGACCTCCCAAAATTCATCTATGCAATCCTAATCCCCAGTGTAATGGTATTTGTTGGTGGGGACTTTGGGAAGGGATCAGGTCATGACAGTGGAGCCCTCATGAATAAGACTAGTGTCCTTATAAAGGAGACCCAGAGAGCTCCTTGTCCCTTCCACACATGAGGACACAGAGAAAAGATGGCCACCTATGAACCAGGAAGCAGGCCTCACCAGACACTGAATCTGCTCACGCCTTGATCTTGGACATCCAGCCTCCAGAACTGTGAACAACGAATGTCTGTTGTTTATAAGCCACCCAGTGTGTGGTGTTTTGTTAGCACAGCCCGAGTGGACTAAGGTATAATGAACTCAGTTTTTCTATTGAAACCATTCTAAGTTAGGCATTCTTTCCTTGTCATCATCCTTCACTCTTCCCTTGCTCTGTCTCCTCATGGACCAGAGTCCTTTTCAACCTCTCTCCACGTCAGCCTATAGAGCTCATCTGTGGCCACAGGTAACATCACCAGGAGTGACGGGGATAGAATAGGTGCAGGTTAGAGAGTAACTAACATTGTAATAAAATGAACTATTTACTTATTTATGGAGCTCATCCACTAGAACATGCTTTCTAGAGAGAAGTCCTATGGTTGTCCCCATTACAAATTCAGTGCCCAACAGAATGCAAGTATGAATCTCCACAGAATGAATTTATTAAGCACTGGCTGGGTATCATGAACTTTGCTCTATTTTCTTACAGCAATCTTGTGAAATTGAAAAGATGTGTTTTTTGTTTTTTTTATCCACATAAGCCTGGGCTCTAAGAGGTTAAGTAATTTACTCAAGACTACATGAAAAAGCTGGTATATCACACAAGGTCTATGATCTCATCAAGATCCCAAACAACCACCTAAAATAACAGGTAGATTTAAATGCAGCTTTTTCAAAGCCCATTTAAGGTTTGATCTCACTACTACTTCTTGGCAACGTCTGTCTTCATTTTGACTAGGCAGAAAAATAATTCATCCTTCATGGAAAATGCCAACAAAAAGAAGAAAGAATGATTACAAAGGCTATCAGTTCAAAAATCATTTTCTTAAAAAGACTGACCAGGCAGCTCCTGTTCAGAATTGAAGAATAAATATAACACATTTGTTCTCCATCCTTCAAAGACCTCTACTGAATTATAAGCTTAGAAGTTAGAAAAAAAAAAAAGAGGAATAAGAAGAGAGTAGATTTTGTGTGGATAATAATCAACAATGGTTGAGAGATTCCCACAAATTTCTGAAGGGGATGAAAGAGGATGGGGAGATGAAACAAGTAAAGTGATATATGACTCAGAGACTTCAAAAAGGAGAAAAGCATTCTAGCTATTGGAATTCAGAGAGGGTGTGGGTTCAGAATTAGTAAATAGCACAGACGCTGGTATTTAAAAGTTTCGAATGACATTAAAAATATAAAACACAGACAAGGTCATTGCAAGACGACCAACATCAGACTGATAAAAATTCCCCAAAATAGTAAAGAAAATAAGATGGAGGAAATATCAGAAGAAATAACAGAAATAGGGAAGAAGGAGTAGAAAAAACTTTCTCAGGTCTGAAGAAGGACCTAAGTCTTCAAATGGAATTTTCCATCAACGGCTCAGCATACTGAAGACAACAGCGAAAGACACAGGCCAGGCTGGAGAGAATTAATATAACTTCTCCCTTACATGTTTGGTAGAATTCATCAGTGAACCCATCCAGGCCTGAGGCTTCCTGTTTTGAAAGGCTATTAAGTATTGATTCAACATCTATAATAGATATAGGCCTGTACAGATTGGCTGTTTCTTTTTGTGTGAGTTTTAGCAGATTGTGTCTTTAAGGAGTTTCTTCATTTCATCTAAGTTATGAAATTTGTGGGCGTATAATTCTTCATAATATCACTTTATTGTCCTTTTAAAGTCCATGGGATCTGTAGTGATGTCCCCTCTTTTATTTCTGATATTTTTAATTGTGTCTTCTCTCCTTTTTTCTTAGTTGGCCTGAATTATCAATTTTATTTATCTTTTCAAAGAATCAGTTTTTGGTTTTGTTGATTTTTCTCTGTCTATTTCCTGTTTTCTATTGGATTGATTTCTGCTCTAACTTTTTATTATTACTTTTTTTCTGCTTACTTGGGACTTCATTTTCTCTTTTTCATATGTTTCCTTATTTTATTCAGTGATTATTAAATGACAAGTGCTGTGCACAGAGTGCTGAGTGCAGAATCATGGACTGTATCTTCAGGAGCTTCTGTTCTGTCCTGTTTACAACGATAGGACACACATGCAAGTTCAACAGAATAAGAATTAGAAGGACCTAAGTGGTAACTGCCACATCCTGTGCAGGGCAGAAGCTGGGATTCGGCTTCAGACACACATGGTCTAGACTGTGACTCTGACACAGACACACTCTAGACCACGACTCTGACACAGACACACATGGTCTCGATCGTGACCCTGACACAGAGAGATGTGTGGCCTTCAGCAGTTACACAAACTCCCTGGGTCTGGTTTCCTCACTTGTGAAGTAGGGACAGTAATATTGATGTTATTAAAAGGACATGAGATTTAGGTACATGGAAAGTCATTAGCATTGTATCTGATGGTGCTGTACATGGTTAAGTTCCACGAATGAGTCAAAGAAATCAAGTAGAATCAGGCAGGATTGAGGGGAAGGGACAGAGGCCGGCTATGTTGGGGACAAGAGTAAAACAGACAGGTAGAATGCTGAATTGACCATAATTACCGACAACCTACAACAGAGAGAAACTTAATGAACTTAGAATATAAAATACACTTGAACATGTATGTAAAATTGCTTGAACATGTATACCTATACGTGACAGAACCACCATGGTTTCATCCCAAGTAAACTCTGTCCTTGTCCTGAAAAGAGGACGGACGAGCACGTGAGAAAAAGGAGGAATGCGGGAGTAAAACATATGGGTGTTCACGTTTATATATTTGTGCATTATCTATTTTAGAGAGAAGAATTTGCCAAACTGGCCTGAGCACGGTGGGTCAGTAACTGTTCTACAAAGATTCCACTATCATGTATCTCATGTCTTTATATTTTTCAGAACTGCTCAACTTGTACAGTCTCACTGACAACTGTTTGTCTCCTCCCTCCTCCTCTAAGAACTGAAGCTTAAAAACAACTAACAAAATGTGGTGTGTACACACAATGGCATATCATCAGCCTTAAGAGGAAAGGAAATTCTGACATACACTACAGCAGGGATGGAACCTGAAGACATACTCAGCGAAAGAAGCCAGCCACAAAGGGACAAATACTGCATGATCCCACTTCTATGAGATATTTAAGCCTAGGTGTTCTAATTCATAGGGACAGAAAGTGTAATGGTGGTTGGCAGGGGCTGGGGCGGGTAGGGATGGGGAGTTTTTTACTTCATGGACACAGCATCAGCTGTGCCAGATGAAAAGAGTTCTGTGGATGATGACAGCGAGGGTCGTACAACAGCTCAGGGGTGCTCAGTGCTACTTAATTGTACACTTAAAAATAGTTAAGGTATTAATTTGATGTTATTATATTTTATCACAATTTTGAAAACAGAAAAAACTGTCCCATTAGTATTTAGAGAAATATAAGGTAAATAAGAAAAACTTTTTAAATGTAAAAACTAGTATACACAGGCTCACGGTTTGGGTGTATGCTTCTGAAAACGAGCCAGTGCTAAAGTAAATAAAATACTGTTCAGGATGGAGTCTTACGTTTCAATCAAAGTATAATGGCCTGAAATTTAACATATATGTGATAAGCTTTACAAAATCCCCCTCTTCCTTCACTCACTAAGTTTATGGGGAAAGCCTGCCAGGCCCCAGAAGGATTACGTTACTGTTTTGTAACCTCGCGGAACAGCAGTCTCCATCTTCCAGGGTGTGGCCTGCACTTCCTAGGGACCGTCACAGCCGGAAGTCACTTCGCCCTGTGCTCTGGACCTGGACCTGGGGCCCAGAGCCCTGAGGTGACTCACAGGCAGTAGGACCCGGGGAACCAGTGCCCACCCTTCTCACTTGCATACATCGTATTTCAACAAGATGTGCGTGTGCAGTTTCAAACCCAGAACGGCTGTAAGATCTGGAAGGTGCTGGGGGAGGGCTCTCGTCCACCCGCAAACGTCCCTCCCTTTCCTTCACCTTCCCGAGAGCCGGGACCCCTCCTCACTTCCTCCTCACTTGTATCCCAGCCTTGACCTTTCCCTTGGGTTTCTCTCCCCACACCTGGACGACGCCCCTGGGCTTCCGGGGTGGGGTGACACAGCCCGGCCAGGGGAGCTGCTGGCATCACTGCCCACGCCTGGCAGTTGCCCTAGGGGAGGCAGGCACGCCAGGCATGTGGACCCGACAGCTGCAGAGTTGCCCTGCACAGGCCAGAGGGGAATGCTTGGGCGGTGACCACACCAGCCCCGAGTCCCACCAGCTGTCCCACTCTCTATGCCATGGGGTTCCAGGGTCACCGGGCGAGGGTGTGGACTTGTCACCAAGGAGTCACCAATACTGGGTTAAGAGTGAATTAGGCCAATTGTGGCAACAGAGGAAGTGACACTTTCAGAAGTGTCAGCTTTTACAAACTCAAGCAACTGTGTGTGTCCCTGTGTACGGCTGACTCAGAGCCACGCCCCACTCAAGTGTGTCCAAGTCTCTCTGTGCACACTGCTAAAAATACCCCGACCTCACTGCCAGGTCCTCGCCTTGTTGTAAACTCCGTCGGGGGAAGAGTTGTGCTGAACCCAGAGCCAGAGGCCAGCAGGCGTGGGAAGTGCAGGCTTCCGGGTCTGTGGTCCGGCCACTGCTCCATGGCATCAGCCCCTCCTATGTCCATATTATAATTTCTGTTTAAAAACAGAAACCCACAGTTCCAGCCAAAGATTTCAAATAGCGGAAATACATGAGCCCCTTTGGCTCTTGACATACCTGCTAAAATATTGTCACCTGCTCAGGAGCAGGCGGGGCCCCTTGGCCAACAACACGACACTTACCTGACCATCTTGACCTCAGCTTCCCAGCGTGTCCGGCGTCCAGACACCACAGCGCTGTTCTCCTGAGCTGGGCGGGATGTCTGCTCTTTCTATGTCACGAAAGAGCCTCAAATTCCTCAGCTACTCGCTGGAGGACACAGGGTGGAAGTTGATTTTCTGATGCCCAGCGCTTCAGACCGGCTGGTCCGTCCACTCCAATCGCAGACCTACTTTTTTCAAAATCAGAATCGGGGGCCCACAGATCCGGAGGCAAGAGCCCTGCGGTGGGGCCGTTCTCATTAGAGGATACAGTGCAGTCTTCTCTGCTTCCTGTGAACGCAAACGCCACATTTACATTTTAACAGCTGCTGTTCTCCATTCAGAACTGTGACTGTTTTTTCCCTATCCATCTGAAACAAATTCTCTGGAAAGGTAATTAACTTCAGTCGTTGGAATTGTCCATCTTTTGTTGCTTTTATTAATTTACGAATCAGCAGGTGATTTCACAAGAAAGTGAAAAAATGAGAGCGAAGGTGGCAGTGCCGGAGCCTGGCTGAGGGCGGGCGGGACATCGAGCTGCTGTAACCTGGGCTGCTGGGGCTGCAGCCAGAAAGTGAAGCACAGCCCTGGACCCCACACACACCCAGCCGTGCTAGGAGCTGTTCTCACAGCGCACGCACCTCCCGCCTAATGACCTGAGACCAGGTTTAGGCATCTCGACACAGGCCTGTCAGAGAAGGCTCTTGAAGTTGGCAACATCTAAGGCAAGTTATAAAAGACAAACAAGGGTTTTCCAGGCAAAGAAAAGGAAAAGCGCAGGTAGGGAATGTAAGAGGGCGGGGCATTGCAAACATGCACAGGTAGGAGGCACGTGCTCTCTTAGGGGGTGTGGAGGGCGCCCAGGCACAGGTGTTCAGGTGGGAGCAGGCCCTGCTGCCAGCAAGGTAGCAGGCAGATGGTGCACAGCCCATGGCTACACTGAAGACGTGAGCTCCATTCTGCGGCATGTGGGGGCGGGGGGCTGGGAGGGGGGCCGGCGTCCTGTTCCTGGGTGCAGGGTTCTGGCGAGGACAGACCAAGGGAAGGGATGGGCTCAAGCAAGAAGGCTCTTCAAGTTGAGAACATTGAAAGCTTGTTGGAAGGTGGAGGAAAAGAGAGGAGGACACTTCGAAACCTATTCGAGAATGAGCGTGCGCTGACGTTGGAGGGCAGACAGGGACTATCCCAATTCCTGACCCATGTAAGTGACTTCCATGTGTCACCACTGAACGACTTGTCTTGAAAGGAGACAGAACCAGGACCAGACACTGAGGACGTGTCTGCCTGGCTCTGGCTCTCTGTTGGAGGGACTGTGGTAGTACCTACATTATGTCACGACCTTCTAGAAGCAGCCCTGTGAAGTCCATTGCCATTCTACAGAAGGAAAATGCGAACATCAGAAAGGTCAGGTAAACTAAGATGTGTCCACCCAACTAAGCAGTGGGGGTGCCTGTCTCTGAAAGGTCTGCTTCTGGCTCTTTCTGAAGTCAGCTGTGAGCACGTTGAATTCAGGGTCCCTGAGGTGCCAGGTGAGGTGTGTCCCGGACAGAGAGCGTCCCCAGCAGAATTTGGATGTGGGGGTTGGGGGTATGGGCAGAAGTTGAAGCTATGGATACTAATGAACACTACAGGCCAGGGTCATCCGGGGAATGTCAGCCTCGATGGCACGAGGGTGTCTTCAAAACAAGGTGGTAGCCAGGGCTCAGGGAGCTTGGGTCGTTGCACACAGCTTGTGCACACACTCATCAGCGGCCTCAGGTATTCCCTGTTCTACGGCCGGCCTGTCTTATTTTGCAGCTGTTCTGGAGATCATGACCCTTTTTCCCAACAGAGTTCATTTTAAAAGGCTCACCATTTCATTTACTAAGACTCGCCGGGAAATAAAGTGTTACACAGTGTGAGTTGTTGTTTTTTTTTCCCTAATAAATGAAGCTCGTGCCTGTAAATTCCAGGACTTTGAGTTTAAATCTGCCTAAGGTTCTTTTTTCTACATTTTATGACATTGTTTGCTTTCTGCCTAAATATAGCCTATTGGGGTATTTTCATAGAAAACTGAAGGTTCTCATTATGAGCGTACATCATTCAACTGAGCATTTTTACAGTATTGTCCCCAAGAGTGAGGCCCGGTGACTACTTAATACAATCCTGAATGATTCCAAGACACAAGGCGCTCACCTCATTGACAACCTTATTCACTGAATTATTCGACAAATATTTACAAAGTTACTTCCGTACCAGTGAACAGAAACGGAAATTGTCTCTCTGGTGGAACCTATATTCCAGGGTTTCCATCCCCATCTAGAGTCCCTGCATCTTTCACTCCAGGGTTCCCCTCACACCGGTTTGAGAAAAATTTGGAAAGGATGTGGTTTTATCAGTGTGGTCACTAGCAGACAGAGTTTCTCCATGGCAGGCAGACGGTTGCTGAGACCCTGCCCTGGCCCTGTGAAGGGACGAGCAAACGGGGCTCTCTGGTGATTGAACCAACGGGTTCTCTGTACCAGCAGAAAATGAAATTACAGGAAGGATTTAGTCTGTAAAATGGGGATAATTATGTACAATTTCATTAAACCTAAAATGGCATTGAAGAGGAGATACACTGTTTGTGTGCACTAATATAAAATAATGCTAAAACTCAATTATGCTATCAACTACCTGGTATATATAATTTTATATTCTTTTACTTATAACATGTATCTTTATGTTTAAGGCACATTTTTATAGACAGCAGGTAGATGAATCTCGCTTTTATCCAATCTGTCGATTTCTACTTTCAATCTGGCAGTTTAGATTATTTAAATTTAATGTAATTATCAATACAATTGAGATCAACTCTACCATCTTCTTACTTATCTCCTGTTTGTCCCAATTTCTTTTCTTCCCTTGTCCCTACTTCTCTTGCCTCTTTTTGGATTGGGTATTTTTTTTTAAAGATTTTTATTGGGAAATTGGGGGGATGGGAACAGTGCTGGGGAATTGGGGAAAGGGGAACAGACAAGTTGCTGTCGTTTTTGTTCTTCAGTCTAGTTGTGGAGGACGTTGCTTCACTGGCCCAAGTTGGCACCATCATTGCGCTCTTCTCTGGCGAGGCAGATCAGTCGCCGGCTTCTGGACGGCCGCTCACTGCGGCTGCTGGCCGCTCACGCTGGCTGCTGGCCACACACGGTAGCCCATGGCAATCCACTGCCACAGGGACTGCAGCCCACGCCGTCGCCGGCGACTCACGGCAGCCCAGCTCCAGGTTGAGCTGTTGTTCAGCATCTTAGCTGTGGAGGGCAGTGTCACTGGCCCTCATATGTGGGATCCGAACCGGGGCCCTCTGGCATCCCAAGTGAGTTCTTAACCATCGCGCCACTCGGCCGGCCCTGGGTATTTTTTTAAATGATACCATTTGTAAAAATTTCTACTATTTGCTTATTAGCAAGCCCTCTTTGTTTTTATTTTTAGTAGCTGCTCTAGTGTTTACACTATGCATCTTTAACTTATCAAAGCTTAGTGCAGAGTGTAAGAAACTTACGGCAGTATAATTTCATTTTTTGCTCCTGTCCTTTGCACCACTATTGCATACATTTTACTTTAAAGATATGCATTTTATATATGAGGTTGGACAGTTAATTTTGCAAACTCATCCTAGAAAAAGTGCTACACACTGCTGAATATCACCATGGTCACCTTCAAAGTACTCGCCTTGGGAAGCTATGCACCAATGCCAGGACCTAGTCCACCCTTCAAAGCAATTTTGGAACTCTTTTTCTGGAATGGCCATCAGAGCTGTTGCCGTATTGCCCTTCATGTCCTGTATGTCATCAAAATATCTTCCTTTTAATATTTCCTTCATCTTTGCGTAAAGAAAGAAGTCATTGAGGGCCAGATCAGGTGAATAGGGAGGCTGTTCCAATACAGTTATTTGTTTACTGGTAAAAACTCCCTCACAGAGAGTGCCGTGTGAGCTGGTGCATTGTCGTGATGCAAGAGCCATGAATTATTGGAGAAAAGTTCAGGTCGTCTAAGTTTTTCACGCAGCCTTTTCAGCACTTCCAAATAGGAAACTTGGTTAACTGTTTGTCCAGCTGGTACAAATTCATAATGAATAATCCCTCTGATACCAAAAAAGGTTAGCAACATTGTTGCAACAAGTTCCCGAACTCAATTATGAGACCTGGTATGTTAGAAATCATACAGTAAGTTGTCATTGTTTTTGCTTTAAATCGTCAATTATCTTTTAAAGCGATACAACTTTTTTTTTAACTCTTCTATATTTTTCACAAATTTCTCAGTGCTCTTAATTCCGTTTCATTGCAGATCAGAAGTTCCTATGGTATCATCTTTTTACTAAAGTCATTTTCTTTGACATTTTTGTGGTTCAAGTGTGGCAATAAAGAATGTGCTCCGCATTTGTTTGTCTGGAAAAGGCTTAAATTCCCTTTTTGCTGACTAAAGAATTCTAGGTTAGAAAAAATGCTTGTCAGTCCTTGAAAGATGTCTCTCCATTTTTTTCTTACTTATGTAACTTCTGATGGGAACTCCACTGTGTTCTCTGTTGCTCTGTGTGAAGTGGGCATTTCCTCTTGTGCCTTTTTCCTGCACCCCCTTCTGTGTCCTCAACTTCTGGCGTTCCGATTGCATGTATATGAGTATTTAACTGCTTGGCGTGGTCCCGAGCAGTGCTGGAAGTGAAGGTTTAACTGCAGCGGACTTAGAAGATGAGGGATGGGGGCCGCCTCCAATACTGACAGGCAGTTAATAACCATTGCAGACAATTGTCCGGCGGCTGTGATGTGCCAGGCACCATTCTCCTCTTTATCCATCTAATTCGGAGTTAGCCTTAGAATTTGTCTCGGGGTTTTGCAGAAAGCCTTCTTAGACCTTCATTCCCTGCCTCGCCTCTTGTAATAGGCCAGCTGGCCCTGTTTATTAAGCGCATGCACACTAAGTTCCCGCTGTCTTAAATGCATGACTCTTCATTCTATTTCATCTCTTTACCTGTCTATTTCCATGACTAGATGGTGAACTCCTTGACACAAACTTTGACTTTTATTCTCATCTCAAATATCTTGCCCTGGGCATAGTACGTTCTCAGTAAATGTTTGCTGGGCCGAGTGGATGAATAAAGTGTCTTCCACTGACCGTGAGTTCCAAGGGCAGAGACTGACTTTCTTCCAAGTTTTGTTGCAACCCCGGCACAGGGTGGGATGATTCATGCAACACGGGTTCAGTGGTTGTGTTGTGAATGTAGGATGAAGGCCACAATGAATAGGAAACTCGGCCACAACACTAGCTAATTGACCGGACATTAAGAGATGACAGCCCAGCCCGGGAAAGCACAGAGCCAGCTCTCCCAGATCACTCATGTTCCAACTCCAGGGAGATTCCTGCCTGGAAATCTGACCTACCTCCCTTTACTTTCTAACCGTCTCTCCGGCCTGTGGCCTGACAGGAGAGTGACAAACATTCTCTATGGGGCCGTAAGGAGGAAAATCAAGGGATTACTTGTTTCCTGCCTTGGTTTGTATCACTGCTCCTGTCAACAGCCATGGTCTGTCCCCCTACAAATAGCAATGATTTAAAAAGCACGCAACATTTATTGCGTACTAATTGTGCCAGACGCCTGGCAAGACATTCAACAAGGATTATCGTTATCATTTCGCAGATTCGGGTGCTGAGACTCAGACAAGTGACTCCACTTGCCCCAGGAAGCGTCTCAGCAGGAAGAGCAGCAGAGATGGGGCCCTGGTTAGTTTGCCAACAAAGTCCACCCTTTTACCACCTAAAAATACTACATTCTACCAATGTCTCTTAAAAATATAAAAAGGAAAATATAACATATAGCTTTGTAGCGGCTGACCCAGGACAGGTTAAATGCATAGACCCTGACGTCAGACCATATAGCTTCATGTTCAAGGCCTGCCCTGCTTTGGAAAGTTCCTGAATGTTCTAATCGTCAACGTCTTCATCTGTCAACTGAAATAATAATAACATATGCATTACAAGCTTTTTAGAAGACAAATGAGATCGCGTGTATGAAAGGCATTCTGCACATTGCAAAGCACTATATATAACAGATATTCGTCATTATCCCAAAGGTGACATAATTTGGGACGCAGCAGGAAGACCCCCTCCTGCCGTCAAATACACCTCATGGGAAAACTGTCACTTTTGACCAGCAAAGATCCCCTGGAAGAAGTAAGCGCCCGATTCGAGCCCATTCATTGCGTGGCTAGCCGCATTCCTAGCCCGAAATGAAGTACTCCTGTCGGTTGATACCTTGACCACTAGAAAAGGACCAGTTCATCTAATGGCTGACAAACAAGTGAAGAAAGATGGTTACCGAGCATTGCATCCTGCGTGATAGAAGGCATGTTAGGGGAAAGGGTGTCTAAGGCAGGGAGGCCTGTTGTTCTGGGACAGGAGCAGGCACCCGAAGCTGTGAACACGTGGAGGCAGAAGTGGAAAAAGGAGGAACACGCTCTATTTAGGGTTCTTCCTGTGGAAAATCAGAAGGCCTTAGGATAAGATCATTTGGATGCACTGAACTCGGAGTAGAAATCCCATTTCAAAGCTGATTATCTGTGACTTCAGACAGGCACAGGATTGTCAGAGCGATTGCCCGAAGTTCAAGTGAAAAGCAGACATCAGTCCTGTTTGCCTGACGTCTGACGGGCTCTGCTCATGGCCTTCATGTCATCCCATCACTGGGCCACCTTCCACTCCACTGCCTATGTGAGTTTGAGGTGGGATTACTGAAATCCTTCCCCAACAGCGAATTCTGCTTATGTGATATTTTAGTAAACATGGTTTTAATTCCATGAAGATATTTCTTCCAGTGTATGTAAGTTACACATGTTGGGAATAATTAGAAAAAGAGACGACGGGGTTGGAAACAGGAAAGAAAAGGAAGTAAAATGAAACAAAACAAACAGCAGACAGAGCTGGGCAGAGGTCCTGTGATGGGGCTCTGAGAGAGAGAGGTCTGGGACCGGGCAGCCCCTCACTGAGGACGGAGCAGGGCAGGCATTAGGAGCGCTGGGCACAGGTTTTAGGGGACGCTTCCCCTGTCCCTGTGGTCTCCCTGGCCATCAGAGCTGGCAGACAGGCCCCCAAAACACCAACTCAACCAGGAGTCTTGTGGGGAAGCCAGACCCAGGAGAAACGAAGCAGAGGAAACATGCCTCTGAATGAGTTATCTGCAAGGAAGCAAAAGGAACATACAGACATCAGCCTGAAACTGCCAGGAAAGGAGACCCTGAGAAGATTTTTCCAGCAAAAAGAAAAGTGTTCCCTGGAAATGGACATCAGAGAACTTGGTACACTGGATGCACAGACTTCTCCTGGAGTCTTCTGTTTTCCTTTTCCCATCTTCGATCCCTCAGCCGCAAATGCCCCAGCGCTGAGATGCTCCGAAGCCCCAGGCCTGCCTTTGGGAAGTCTGTATTTTCCCCCCTTATTTGTACAGACAGACACAAGGAGAGAGGTTGCGAGGGGGACAGTTGATGTAAAGTGAGCGACACATTCAACATGTATGAATATTGTCAATTTTCCTTTGCATGTGTGCATTTGCTTGCAGAAAATTGTGCCGTGTACCCAATGCAACCTATAAAAATGCAGGCTCCATTCTCAAGAAGCTTAGAGTGACCGGAGAAAGACAATGGAAACCCACATTATGCTCATTACTGCTTACACTTTTAACTCCAGCTAATCATATCCTCATGTTCCCCGCATGTTCACATTAAAGAAAATGTCAGTAATTAGTGGAAAATTTAACATAATGAATGCATGTAAAAACAAGGTTTTAATTATAGCGTTTACACAGGTTACAAATTCTGACTTGCTTTTGTATAAGAGACAATTCGATCCATATTTTTTTAATCCATTTTAGAAAAAAATAGAAAACAACTGGCCTTTGAAATTTGAGTCATGCTCATACCCTTAGGTTCCACGATGGTATTCTGGCATTTTTCAAGCAGGTCTCATACCTCGTTGGGGAGAATGGGTCATTCTAACAGGCCATAGTGTATAACCATCGTCATGGAGAAGTTTGACTTCATACTGGGGTCCTTCTTTCTGTGCAATCCCAGACCCAACTCCCCTCAGGCTAACCCAGCACCCACGAGAGTGGAACTTTGATGTTCAGTTTCGACAACCACCGATGCTGACAATGCTTCAAAGAGAAAAAAATTCTAGGTTATCATTTGTCAGGGGTGATGGAGCTGGTGTCATTCAGGAATCCAAGAGAACTAAGACCTCAGTGTGGACCTAGAAGCAACTGGACTTACCTGGTCCCCTGGACCAAAGATATTTAAAGCAGGATAGAAAAGTCATCAGTTTGACTCTGGAAAGAAAATGTTAGAATTTTTATGATATGAAAATATAGGAACTCTTTGTTAGTGGTAGTAAATATGCAGAATGACTTGAGCCCTCACTCAGTTGTCATTCAGAAGCTTGCTGGTTTCCAGAGGGAGATATGGGCACTGCCCAGGCCAGGCAGTCGACCTCGGCCTGCACTCACTAGCTCCTCTGCAGCACGTCGTCACAGAGTGCAGCTTTTCTCGCCCAGTTAACTGAATTTAGGATGAACTTGTTCGCTTTTAACTAAACTAAACTCACCAAAAGGTTAAGTGGCTTAAAAAGTTTCCTGCAGAGAAATAGAAAATTAGACATAATATGATAATGCAAGCTAAAGTGAAGAAGAAAATATCAGAGCTGTATTCCTTCAATTAGTCATATATGCACTTGTCTGTCATGTAAGAGTTTGACAAGAGGCTGGCTAAAAATTCTAAACTTCCGGGAAACATTTTGAAATATAGATTTTATCTGCTGGCATCAACACTGAGCTACGTCCTAAGTGCATATTTAAATTGAGATTTAAATTTGACAATATATTCAGAAAACATGGGCAATTTGATTACTATGCTTAAAGCTGTGTGACTCTTAAGCAACTACTTGTACAGAATTTAATTAAACTTAAGGATAATATTAAAAAGTCTCATTTGACAGATTTTATTAAAAATATACCTACTTTTGGGAGAAAACTTTGTTATTTATAACATAAAAGCTTATTTTTTCTATTATTTTAATACAAACAAGAGAAATAAAACAAAGAAAAATGTAACTTCAAACTGAATGAAACAAGGGAAAATATACTAGCAAACTGAAATATATTTCTTTGTCTTCGCCTATTATTATAATAGATGATATATAGCACATATTACTAAACATGTAAAGACATTAGTATTAAAAAAATTACACAGTGTGGGAGTTTGTTGAAAAGTACTGATATTTCTTCCAGGTCTCAGCTTGTGGAATTTTCTTGACTCTGTTTCAGTAATAAATCAATAAAGCAATAATTGTTTTAGAAACTACTCGAGGGAAAGATGTAATGAACAATGATGAACTACTTTTGAATAAAAGTAATGCATATTGGGAAATACCGAGTGATCATGAGAAACTTTTTTTCAGACAGCAGTTGGCTGGTTTTCTCTTGACAAATTAAGCAATGGTGCAACTTGAAAATAAATTTTGTGTTTTCTCTTACCAAAAGATGAGCATACACAATTTGCTGAACTTTTTTGTAATGACAAGTGGCTTAGAGTAATCTGTTAGGTAATATAGATTTGAACGTACCAGCCTACACTCCCACAGACAATCAATCTAAACGGCTGGTTAACGGTGAGTGAGACAGGAACTGTCGCTCAAAAGAAACATGTGCTGTGAAGACAGCATTGTGCAGAATCTGTTTGAATCTCTCTTACCTGATTTCTTAACCTAAAAATGACGCCAGTTAGTTGCCTTCAAAGGACTTATATCTGCTTTGGGAAGCAGAATTGACTGGAATGGTTACAACTGTCCGAACACAGTACCTTGATGAGGCAGCACCCCATATTCTCAGTTGGCTCTTTGCCATTTCTGCCTGGATGTCTAACAGGCGTCTTAAATGTAATATGCCTTACACCAAACTTCTAATAATCGCCTGCAAACTTGCTGCACCTTTCGCTGTCCCATCCTAGTTTGTGGAACCGCACTGACCTGGTCACTCTAGCCAAAAACGGGTACCCAACTGAGAATGTTTTCTCTCTCCCCCTTGCCCCCCATGACTTCCACACAAAATATATCAAGAAATCCTCTTAGCTCCACCCTCGAAATATATTCAGAGTCCGACTCCTTGTCCTGTGTCTCCCTGGCAATGCCCACCACCCTGGAAGCTGTTCCTGTAGCCCCGGCTGATCCCATTTTCACCCTGGTCCCCAGAGCTCCCACTCTTCACAACATCCAAGGCATTCTTGCCAAAACATCAATCATGTCCGTTCACGTCTCTGCTCAAGACTCTCCAATGTCTCTCCATCTGGCTGAAGACCTCTGGGCAGCCCCGCCCCTCAGGCACCCCACCCCTGACCTCCTGTGGCCATTGCCCGCCACCCAGCCACTCTGCTGCCATGCCGCTTGCACGGGTGTTGTTTCCATCCCTGAGTGTTCTTCCTTCCCCCAGGTGCCTTCACGAGAAGCTCCCCGGCTCGTTCAGACATCTGTTAACAACTTGGCGACACCGTCCCTGACATGCTCTTCAAAATCACATCTCCCCATTTCCGGCTTCATTTTCTCCACAACACTTAGACCCTTCTAACACCCCGTATCTTCTTGTTTATTTTGTGTCATGTCTGCCTTTCCCCACCAGCGTGGAACTTCAGAGCTCAGGGGATTTTGCCTGTCTTCCTCCTGATAGTGTCCTCAGCACCTACAGCAAACATAAAAGGAGACTGAAGGACACAGTTACGAGAAGTGCACGGCCCTAGAGGAAGCTCTGAGACAGCTCCATGGGGAGGAAAGAGAAGGCAGACTCGAAAGGGATGTGATGATGCAACCAACAGGACGTGATGTCAGGAGAGAGGAGCCGGGGATAACGGCTCCCTCGTGTCCAGGCTGGATGGCTCGGTAGCCAGTGACGCCATTATCAGAAATCTGCTGGAGAAGCAGGGAGTGGCGCTGGGGAGAAAAGCAGACCCCAGGCAACTTGCTCTACATCAGTTAGTTTACTGAAAGCCAAAACCAGTGTGTTGAACAACGAACTCACCAAATTACCGAGAATGGGTGAAAGTTTTTGCTCTACCATTTAATGCCATGTTTTTCCCTGGGCCTCCCTGGGCCTGTGAGTCATGTCGTTTGAAGCATGCAGGTTGGGAAGAATAGAATGGGACAAATCAAGGCATAAAGAGAGCAGAGGAATGTGCTATTTCTATTTAAATTTCTTATAATATTCTAGTTTTTCTTGCAATGTTCTAAGTCTGACATGTTGACAATTTGACTTATTACTGGGTGTCCACGTCTCATTGTTACTTTGGGTCATTAACTCAATGCCCATTTTTCTGGTAAATTGTTCATCATAAGTACACCATATTTTATCTAGAAATTGGAAAGAATCTAATTTGATTTGGAAAGGTTTTATTTTTTGACTCGGGTATTTTTAAAAGGTGTAGCTAGGTGTTTGGTGCTTATTTCACAGCAATGTCCTTATGTGGAAAGTTATCTGAAACAAGCAAGCAAAACACCTCTTCCGTCTGTGTGATATGTTGCATATTCTTTAGGGCGTGTTTCTTACGTGCAACGGACTTGTAACTGATCAGAGGAATGCCACCTTGGATATTTATTAAATACATGCCAAAGCACATCGTCCGTCTCTCATTTGGACTGCTGGACTCATCCTTTTGTAAACGTTTTCTCTAACATTTGTCTGGTCTACAACGTGGAAAGACCCTAAATCATATACCAACCCCACTAGGAACTTGATCCGATCAGACTTCCTTTTCCCTTATCATTATTCCAACTCTAGAGAAAGTTAATTCCATCGGTACTGTTCCCTTGGTTGCCGTTGCCATTTTCCAGGTGGTAGGATGGATTCAGGAGACCCGCTCCCTAATGGAGCCTGGGGCGAGCGCACCCTCCAGGCTCCCGAATGGGGGTGTGGGGTGGGTTGTTGGCTGGACCACGGCTGGCGGTCGTTTCCCTTCTGTACTTGACTTTCTTAGTTTTGTGATGATCAAGTCTGAGCCTCAGTCTCCTAGTCCTGTGGAATGGGACAGATGTGGATGCCTGTGACTGTGGCACGTCACAAAAAGTGGTAAGTGAGAAAGGCTATGCTTTAGAAACTTCAAAAGCCATGAGACGGGCTCACGCCCACCAGGTGTGACTTACCACATGTATGCCAGGTGTTAAAATGTCCAGATACTCCCAGTCCTGCTCCCCCCGCCAAGGCCTCTCCCAGGGACTGATCCCCAACAACCCAGAAACTGCAGGGGGGACCTTGGCTATCTACCCAGCCAGGGTCTCTCTCATACTAGTCAGTAAATATTTTGAATATCACACCTGTTCACAGATCACGTCCAAAGAACTCAAAAGAGCTGGGGAAACACAGTGAGTATTGAAACACAGGTGCAGTTGGGTGCCCAGGTCCTCTCTTGGCGAACAGCTGTTTTGCACAACACTCATAAACCCACCCAAAGGCATGCTAGTGAAAGGCCAGCAGGACGCTTTGAACTTCAGTTTTCCTGGAATCCATGAAACAGACACCTAAAAATTGGATTTTATTCCTTTTCTTCATTCTGAATCTGACCGGTTCATACAACCTACTTATACATGTAGAGAACCTCCCTTTACAAAGAATATTTGTGGTCTTTCTCTTACCTGACATTCAGTCAGGCGTTGTGAGAGACCTGATGGTGTGCTAGTTGTACCGTTACAGTGAGAGTGCTCACCTGGAGGGGCTCAGGTGCTCAGCTATCACCTAGGTGCGTGCTGATGCAACATCCACTCGAACTCACAATCTAACGGCTACACCTGAAATAGTCAGGTAACGGTTGCGGGTCAGTGACACATGTAAAAATATGTTTAGGGTGCATTAAAGATTCAAACCGTCCACTTCAAACCCCTTTCTTTGTTAAACTCATTGGGGAACCCTAGCATATAGGAGACCCCAGGGACACTGAAAGAGCCTACACAATTTTTCAATCACGCTACAGAGGATTTTGGATTTTGTTTGCTCTCATTTATGTATTGACTGTCTTTTAACATAGGATAGCTTTATAAAAATAGATCAGCTATTTTGGGAATAGATTTGAGTTTTACTTGGCTAAAGAGATACAGCAGTCATTTCTAGATCCTTTTAGATAATCAGGAGTGGACGGTAAAAGAGTAATTGTACTTTTTCCATAGAAAAGTATGTTGAGTCCTTCATACCAACACTGCTGAAAATATCAAGAAATTCTGCATAAGACAGAAAAAATATATACGTTCTTAAAAGCATCAGAAGCACACAAAATAGTAGTAGGTTATGAACCCAGGAAAGTAAGCTAAATGCTGAAGCCCCTTTTGCCCTTAGAGAATTTGCCAAAGCAATGAATTCAGGCTTTAGTTGTTTAAGGCCTTATGAGGTTCGGAGCCACTGGGTCGTGGGATGGCATGTGTCCCTATGAGCTCGCAGATCCCCGAGACGAAGTCTGTGGCCTGCACCTGACACCAGAACCTCTCGGCACGTCCCCCTCCCCAGCCTGGCTCCTTTCTCCTGCCACTCGCCTCACTTTCAGGAATCTCTCCACGCCTTGCCCTCGCACACCCGCTTGAGGCTCCCACACTGTCTTTGCATCCAGGCAGCCTCACCATAATGGCCTCACAGGGCATTTCTACACGCCAGGGACCACACTGCCCATGTCTGAATTTGACCCAGAGATGACTCGCGTATCGGAAATGGGGCATATCAGCGTGCCCCCCACAGCCGTTACCCATGTCCTCACAGATGGCTCACTTGGATTTGCTGAGTCCTCATCGACTCACCTGTGAAGTGGAGCATAATCGCAGAAGTGCACGCTGATGACAACAGGAGGTCAGTGTCACTTCTCCATCGAATCGGCAAAGTTGTCTGAAATAATAACAGGATTTGCAAAAGCATGGGGCCTGGGGCACAGCCACCCTGGTGGTGAATGTGTGTATACTCGTAGGCCGTAGGACCTTTGTGGAGGGCAATGTGACAGCACATGTGGGTGCCCTTCCCTCACACCCTTCGCTGTGAGCAGTTATTCTAGGGAAATAATCACAGATGCCTGATAAACACTGAGCCACAAGAATACTGCTCACGGAATTGTTACATTCAGAATCAGAAACCGTCTTACGTGTGCAACAATAAGAGATTAAAACAGAAGTTGTTGTACATCCCCCTGATGGGCTTCTGTTCAGACACAGAAAATGATTTTGCCATCAAAGAGTAAGACAGGCGTTCCCTCTGCTCTATGAAATGACAAAACCTGATAGTAGGCTGGTATGCCCTGTGTGCTGCAATTTTCTGTGGTTTTTAAATATTTATAGATATAAAAAAAGGATGGAAAGCTTCTGAAAATAAAATATTAATAGTGGTTATCACTGGGCAGTGTGATTATGGGTCATTTCTGTTATTTTAATTTCATGTTATTCTATGTGGTCTAAATTCCACTGTTTGTTTAATAAGAAAAAGAGAAAAATAAATATTCTTACATGACCCTCATCGAAGGAAAAAATAAACTCTCAATCAGGCAATATTGCCAGCATGGACCTTCCCACATCTGTTGTCTCCAAATGCCATGAAGGAATGCAGAGCCTGAACTATTCCTGGCCTGGGCACCGCTGGGCTGTACCCACTCACCGTGGGAGGGTGGGTGTGAGCTCCCTGCTATTTAGGAGCCCAGATATCCTTCATTTGCAAGCTCCCCACCAGCACACAGGCCACATTGCATTGTGACAAGAATTTCAGACATGACTGATTCCTGATTGCTGTATATTGGGTTTCAAAAACGCCCAAGCACCACACCACATGTAATGGAAGACCCTCTCCCAAGACATCTTACCCTCAAAAACATTCAGGAGCTAAAGCGCCCATGAAGGAGAGAGGCTGTCTGTGTCTGTAACACTTGTCACATACACGGAAAGGCAAAATTCAAAGCGGATGTTCACCCACATTGAAAGCTGTAACTGTGTCCACACAGGACCCTGTCCTGTACCCTCAGAAAGGCTTGGTCTTGCCACAGCCCCAGAGCACCCCCACAGGCCCGTGGCATCCTGTTTGGCCCAATGCCAACCCTATGAGCCCAAAATTAGCATCTCTATTTGACTGACAAGGACGCTAAGCTTCCAGATGAGTCGAAAGTCACATAAGGGTGAAATCAGGATTATGTTCCTCCAAACTCCACAACCATGCATATTCTAAAGATGTGTGTGTGTGTGTAGGGGGGGGGGTGGAGGCAGCAATGGGGAGAATGGGAGCTTTCAGAGGAGAAATGCGTTAAAAATTAGTAGCAATAATTACAAGCTTCCTTTGCTCCACGAAGCCCTCTCTTGTCCACATACGAAATCCAAGCCATTTGAGAAAGCCTATTTAAATCAAGTTAGACCATAGGATGGTTCTCGTGGATGTAGCCTCTTTCCATTACAAACACAGACCCGATGGAGGACCGTGACACTGCAGCTTGGGCTGCTCTCTGGGCCGTAGGTGCATCGCCGGCCACATCACCACCTCCTGCCCCTTCCTGTCACCTCGGTCTCCTTGCTCTGGGCCCAGCGCAGTGGCTTCTCCTCCCTGCAGTCCTTCCTGAGCCTGCACCCCACCCCCCCTGCTTTCATCCCAAAGGCGCCCAATAGCTGTGCCCTACTACAACAGCAAGCATCCACAGCAGTAGGACTTCCCTTCACAGAGGTCACTAGTGTGGCATCCTTAAATATATCAAATGAATTGAAAAATAAAATTAAAGCCACGGAAGAAGACTCTAAGCACCCCTAAAAATGCTAGGAAATCAATGTGCTAAATGTTGTAGTTTGCTCTCTGGGAAACGCCTCCCACCCTTGTTCTGCAGCTGTGCATTCTTACATTAAATGCAGTAGTTTAGGTCCTCACTCACCCTTTAATGCTCAGAGGGCGACGTCCATCTCCGCGTCTTCTGCGTGGGATGCCACTGTCCCAGGCTGCAGAAGCCACCCCAGAGCTGTGTGGTTTAGAGAGCATTGCTTTCTGGGACAAAAAGAACACAAACATTGTCTTGGATTATAGGAAGTTCTACCTGTTAAAACTGGGGCGTGCTGAGAGGATGTCACACCCCTAAACACACCCACCCAACCCCAGTACACACAGAGGGGAAGGGTTTATATTTATGTGTAAGCACCAGAGGAGCCGAATGCATGAGCCACAGATGCTGCCAGCAGCTCTCCTCCTGCAAAGGATCCCCCGAGGAGGAGAGAGGAGAAGGCTACAGAGCAAAAGCCCTCATTGCCCAGGAAAAGAGGTGGGGGTGGGGGTGGGGGGGACACGCCTCTTCCTGTGGGAAGAAGCAGCCTTTAGAAAGGGGACCCTCAGAGCTCCTAACACAGTAGGACCTCCCTGACCTCTCCCTATTGCTATCACCAAGTAAATGCAGCCAGTAGCCTTCTTCGGTTACCACTGGGAGTTTTACCTTAACTCGCTCTTCCATTCCAAAGGAAAACTTGCAGATTCTACAGGCCTGTAACTGTGGGATTCCTTTCCGACTTACGGTCACAGGGCAAACTGCTATTACACACACCGCTTTTAAGCTGCTCCCACGCACTTGTTTCATTTCTCCTAACTTGATCAGAAGCCACAAGTATAATATATAGCTTGTTTGCCACAAAAGCAAAACATGTGTTTTTCACACCTGTGGATCCTTTTCTGAGATGATAGCTCTACAATTGGAAGCACTCTTGAGCTGCAGAGTTTGTGATGTCGTGAGCCCGTTCAGTTCCTATTTCTTATTGTGATGTGACATTCACACCACTGATGTATGGCTAAATCTTTCCTAAATGTAAAATAAATAAAAAAATCACGTAAATCCACAGTTCCCTGTATCTTCCCCATTTCTGGGCATCACAGCAGCATTTTCTCAGTGGCTGGCACTCAAACCCTCAGGTCACCTGTCGCTCGGTCCCTTCCGTCATCGCCCACATTAATTTGTTGAGGTCTGTGTCCTCCTCTCAGCTGGAATACCATGTGGCCTCCTCTTTTCCTTGCGTCTGTCTCTGCCCTCCTCTCGAGACCTGAACTCACCCACCAAAGGGAGGGCTTTGACTCCATCACGTATCTCTTTAAAATTCTCCAGGGCCTCCAGAATCACGGACAGTCACCTGCGACCCAGATGGTTGGGGTCAGGTTAGTGATACCCATCTCCTCAAAGAGCATGGCAGGTGGGATTTCCAACTCTGCAAAATAGTATATAGCAGCTGTGAACTGGCCCTTACCTATGGAAGGTATGCATGAAACCGATAGCTCGGCTGATGGAAGACAGGGTTAGAAGCCAGATTTTTTTTTTTTTAAGATTTTTATTGGGGAATTGTGGGGATGGGAACAGTGCTGGGGAATTGGGGAAAGGGGAACAGACAAGTTGCTGTCGTTTTGTTCTTCAATCTAGTTGTGGAG
>NW_017731450.1:1069816-1094898 GCF_001890085.2 Hipposideros armiger | reverse complement strand
GTCGCCGGCGACTCACGGCAGCCCAGCTCCAGGTTGAGCTGTCGTTCAGCATCTTAGCTGCAGAGGGCAGTGTCACTGGCCCTCATATGTGGGCTCCGAACCGGGGCCCTCTGGCATCCCAAGCGAGTTCTTAACCATCGCGCCACTCGGCCGGCCCTAGAAGCCAGATTTGAAAATATACTATACACTGTTCTGCGTGTGGATTTCCCATATAACAATGTATTTTTGCAATCTTTTATAAAAGGTAATTCATAGTGGTCTTATACTTTTTTTAAAAAGTATACTTTTTTAGAGCAGTTTTAGGTTAATAAAGCATGGTATATGTGTTACAATGGATCGATTCATGATCAATATTAATACACTATAATTAATGTCCAGAGTTCACATAGGGCTCGCTCTTGGTGTTTTATGGGTTTGGACAAGTGTATAACGACACGGACCCACCGTATAGCGTCACACAGAGTAGTTACACTGCCCTGAACATCCTCTGTGCTCCATCTCTTCATCTCGTCATCGCCTGGCAACCGTCTATTCATCTACCTAACGCCTGTCTCTGTTTTTGCCTTTCCTAGACTGTCCCGTAGTTGGAATTATATAGTATGTAGCCCTTTCAGACTGGCTTCTTCCCTTTAGCAACGTGCCTTGGAGGTTCCGCTATGACTTGCGGCTTGAGAGCTCATTTATTTGTAGCCCTGTGTGATTTTCCATGGCCCAGGCCGCCCACGGTTCATGGAGCCATTCACTTAGTAGAACATCTTATGTGCTTCCAATTTTTGATGATTATGAATAAAGCTGCTATAAACATTCGTGTGCATGTTTTCGTGTGGACCGGAAGATTCAGCCCATGTGATGAAGCACCTAAGAGTGATGACAAGGTGGGACATGGGAGAGTTTTAGGGCAGTGACACTGCTCTGTGTGAATGTAACAGTGGGAGCACTTCATTAGACATTTGTCAAAACCCACAGAATGTGCGACACCAAGAGTGAGCCCTCGCGTAAAGGATGGGCTTTAGTTACCAAGAATGTATCCATATTGGCTCATCAGTTTCAACAAGTTTACACACTAATGAAAGACGAAAGACGAAAGACGTAAATAAGAAAGAAAATTATGTTTTGAGGAGAGGGACGTGGGAGCTGAGTGCTATCTGCTCAATTTTTCTAAAAATGTAAAATTGCTCTAAAAATATTCTATTAATTTTAGAATTAATATTTAGAGTTACTATTGCAAGGTAGTCAAATATCATTTTTTTCCTTTTTTCTTTTTTCTTTTTGCAACAGGATGCCAGTAATAGATTCCACCCCTCCTCATGTTGGATGATTCCCAAACTCTGTGTTTCCTAAGAGACTCGGAACCAGGTTATACTGAAAAAGTGGCTTTGGTGATCTCATTCCCTTTGGCCACAGTTTAATTCCAAAAACTTCAGTGTCTTCAGTGCTTCCATCACTGTAATTCGATCTAATTGCTAATAATGAAATTAGCCAACACTTACAGGAAATCTGCCCTTGGCCAAAGACTCCATGGGGTGATTTACCTGTTTTCTCCAGTTCTTACCACAACCCTTCAAGTTAGGTAATATCACCCCCATTGTGTAGATTGGGAAACTGAGCCAAACAGATGGAGGAACTTGCCTGGGTACGTTGCTAGTTGAGGGTAGTTCAGAGGTCAAGCCTGGCTCTGTCTGATTAGAAAGCCTAGACTCTTCCCCACACCTTTCACAAAATTCTAAGGCCTTTCAAAGCTGTCATCTCAAGTTACTTTTTTCTATCTGCAGCCAAGAAGCCACTGAGCAAAGAAATATGAAAAAGTCCTTAATCTGGAATGTCTTGTTCTTCAAGCTGTACAAACTAAAGAGCAAACTCCTCACTTCACACTTACGGGAAAACCCGGACACAGTAGCTCAGTGGATTGTCCGAGGTCCCAGAGATTCTCAGAGGCTGGGGCAGGACTGCAGTCCAATGTCCTTGACACCAAATGCATTGTCATTTACCCCATGGAGTAACACCCCCCCAA
Source organism: Hipposideros armiger (assembly GCF_001890085.2). Taxonomy (NCBI): domain Eukaryota; kingdom Metazoa; phylum Chordata; class Mammalia; order Chiroptera; family Hipposideridae; genus Hipposideros; species Hipposideros armiger. The sequence continues at coordinate 1,092,887 of NW_017731450.1, read as the reverse complement.
GACGTGTCCCGCTATATCCAGATGTAACGCCACTGCCACCTGATCAGGTTTCGCTTGGTTCCATATTTAGAAATAACATCTCACTTCCCTCCGCAGCACCCACCTCTCCCGAAATAAAAGAAAAATAAAAAGGATTTGGAGTCCACTCTTTAGAGACCATACATTTCCACTGAAGTATTAACACAATCTATTAGGTCACATTATAGTCAATTGTGCATAAGAAGCAAACCTATTCAACAACATTATTTAATGGCGTTTTGATGCACAGTGCACTGAACACAATGATGAACGCTTGGGCTGAGCCCAGAGATAGGGGCGCACACAGCTCCCCTGCGCTGTTTATCTCCCGGGCCTAAATGAGCTCAGCCCTCACAAGTGATTTGCCCTGACGCTGGAATCCAATCGGAGCCCGGAATGACTGTAACTGTTTTCGGCTTGGCCGATTTAATCAGCAAATCTTCAATAGTGTCATCTGCATGCACTGAGCTGATCCCAGGCTGAACAGCCTGATTTACACCCGCTCCTCGCAGACAGCCATTTGTGGCATCAAGCTAGCTAGCATCTGCTCGCCTGCGTCGTGACAAGGCAGACACCCATGGCAATGTCTATGCTTTATGTCAGGAAACCCAAACAGAGAGACACACGCAGGAGACAATCAAAAGAGAGGGTATTTTTGTTTTATACATTTTTTTAAAGAAATCTGAAAATCCTTCACTCACTTACTTAACAAATAATTATGGGCAGTGTATCAAGTTTGGGCTGGGCCCAGAGGAGTAAGGCTAGGCAGTCAGGAGAACAAGAGAGATAACTAAGATGGGGTGCCTACACGCCTGGGTTAAAACTATCAGATTTTATTCATCAGCTGAACGCAACCTATAAAGCGGTGCCTTAAAACATTAGGGTTCCGGTTAATGTTGGAATGTGGGCTTCTCACAGCTGTGTGGTGGTGTAAGGCATTAAAAACACTCACTGAATGTTATTTTTCTGTGGTCACTATATTTTACACTCTCTACTCCCATCCCCTGTTCTCCTCCCATTGCGGATGGGCTGCCCTGGGCTCCTGGCCTCTGGGAAGAGATGTCAGGTTCAGAAGGAAGTGGCCTGTCATCCCCTCCTGGTTTTGAGATCTAAAACACTTATGTCTTAGGAGATTCCAGACAAAATGGTTTAGAAAATGGGGGTGTAAGGAGACCTTTCATTTTTTCCCTGACCACGACCATGCCCTAACTGGTGTGAAGATTCTCCCAGCTCTTGGAGAGGAGAGAGGGGGATAGGAAGAGAGTTGTAAATGGCGGAGGCCATATTCCCTGACTCCTAGCAGGAGCCCCAAAGGCAGGCAAAGCAAGAGGTGCTGACTCTGCAGTGGATCTGGGGAACAGGGCTTGGGACAGCGTTGACAGTGCCCTCGGGTCCCAGAGTGATGCACAGAGGCAGGAGGACACTCCCCACATGATGCCCAGTGCTGGAGAGTGCCCGATCTGACAGGCCAGATTGAGCACAGCTATGCATCAGCAACGCGCATTCATTGGCTCCATGTAACAGGGTGATCCGTAACGATTGGTCCAATGAGACATGGTGATTGGTTTTATGCGGGCCAATCGCAGGACAAGCCTGATAGTGGAGATCTCCGGGGATAAAACTTGGGACACAGGTGGCTTTGGTACCGAATGCATCACTCAAATATCTTACAGCACACACCCCAGACTTTTAGCTAATGCCAGAGAGAGTACCCCTCAATACCTGAGAGCTAGTCTGCCCGCTTTGTTGACCGGAGACTCAAAACAAAAATGACCCTGAATAACAAAAAAAAAACAAAAGGAAAATCATATTTTTTGCAATATCTATCTGCCTTACGGACTGAGTTATATGAGACCTATGATGTCTGATTGTTAAATTCTAGGAAATTCAAAAACTTTGAAGTTATAAGTCCTCTTTCCATCTCAAACTTTTAAAAATGGTATAAAAACTCACAAATGCTTCTGTAAAGATGTCTTGTGTCCCTATAAACAGCCACAGAAAGCAAAGAAACAATGCAACAGAAAGCAAGAGACAGCTTGAAGTAGAGTTCTGAAATCCTGAAGACCTGTAAGAGCCTCTCCGACCATCAGCCTCCAAACCTTTAGTTCTGCTAGTGCTACTCTCACTTGGCAAATGAGGTGTCCCCTGGGCCTGCCTGTAGGGCATTGTCACCTGTAGCCTGCCGGCCACAGTCCAGCACTGGGCTTGCCAACGTTGGATTTAAATGACAATAATGGTGATAGTGATAATAGAGATGATGATGAAGGTAATGAAGAGCAAAGATAAAAGTTAGTTCCCATTCAGCTCTATTTGTATGTAAATTCAAGAATTAACCAGAATAACTGCACTGCGGCCTGGACACAGAGGGTCACCCTTTCACTTTGAAGGAAAATAAATCCAAGTTACCAGACAAACCTGGGTATATATTATTTATCCCCACTTTGCCCACCAAAAGCAAAAAATCAATTAAATGCGATAGAAACAATAAAAAAATAAATGTGCTCCCTTTCCAGAAGATTTCATTTTAACTTGTAGAGAATTTTATGCGACTCTTCTCACTTCCTTGAAAAAAAAGTGATCCTTTGCAGAGACAGCCCGGGTGGGCGTCGCTGGCCCAGAAAACCCAGCGGTGGGAGAGAGGGCCTGGCACCAGGTCCTGGCCATGCTGTCAGAAAGCCACCGCGCATTCTGAGGGTGACGATGGACTATTGCTTCCAACGCTCGACCCTCACATTACGCTTAGTGTTAAGGGCTTCTCTGGGTTGGCAGGCTTTCTGCTGTTAATTTAATTTACAGGCGGTTTGCAGAGACAGAAGGCGGACGTACAGTGAAGCTGCAGACGTGGCCCTAGGGACCCGGAAGGAGTAAGGGGACAGGACAGGGCATGAAGGAGCCCTGGGCCTGCGACGCTGCTCCCGCAGTAAGCCTGTGGCACTGCCACCGCGGAGGGACAGAGGGAGCCCCTGGCCTGCCACGGCTCCCACACTTGACAGCTCCTGGAAAACGTCACAGTTCTGCGAATCCCACGGAAGAAGAATTTAGGCACATGAGCTCTTAGGAGCAGCCGTTGTGTTCGGGCTCTACCAAGAAAATCATTTTGTTTCTTCCTGTGTCCCCACTTACAGAGTCAATGATTGGGTTTGCTTCCCCTCCACCCCCCACCCTTCCCCTTACTAAACCCGCCCAGCACCCTGCTGGGCAGGGAGCATTTCTAGAACAGACCTGCCTCCCACATGAAGGTAATTAAATGGAGGGGAGTGGGGGCTACTCTGGGTTGTGGGGAAACAACAGAAGCCTGCGACCAAGTTCCTGGGGACTCAGGAGAAAGGCTGCTGGTGAAGAGAGGCCAAAACTGGCCCTGAGGAACCGACTCTAAGATTCTAAGATGAAAGAAAGAGCGAGAAGGCGGGAGAGAGGGAGGGAGGAACAGAGCCACCCTTGTCTTCCTCTGACGGGAGCATTAACTGGTAGTCCATTTTTATAGGTGAACTCAGGTGACTCCGTCCTAAGGTAGTACTTGGAGGTGTCATCACAGCACCCAACAAGAGTTGCGGCGATGTCTGTAAATATTTGCTTTACGTCTGTCTTTGTACAGCACTCAGCTCCCCTAGGAGTCCTATGCACACCTTGTGGAGACCATATTTCCACAGGTTACCCGTGGCTGGAACTCCAGCACGTACCTCCTCCTGCGTCATCATGGGCGGGAGCTTCCTGGTCCACGGAGCGCACAATTTTATTTAAGCCAGTCTCTGACCCTCACACAGAAAGGTGAGGCTCTACGGAACACTGTGCAGCCGAGCCTCATCAGAGGTTCCAGGCAGGGCAGCCCTTCTCCCACTTTGCTACCCTGTAATCTCAAGTAACGAAAACCCTGTTCCTATGACCTTCCTTTTACAAGAAATAAATGGCTGCACATCATTGCCATAGAACAGAAGGACCACAAAACAAACTCTGTGAGGACTTGGGAAAGGGAGGGAAACAGACCAATTGTTTAAAAGAAAAGCACCAGAGCTCATCGGACCTTATTCCATACACAGCAGCACGAAGGTCACACTGGAGCCCTGGGTGAGCCATGGTGGCTCAGAGCCCCGCACCCTTAGGAAGCCACAAGGCACCCAGTCACTAGGACCAAAGATAACTGGCCCTCGTGTTCACTGTGCTATAATTATTATAACAGGAAAGCCCACAGGTCACTCAACATCTAAAATGTATGTGTGTGCTAAGAAAGCTTATTCAGGTCCCGCTAATTTGTAGGGTGGTTGGGCTTTACATGTCACTCATTGCTGGAGTAGCAAAACAGCACTCCATCCTGTAAGATGGTAGAGGGTGGGGACAATGACTGTGCCGACCAGGGGGTGTTGACACAAGAAATCCCAGACAGCTGACCCTCCAACAACTCATTCCAGACAAAGGGACCCTAATTGTCACTATCTGACAACATGACTCCTGGGATGTGTGACATCTAGAACTCCAGTGTTCTTCGCCTGGTTCTGAGTAATCAACGCCCAGGAGCCCCCATCAAATGAACATCATACTCTTCCCACCTTCTCCATCTGCTGACATCCTACTCATCCTTCAGGGCCAGGATCAAACATCCTTTGCTTTTCAAAGCTTTTCTTGATCCCAGTCGTCAGAGTGAATCACATCCCTGGTCCTCCCACAGCGGGACGCGTGCGACCCACCTACGGGAAGCTGTGACACTCCTTGGCTCAGCTGTTTGCATCCCCGACTCGCCCTCTCCATCACGAAATCCTTGAGGACAGAAACCAGGCCTTTTAAAAGTTCTATTGCTCTCCACTATGAGACAGTGTAGTGAACTTTGCAGATGCTCAATAACTTCTGTTAAAATGAGTTTTGATCTGTGCCCTGGAGTCAGGCAAGCCTGAGTCACTGTCAGGCTGTCACAGTTGTTAGCTGTTATAATACAGCAGGGCGACGTCCCTTCTCTGAGTCTTAGTGTCCTTTTCTGTAAAATAGCCTTTCTAATCCTTACGTTATTAGGTGCTCATGAGTATTAAATGAGGTAAAAGACAGGAACCTAAAATGCAGTAGGCCCAAAGCTTCCTCTTTTCTTTCTTTCTTTCCTTCTTCTTTTTTTTTTCATTTCAGCTTGATTGAGTTATAATTGGCATGTTAAATTGTAAGATATTTAAAGTGTACATTGTGATGATTTTATATATATATATATATATATATATATATATATATATATGTATATATATATATATATATATTTTGAAAAGATTCCCCTATCTACAATAGTTCATTAACACAGCCATCTCCTCACATTTTCATTCATTCATTCATTCTTTTGGTGGGAGCATTTAAGTTCTTAGCAAATGTCAACTGCACAACACAGTGTTATCAACTAGAGTCGCCATGTTTTACCCGAGACCCTCCGACGTTATTCATCACACAGCTATATCTTTGTGCTCTTTACCAGCCTCTCCCTACTCCCCCCCGCCCCCCAGCCCTTGGCAATCATGTTTCTACTCTCTGTTTCTAGGAGTTTGACATGTTGTTTTAAGTTCCACATACAAGTGATACCATGCAGCATCTGTCTTCTTCTGCCTGGCTCACATCGCTTGGTATAATATCCATGTTGTCACGAATGGCGAGATTGCTTTCCTTCTCATGACTGAATACTATTTCATTGTGTGTGTGTGTGTATGCTGTACATACATGTGTGTGTGTGTATTTATACACACAGTGCATCTTCTTTATCCACTCACCTGCTGACAGACGCTTAGGCTGTTTCCATATCTTCACTATTTTTTTCCTCTTGACTCTATTCCAATATTGTAGTTTAAGAAGGTATAAATATCAACCGGGCTCTCTTGTTACCATAAAGAAATCAAAGCATCAGTCTTTTGAAGGGAATGGTTTTGGTTTCTTGCTAGAAGCAAATATTCGTCTATAAAATCAGGAAAGTTACAAATGTGAGTTTAAGTGGCCACGGGGGAGATTGATTGGCCAGTTTTAAGACGTTGCTTGTTCCATGGCTTCTGTGATCGTCACCAAAAGTTATTAGTATGGTGGACAAAACTACAGACCTGCTTTGAAAAGGTAGATCTACCTCAAGAAAATTTCAGTTCCCCATAGCGACAATGACCTAAACCAAACATGTGAAAATCATCCTAATTTTAACAAGAAGATTGGATGGACAAGCAGGTTTTGAAAACTGATACACATTCACACTGACTTATAAGAGCTGCCTTTGACCACCAATGTTTAATCTCTGCAGTTCTGGCCCTGCCTAGAGCATCATGTGAAGTTGTGGGGGAGACAGCACCCATGGAGGCCGCTCAGGGCCGAGGCTCGGACTGCCCCTGCTCTGTGCCTCGGGGAGCAGCCCCTGGGCCCAGCACTCTGGCCTCACGGGTTTTTGTTTACCTGTTGGCCTGAGGCTGGTTCCATGGGCTCACATGTCACTCTGAAGGATGGTAGGAGGAACAGAGCTCCCAGGATTATTAGATTTACCTTGTCAATCTCCCACAGGAGCTGCTCGTCACCACAGTGCCTCTCATGATGACATTTCCGGGGAATCCAGTCCCCATGCCTCAGTAACAAGGAGCTGTATTCTGAAGCGGCGTCTGGTCAGTTTTTAGGCCACGGCCAGGATGGTGTCATGAGTCCTGTTTCCGTTCTTGGCTTTGGCAACTTGCTCACTCAAGGTCGCGTGTCCGAACTCCCGCGGATTCTGGGCCTCATGGGATGTGCTGGAGGGACCCGGCTTAACGACCCTCACGTTGCCTTTTTCTAACCTTATTTTTCCTACATCCAGTATTGCTCCTGTTTTGATGGTAATCTGTTCTTTCATACACGTTTCTGTAAGTTGCATGAATTCCATTTTGAAAAAATAAAGAGAAGAACAAAGATTTCTCTAATCTGGCACCATTCATTACTGGGTGGCGTGTCCCCCTGAGAGAAAGGGACAGTTAGGGGGCAGTGAAGGGAGGCCCAGGCCCCCCTCAGGAGACTGGGGTGGACAGCGAGGACCTGGCCCTCGATTTAGGGGACAATGAGAATCTGAAAGGTTAATTAGCAGGGAAATGACAGATCAGTCGTCCGGGCAACAACCCCGAGGTCCCCCTCCCATTTGGGAAGTTGCCTGGGAGCAATGCCCTGACTTCCCTGTTCTTGTGTCACCACCTGGGGATGGGGAGGCATTTCTAAGAAGCTGCCACATTAGATTAACGTGGCCAACCGGGGTTCCCAATTTTAACAGTGAGAGCTTAGCCTACAGAGAAGGAGACCAGACAGAACTACACATTGTGTGAGTGGGAGAGCAGAGTCGGGGTGGGGGGGACTCAGGAGGCTGTGTGTCCGCCGCACCTGCAGCCAGGACAGGACTGTCCCAACCCCATGGCCCTCCCTACCTCCTCAGGGTGGCTGGGGGAGCCCTGGCCACCAGCCAGCTCTGCCGTCAGTGTCCCCCCTGCTGGCTCCTGCATCCAGAGGCGGGCACCAATGCCCATAAAGCACCTGGCTCCTCTCCACCTGCAGCCACAGCTCCTGCAGCTGAACACCTGCCATGCCAGGGCCGCTGCCAGGGCTGCAGGCTCCAGAGCAGAGGGTGGCACCGTGGTGGCCCCAGCTGCCAATGAGTGTAGCACTAGGTGTCTGGGGAGCAGGCAGCTGGCTGAGGGCAAAGCATTCATAAAGGAGGTCTCTGGAGGGCTGCGGTCCAGGCAGGTGGCTGGGGAGTGGGGAGTCCTCTCAGAGCAGGGGAGAGGCCTGTCTGGAAGCAGCTGAGAGGAAGACAGGGGGAAGGGAAGGGGAGGTGACAATGGAAGGGGGATGTCACTGCCCAGACTGGAGCTGGGGGTTATGGGGGACAGGTAAAGAGCAGAGGCCTGCCAAGAAAGATTCCTGGAATCTCGGAAAGTCATCTCAGCTTCATCTAGAACAAACACACCAAACAGTTAAGCAGAAATACAGCCCGTTTTCTTTTAAGGGAGATAGAGAAAACAATTGTATTCCAGGTTTGTTTCTTTTTAAGAGCTGCTAAAAAGCCTTTCAGTAAGTCCCACTTAGATCTTTCTTTTCTTCTATGTCAGTTAAGCCCCTGAATTCCTGAGTTTTAAAGCCATTCACTCCAAAATGAGTCCTCCTGAATGGCAGGTGGGATTATTAGCATAAAGGTCTATACTTCAGTGGTAACTCACTGTAGTGGGAAATTTATATACCTACCTGACATATGCTTCATATTTAATCACAGGCAATTAGTTATCTTCTTACCCAGCACTATTTTCTGACACTGAAATATATATATTGGCCAGGAGTTGTCCAAATATTAAATACTCGTTACACGTCTTATGGAGATTTCACTTGAGATTTAATTTCACCTCTCCTTCCTCCAAGCCACCAGCTCTGCACCCCTTAGCTGAGGACGTGGGTTAGTCCTTCCAGGAAAGGCATGCCCAAGACTTAGTGTCGCACTGACACCAACATGCTGAGCGATGTTCATATGGCCTGCAAAGGGAGAAGAAATGCCTCAAAGGCCAGAAAAAGAGGTTCTGCTTTACTTGTGTCAGAGAGCCGGTGAACCCTGAGATGAGTGAGTCGCGAATTTCAAGATTAACCTGGAAGCATGTGCAGCATGTAACAGTAGGAAGAGGCCAGAGGGTGACACTGTAAAAGAAATACAAAGTCGACAGGGGAAGGTGACAGTGCTGGGCACAGTGTCTGTCCAGGAACTGCAGTGACAGAACAGCACTCCCATCCCTGGCCACACCGCTCCAGCCAGGCCCTCCTCTGTCCTGTCCCACCTCAGGGAATCCTCAGGACAGGGGCAGCTCTGCAGGAGCCATCAGATGTTTCCATGGAAAACTTCAGGAGAGAACAAAAGGCCTCGGCGTCCTATCTGTGAGTTACCTAAACCGACACACACACACACACACATGTATACACACATAGGTACACACATGCACAATGCACACATATACATACACACATGCACACATATAAACACACACATACACATATACACACACAGATACATGCACATACACACATGCATACACACACATACACACATACACACACACGCACGGCCAGTATGCTGACTCATCTTTTAATATATTACTTGTTCAAAGCTTGGCCTGGTGCACTTTATTGTACTGAGAAATTCATCCCAAAAGCATGTAGATAAAGATGAAATTTACATACGCACACACGTAACATGCAGCCACACAAACCACACACAGGCCTCCTTAACTCTCTGGTAGCCCATGTGAAAACACACAAACATATGCATGTCAATTACAGATCTCCTTAGAGATAACGGTCCTTTGAAACTTAAGGACCATATAGAAATAAATACCTTACATTTTTCAGATCATGTTGTACTCTCCAGCAGTTGCCATCTCGTGCCTGTAAGCAAATCTGGAGATAGGCCAGGAAGGTGGTTTCACTTCCATGTTGTGGACGCCTGCTCTTCCCAAGGTCACACTCCGGTCAGAGGTGAGGAGCAGTCAGAAGCTGCTCTGCCTGAGGAGCTTTTGCTGCTGCTCCGGGATTCTTGGGCACAGGCTGTCAGGAGACATGTGGGGGACGAATAGCGCCTGGAATGACACTGTGTCTCTGGACTCCAAGGCGTGTGTTCTCCCAAGCAGACTGCGCTGCCCGCCCTCCTTAACAAGTGTATCTTCAGAAGGGAGGGAACGCCAAGCCATTCTCTTCTAAACGAGTGCATCGCTTCACCCCCGCACAGTGGACGATGTTCTAAAGGAACTCCTAGAAGGAAGTGGTTATTCAAAAATGTCTTCATAGCGTTTCTTTCTAATAACCACCTCCTGTAACACAGGACACTAAAATCCTACACGGAGGATGTGTTTTCCCTGACAGGAGAACAAGTTCTGCAAAGGTGAGAATCCGGAATTTCCCCCTTTCCATCTCTAGCGCTCAAATAAATGCTTGGCACATAACAGGTGCTCATTAAATCCACACTTGGCTGAAGTGCCTGAACAGGCCGGCTGAGGCAGGACACATGCTCGATGAAGACTCATTGAACAGACAAATAAATGAATGAACGATTAAATGCGGCTAATACTCCCTAACAGAAAACCCTAGGCCCTAGAGTGATTGGAAGTGATTTATTGGTCACATAGTAGAGAGATCCCACTTGTTGAGAGTGGGATCTACTTTCTGTGGGAAAAACCACCTGTACTCTTGAACAAATGCCACCAGCTTGGGTTGGAATGACTTCAGCAAGAATCGAGTCATTCCAAAGAAGACTGGCTCTCAACTGGAATTATAAAAATCGGTAAGGACTACGTCTTTTAAGCACAACTTGTAATTTCATCGTGGTGCACAACGTCAAGTTCTCCATAAAATATACTCCAGTTAATCTGAGGCCAGATTGAATATTTGATCTAAAGTCATAAGCTTCACTTTGGTCTTCTCATGATCACATGTTTTACAGACATCAAATAATATCAGATCAAATTCCCTGACTGCGCCCTCTGGAAGTGCCTTTTGCAATAGAGCTCTCTCAGATGACACACAGAAGAGAGAGCCCAAGTTTTCTGTAGTTTGGCATCATACTGTTCTTTTCAGACTCCCAAGTTTAGTTGAAGGTGGAAGATATCACAGACCCTGAGTGACAAAATTAGCCTTCAGCGAGGTAGTCTATAATTTACTGTATTGCTTATTTATTCATGATGCCCTGTTTTCTGTCAACTCCCAATGTAGCTGAAATTGCAGAACTTTTAAATAGCACAGACAGCACAGTTGGCATGGCTGAGTATGACACACTGCAGTTGAACTTCGTCCTAGTTAGCCAAGCCAACCTTGTTCCCTCCTGGTCCTGCATCCTCTCCTGCTGTCCCAGCTTCACAGGGACCCTGAAACGTCACAGTCGTTTCCACTGAATTCATGCTTTTGAGTTCCCATGACTTAATTTCAACTAGGTCCCTAAACTTTCAGGAAACACTGGTCTATGCGATAGTAGGCGGATATAAATTTTGCTCTCTCTGCTTTCTATCTCTTCTTTCCAGAGACTATTTCAGACAAGGACCTCCTATGTTATGGGCACAAAACACTCACATCTCTAGACGAGGTAGTACCATGCCTTCCTTTCCGGATTCCACCTCAGTTTTGAAAATGTCTTGGCCTAGTTTTGTCCAAATGCTTTCTAGTCCTACAGGAGCTTGGTAAAGTGCTTCTGAGCCTCCCAAGAACCTTAGGGGATGGTGGGAGGAAATAAGCTATTTCCCCAATGACGACACAGAGGCCCATGTCAGAAAAGTGCTTGGTCTAAATCACTGATACAGTAAATGGAGATTCTAAATGAAGTCAGAGCTTCTGATTCAAAATTTTGTGACAAATACTTTGCCATGCACCTACCTATACATTTCAGAGTGCAGGGCATGGACGTGAACCTGTAATGGTGTCGAGGCCACACTGGAAAAGCAGGATCCACATTACGGAACATGCAACACACGGAAGTTTGACTCACTCATTCCCATGATAAAGAAAATCGTTGTGAAGAGCATGGCACTCTGCTTTTTTTCTTAAACAGGTGCCGTGGGCACCAAGGTGCCGTACATTGTCTTTGGGTGTAAGGCGGATCATTTCCGATGGGGAGGGGAGTGGGGTGCAGTTTGCATGTTTTCATATTTCCTTTCTGGAAAATATGGTCAAATTTAGACTTGACGTATGTCAATGGCGTGGAGATTTTTATACCTACCACGTACTTGGTCTCGAACGTGTCATGTCGCACAGTAAACACTTGTTCCAGGGCATAACAGGATCTATAGTGCTGCTGTCATTGGCACTTACACAATAAATAAGCCACTGCTGGGGTGGCTGAATGCATCCATGTGTGACCAGGAAATACTATAAATACCTTTCCTCTATGCTTTAGATCCTATTCTTCTCTGCCTGCACCAAAAATACACACGCCGGTGCTTCACTCATGCTGTCATGTGTTCACCCAGAAGGCTACGAAACGTCTCCTTGCTCCCTGCTTGCAGGAGGGGAAACAGAGGCATGACACCGGTGTTAGGAATGACACACCTAAGTCCTGGGGAGAATACTAAATGTACATGCACAAGGTCTGTCATCGCAAGAAATGGACTGAGAGAACTGGAGGAAAAGATATGCACCGAGCTTGGGGGATAGAAAAACCATGGTAAAACTGAACCTAGAGCCAGCGCCTTTCTAAGGTACGGACTGCCACCTGAGTCAGTCTACAGCCCCCTGGTTCCCTGATTCTGTGGAGCACATGTGGTGGGGGGAGCACGTGGGGGGGCAGGCACTGGGACCTCCCGCCTCACTCTCAGGCTTCCTGAAAGACTCATCTTGCGTATGTCCTCCCAACGCTTTGAGATGTCCTCAGCGTGCCCACTTTTGGGGTTCAAGAAATTCCCTCAGATTTTGTCGGGAAATGCGTGAGTGACGGAGTAAACAAAGGCTTCTAAGAACAGTTTGCTGCATGCTACACAGGAGTGTCCTCTGGGCCAACACCTGTAGACTTCTGCAAGCAGAAAAATAAAAAAAACTGGAGGAGTGGGTTCGTTAAAGTAAGATGTGGAAAGCACCCAACGGCGCCTCGTGGGAAAATAACGGACAACTTCAAGGAGAAGGTGGTTGACATACCAAGTGCAGCAGCCTGGGCTGTGGCAGGGCTGCCACACGAGGCAGACGCCGAACGATGAGTGACAGAAGGGGAGACAGTGCATCCCCTTTCTTGGCCTCAGGTTTTCTTTCCCTTCTCTTGCCACTCACGCGACGTGACTTTGAACCCTGGGTTTCCTTCATCACGTCTTCGTTTGTTCAGCTAACCAAGCACAGCTGACTGCAGACTGGGTGCCAGGCACCTGTTCCCTGAGAGGTACATGCAGTGGGAAATTCAGGGACTTTAAAGGGGGCTAGCAATCCAGTAGGAACTCTTTAAGCCGTGGTATCATTTTTATTATTCTGCCTATAACACCCACCATGAGGGAGATAACAGAATGTGTAAACTGAAATTCACATTAATTTTATTGTATTTGTCAGCAGTTCCTGTGTCCAGAAAATGTGAGGAAAACTTGCCAGAGGAACTTCCTCATGTCACAGCATCTTAGAACTGTAACAAGGCTTTATAAATAACCCAGAGGAACTTCCTTTGTAATAGAACTTCCTTTATAACCCCCAAGGGTCCTCCATGGGCCAGCCTGGGTGTGGCAACCTGAGCGGATTTCTTCCTGCCCTCTCAGATGGGAGGCGTGGCCAGGAAATGTTACTGAAAAATGTGTCTGTGCTCATGCAAAGCACTGTGCACTGTACTTCCACAAGATTTCCCCGGCTGCGGTGCTTAGAGTGTGAGATGTCATCACCTCAGCCACACAGCTTACGGTTCTAAACTTACCTAGGTTAATGGCGGTACCCCCTTTGGCTTGAATAAGATGTTAAATAGTACTTGTCCACCCCTCCTAGAGTTTAGGCAGAGACCCCAGAGATAAAATGTGATGGTATGGTGAAGCCTGTACACGCTGAAGCTGTGCCCACTGGACAGCACAATGGAAGTCCCACCACGCCGACTGGACCGCTCCCCACCCGCCTCTACCATGAACTCCGTGCCTGCAGAAGAGAAGTCTAGAGATTCACTAAAGGGCAAAAGTCTTTCAAGAGAACATGTAAGAGAAGAGAGCTGTAGGGTTTTTCTGCGCTCTCGCTCTTTATTAGTGACTTGGGGCTAACGTATCCAAGTACCACAGACCGGGTGGTTTAAACAACAGAACTGTGTTCTCTTACTGCCTGGAGGCCGGAAGTTCGCGGTCACGGTGTTGGCAGGGCTGGCTCCTCCTGGGGGCTTGGGGGGGGGGTCTGTTTCAGGCCCCTCTCCTGGGCTTGACCGTTTTTGTCTTCTTGTTCTCCCCACATGCTCTGTCCCCTGTGCATGTGTGTCTGTCTCCTAATTTCCCCCTTGTATTAACAGCACCAGTCACAGTGGACTAGGACCCACCCTGGCAACCTCATTTCAGCTTGATCATCTGCAAAGCTCTCTCTCCAAATAGTTACATTCTGAGGTCTTGGGGGTTAGGACTTCAGTATATGGATTTGGGGTGACCACAGCCATTCAACTTACAAGAGTCCATTCTCTGGCCCCTAAAAACTTATTTCCTTTCACATGCAAAATACATTAACTCTAAAATGTCCACATACAACAGAGAAAACCAAGGCCCCACGTGGTCACCCACTGGCTTGAGGGTCACACAGCTAATCAACATTAGCAGGAGTGTGACAATCAGGTCTTCCTGACCCAGAATGCAGTCCTCTCACGCCGCCCTCTGCACAAGTGCACCTACACAGGTGCACCCGCACAGGTGTACCTCCAAGGTACGCAGACACGTGGGTCCTCTTGCTGTTCACTGTCCTCTGCCCCTACCAGAGGAAAAAGGTGCCCCTTTAGTTTCCTTTTCCACAGGAACTGACAGCTCGCTACTCTCATGGGAAATGTAGATGGTAGAGGCAGGGACTGCCCTTCTCAAGGAAAGGTGCGAAATCCATGCCTCTCTATCGGTTTGCTTTGTCTCACTTTATTTCTTGTTCATGTTATGATTGTTTAGAATTTAATAATAACTTGTGCTCCACAGAGCTCTGTCTATATCATAGGAATAGCACAAATTATATAATTGTTTCACTGCAAAATTTTTTTAAAAGGTCTTAGCTATTCTGAGCACAAAACGAAAGAGGATAGAGAGAGACACAGAGAGAGAGAGAGAAAGAGAGAAAGAGAGAGAGAGAGAGAGAGAGAGAGAGAGAGAGAGAGAGAGAGAGAGAGAGAGAGATTCAGCAAGGGCCAGAGAAGAAAACTACTGTGGAAATCAGGAGTCAGTTAAGGAAAGACACAGTTGATTACAGGGCTCCTGGGGTGTGTGTGGGGGAGAGGGGAGGTGACACAGCATAGGCCACAGTGGCTTAGTCAGAAAGAGTCATTGCTGGGACTTAACCTCGTGCCACCCAGAGGGGAAAGAAAAGATGCTGCATCTGACATAACCAATGATGTCACCTTCCTGGTCAGGCTGACCTGCAGGCACCTTCCCCCTGCAGCTGCCCCAACCACAGCCCTGGCATCTACAGGACAGTCCTTCGCAAGACAGCCACTAGCTCTCTAGTGTCCCTGAAGCTTGGGAGACAACAGGAAACACAGTGACATATCCCTAGCTCTGGGTACGGATGTTTTCTCTAAGAAGAGAATGAGACACACAAACCTGGATAGTACCCCACGCAAAGAAATCAGATTTGGTGAATTTTTAAATTTTACTTTTAAAAATGCCTATCCATTGTTTTTTTATTTTCATTCCTATAATCTCTCTCTTTTTATTTTCATTCCTATAATCTCTCTCTCTCTCTCTCTCTCTCTCTCTCTCTCTCTCTCACAATCAAACATCCAAAAAATACATCCCCTCTTCTTTAGTGTGTACAACAACGATGCTGACACAAAAGGGAACAAAGTCTCCGACAGAACGGCCTTCTCAGTCCTGGGCAGGGCGGACTCGGCCTTTCTCCCTCCGCACGGACTCCAGCTCCAGGAAACGCACCGGCCTCTATGCCCAGCTTATGTCCGTCTCTTTTGTTCAGATGGTAAAGGATTAGCATAATGTGCGAGCCCCGTTCCACCCCACCCTGATGCTGTGTCCTTTCTTTTTTGGAGCAATCCACGGGGCAGCTGGAGACCCAGAGCGCTGTGCGACAGTCTGCGCCATGGGACACGGCAGCTTATTTAACAATAAAGCATGCATTTTTAGGAAACAGTTATGTACTTTATTTATTTTTTAAAAACTTCCTGGGGTGTCCAATCAAATGCCTTTTCCAGAGAAGGTTAAAAAAAAAAGCTGAATTCATATGAGAATACGGTTTAATGAAGATAAGGTTTGTTAAATTGCAGAAGGAATCCTGTTCTAACAGATCCCTGGTGAAAGGACCACAGTGGCCACAGGAAGCGGCTCTGTCTGGATCCACACACACCCATCCTGTACTAGCTTCGGGCTTATGTGTGTGGAGCGTGTGTTCAGGGTCACGGTGTAAAAATGTATTTCATGTGTCATGGTCAAAATAAGGGTGAAAGCCACCGCACTACGCCCCTCTGTGTGCTGGTTAATTGTGATGAGATGATGCTATCGAGGCCGAAGGAAACAAGTCACGCTTTGCTTGCACTGCCAAGGGGAGTGGGTTTTGTTCAAGGGTGAAGGGCTTCACTGAACGTGAAGTTGGGACTCCTAGGGTCCAAGCCACGTTGGAATGAAGAGTCTGGTTGCAGTGTGGGCGTGGGGAGACCAGTGGGGTGTCTGTGGATGAAACTCAGGAGAACCTGTGTGCACATGGTGCTAGTGGAAACGACAGGAAGGGATGGATTCGGGAGGGGTTTAGGTGGCAGCCCTGACTGACCTCACGGGGGATGTGGATGAAGGTGAACATTCAGTCACTCAGTCAGCATTTATGGAACAGCTACTGTGTGCCAAGAAGTGTTTAGGCATTGGGAAAAGGAACGTTAAAATAATAACACTAATAACATTTGTGGACATGTTGCAATGTACAGGTAATGTGCTAAGCACTTGGTATGTTTTCGATCATCATAACAACTTTAAGAGGTAGTCACTATCATCCCACTTTATAAATGAGAAAACCGAGGCAAGGGGGTTAAGTAACTTGCTTAAAGGACACTGTAAAATGAATGAGAAGAAAAGCCACAGACTGGGGACAACATCTGCAAAAGACACATCTGATAAAGGACTGTCTTCTGAAATATACAAAGAACTCTTAAAACGCAACAATAAAAAATAATAAACAATCTGATTTTAAAATGGGCAAAAGACCTGAACAGACACCTCATCAAAGAAGATATACAGATGGCAACTAAGCATATGAAATGATGTTCCCTATCATTTGTCATCGGGGAGATGCAAATTAAAACAATGAGATACCACCACACACTATTAGAATGGCCGAAATTCAGAACACGACAACACCAAATGCTGGTGAGGATGTGGAGCAGTAAGAACTCAACGAACTCCTACCACTCGATCCAGAAATCAAACTCTTTGGTATTGATCCCAAAGAACTGAAAACTCATGTCCACACAAAACCCTGCACACAGATGTTTATAGCAGCTTTATTCACAATCGCCAAAGCGAGGAAGCAGCCAGTAGGTGATGGATAATCTCTGGCCCATCCAGACCATAGAATATTATTCAGTGCTACAAAGAAATAATCTATAGAGCCGTTAAAGACAGGGAGGAACCCTAAATGCTTGTTCCTAAGTGAAAGAAACCAATCAGAAAATGCTACATGGTGTATGATTCCAATTATATGACCTGGAAAAGGCAAAACTGTGGAGACTAAAAAGATCAGCGGTTGGCAGGGGTTGGGTAGTGAAGAAGAGATGGTTTTCAGGAGGGAGCACGGGAGATTTTAGGGCAGTGAAACTACTCTGTATGAAGCTATAATGGTGGGCACCTGTCATTGCACATGTGTCAGGTCCCAAAGAACGTACACCACCAAGGCTGAGCCCAACGTCAACTGTAGACTTGGGGGTGCTAATGATGTGTCACTATAAGTGCCTCAGCTGGAGCACAACTCAGGTGGGGGTGGGGCGTGGGGAAGGCTGTGACTGTGTGAGGACAGGTGACGCGTGGGGATTCTCTGTGCCTTCCATGCAATTTTGTTATAAATATAAAACGACTCTAAAAAAATAAAGCCTATTTTTTAAAAAAATGAACACATAGCTCACATGCATAATAAAAAAAAGACAAGACCTGAATTTCAGGGGAGGCAGATTTGAGGTTTGTGGAATTTTTCTCTTTATTATGAAACAAGCGTCAAGGGCTACCTGATGACATCCACTGAAAAGGAAGGAGGAAAGGAAAGAAACACAAGACGATGGATCCAGAATTTTCAGTCCAAGGCAGAGTATTCCAGAGACTTAGCTCTCAACACCTAAGCCAGAGTTTTCCAACTTCAATAGCACCTCATTAATAAGTCAATTCAGTGGGTTTTACCAACATTGTTTAACGGAAGGAAATGGAAAAGCAGCCTGAATTGCATGTAATAAGGAGAGATACTGATTTGTGACACTTTGGTTTCTACTTTTGCATCTGCTCTGCAGGGAGGAGGTCATGATGGCTGTAAAATTGTGCTTCCTAAGTTTCAGAGTCCCTGCCCCGTGTCGTTCAGCCCCACTGCTCCATCTCCGTACTGCTGTCGTGGAGCACACCGCTAGCTGGGTGATTCAGAGAATAAACGAGTGAGAATGCCAACAAGGTGATTTTGGCTACTGAAGTGTGTTATGAGGAACGGAGCAGGGTCCTGACAGCCACTGGCAGCGTGTGTTGGGGGGAGGGGCAGCAGGGGCTCAGGAGGCACCTGGAAGCACAGTCCCTGAGGTCTGACTGCTATGAAGGAGCTCGGGACGCGAAGGTCAGGTGAAAAGCAAGTTCTAGGTGGGCAGAAGAAAATGCATAATCTTTAAGGCAGGGCGAGAAGACTGGGACAAGAGGAGATTTCGAGTTCGGCAGCAGTCAATCATACAGGCCTTGTAGGATTCTTTGAAACACAACTATTCACCTTGGGAGATCTGTGTGTCAGGATGTGTGTGAGGTAAGGATTCTGAGAGGGCGCCCACATTTCTATTTTCATCCTCATGTATTCTGTGATAAATTTCACCAGGTTAGGATTTACATCAAGAGCAGCAGTGAAGCCTGGGGTGTGTGTGTGTGTGTGTGTGTGTGTGTGTGTGTTGGGGTGAGTATACCCGTTACCACTTCTGAGGGCCATTCAAGGAGGCTGTCCTGTTGACAGAAGATGCTCAGATCCAGATTGTGGACTCAGATCGGAGGCAGAGATGTGAGGATGCAGCTGGATGTGGAGGGATGGAGGGACGCATTTGGGAGAGTGGGCCTAGAGAGAAGAAAAGGAAAGAGCCCTTCTGCGTGGCATCCTTCCAGCATCCCGAGAACACTTCCAAAAAGGGCGTGTCCAAGTCAATGTGTGGGATATTACCCAGTGGTATCTTCAGTGTATTATTTGCTCAGCAAATTGTTCCTTCCTCAGAGAAAAAGGAAACATTTCCTATTTGTCCTGATTGTGAAAGATTTTGTAGAATGTCTTAGCCCCTTATACAATAGTCCGTATAAATGAAGTTTTTTGTAAAGATGCAATTGTAAAAAGATAATAATAGTAATAGCCATAAAGCAGTCATTTATGGCTCTAATCGAATGTCAGTCTTAAGACTCTGAACATCAATTATCTATACAACAATGTTTATTGTTAGTAGGAAAATTGCTTATTTTGCTTATAAAATAAGTACAGTGATAGATATACACACAAAAATGAAGTGTATATTTGCTCTAAAAATATGACTGATGGGCTCAATCCTGAGATAGTCAGTGGTTTAAAAAATAGCAGACAAATGTCCACTTTACCAAATTGGACTTTCAAGAGGTGTATCGTTAGAGAAGGCCACATTTTCTGTTTATTAGCTTAAAACACCTTTCAATAGTTGCTTACTGATGATGGCGCAAACATCTGTTTTTCATGAGTAAATACTCTTCCTGCAAGAAGGCATGCAACATCTCAAACGTGTTCCCATTTCTCTTTCAAAAATGTTATATTGATTTTCAAAATCTTCCTTAGCAAGCAAAAAAGAACAAGAAGTATATGGATGAGTTATTTAGTTCTCTTTTCCTTTCCTCACTGGAAATCCTCCCTGAATTCAGGAACATTAAATTGTTGGGTGGATCCCTGTTAACAGAATAGCAATCCAGGCAATTCTGCCTGCAAATTGTCACCATGTCTACAGCCTAGCCTGAAAGGCGGCTCAGGTCCCCTTTCCCGTGCAAGCCCCATGCCTGCTTTACCACCTCTTCTCTGCAGTGTTCATTGAAAGACGCGGTCACAGGACTTCCTCTGATCCTCACACTAAGACAAACCCCCTTCCTCTGGCTTTATCTCCTCAAACAAATGATCCAGCTTTCTTGTATATACCTTATTTGAAAGACTAAAATGTAACTTTTATCTTCTCTATGAAGATCAGAGCACTATGAGAATAAAACCCATTATTTTTCAGTCCTGCTATGCTTGTATAATTCTCATTGGAAACGTAAACATAATCTTTGCTATAGGGTGAAGAAAGCAGATACATATTGGATTTGCCAAAGATTTTCAAACGCAGATTTTCTCAGAGTCTGAAATGCCTGGTGCCCAGATAGTTTGCATGAAAATCATGCAACTGAGCTAAATTATTCCCAGCCCTCTATAGAGTGTGGATCTGGCATGTGTTGGGAAAAAGGGGTGCAAATTCACCATTCTCTCCACTCCACCCTCCATGGTGTCCCCAGTAGTTTGAAAATGTATGAGGTGAGAGAAAAATAAGATGCAGCGCTCGCCTTGGGGGAGTGACCATGAATTTTCACACCCTGCCTTGGGCTTTCTTATAGCTTCAGACTGCAGGTCGCCAGGTATAAATGACTGTAAATTCTTTGGTTTCCATAGCCCTAAAAAAATTAATTGCCAGAATTTTTGGCCTGAAGATTACAAGTATTGGGTGCAGTGTTTTTCTTTAGGAAGAATATGAGGGAGGCTGTGGGGGTAGTGATGTGGTCATTTTTTTTTTTTTTCAAATAATGTTCTGTGAAAACATGGTACCACTGTGTTATTCAAGTCCGGGGGTTGGGGTGGGGGAGGGGCGGGGAATACAATGCTTAGGTAATGCAGTAAGATTTGCAGGGAGGGCTCCTGAAAGGAAGCGGCTTTGGATAATTTTCTTAGTCTTTGCAGCTGACTTGTCTTGTAAAATACTCTGGGCAGTAGCTTAGGGAACTAGTCAAAGTTGCCAGCTACCCAACGCTGGAGGGTGTGAAGACAGGGATGACGACAGACAATGAGTAGGAAGCGGCGGCTTTCTTTTAATTGCCCCCAGAATATCCGTAGATGGGTAACAGGAACTAAATAAAGACACAAAGAAAAACGGGTTTGGAAGTAGCACAGCGAGATCACCGGGTCCTGGGGCTGCTTTACATAATGCAGCCTGCTCCCTGCGTCGACGTGCCGAGAGCAGTCCGTGTCACCTCTTCACAGACAGACGAAATATTTCGACTCGAAACTTGGGGTGCACCCGGTTTTCTCTTGTTATTTGTGTTGTTCACCTAAAAGGCGAATGACCCAGAATCTAGCTAGCTCCTTGCTAGATTTCTGGAGGAGGCTGCTCGGGAGGGCGCTGGCGACCGGGAAGGGGGAGGGGACCAAGAGGCAGAGGAGGGCCGGGGAGGGAGAGCGGGAGCCGCGGGGAGGGGCTTGGGAGAGGATGAGCGAGGGGGACAGGTGACGCCTAGGCGGGGTTGTGCTGAAGCTCGTCGCCCCCGGGCCCAGCTCGCAGCAGCATCGGAAGTGGCCAGACTGGACGCGGGGCCCCGGCCGCGGCCAAACCCCACTGACCGTTACTCCGGCCCCCGCCTGCGGCGGGGCGGGCGAAATCGAGCGCGCGGAGCCGGGCGCAGGCAAATCCGCACCCGGCGTCTCCGAACCCCACGGAGGAGGGGAAACGCATGGAGCAAAAGGATGAAACAGAAACATGCAAACGGGGGAGGGAGCATGCAAACCTCTCGGGCTTTCAATGGATTTCTTGGCTTCAGAGAAAGGGAGTAAGGGAAAAGAATAGAGGAGCCCACGTGCCCACGAAGGTGTTGTGTTAAAGCGCCACCTTCCGTCGGTCGGGGGCGCGGCGGGCACTCTGGCGGGCTCGGCCTGGGGGCGCGCGGGGGCGCCGCTTCGCCCACCCGGGGGCGGGTCGGGCTGCATCCGCCATCTCGGGTTGCGCGCGTGCCCGCGCGTGCGCGCGCGCGGGGTGGGACGCGCCCCATCTGCTCACACCGACGGGCCTCTCGGGGACCCGGCACAAAGGGGCCCCGGGCCTCTCCCGGGACCCGGTCCTCGGTTCGCGCGGGCGCTCGGACTAGCCCTGGTCGCCCCGGGCGCGCCCGCTCGCCGCGGTGTCGTGCGCGGGGCCCCCCCCAGCATCCCGGGGAGAGACGCATCTGTGCACACACGCGGATTTTTTAAAAATAACATATTTCTCTACGTGCCTCCCGCCCCCCACCCCCATCTTCGCGAAGCAGCCCCGAGGGCGGGGGCGGGGGCGGGGCGTCGACATTCATAAATGGAGATGGGCGGGCCCGGGGCCCGGCCATTGGCTGGCGCGGGCAGTGATGTCACCCATATGACACCCTGATAACTAGTTGGGAGAGAGCCCTCAACTTTTTGCAGAAGGAGCGCGCGCGCCTGGGAGTGCTCGGGGTCCGGCGCGTGCAGCGGGAGCCGCGAGCGGGAGAGCACGGTCCCGGGCCGCCTCGACCGCCGCCGCCGCCGCCTCTCCCGTCGCGGCCGCAGCCCCCCGCGCGCGGGCGGCCGGAGCCGCCGGAGCCGTCGCAGCCGCTGTGTGCAGCCTGGAAGGGGGGGCGGGGGGAGGGGGGGAGCCGCGGCCGCGGGGCGCCGAGGACTTTGCAACTTGCCCGGGAAGGTGGAGGGGCGAGAGGGGGAGGGGCACCCCCGCACGAGACCGAGCGGCCCGGGCTGGCGCGCCCAGCCCCGCAGCGGATCATGGTGCAGCAGGCGGAGGGCGCGGAGGCGGAGAGCAACCTGCCCCGGGAGGCGCTGGACACCGAGGAGGGCGAGTTCATGGCCTGCAGCCCGGTGGCCCTGGACGAGAGCGACCCGGACTGGTGCAAGACGGCGTCGGGCCACATCAAGCGGCCGATGAACGCCTTCATGGTGTGGTCCAAGATCGAGCGCCGGAAGATCATGGAGCAGTCGCCCGACATGCACAACGCCGAGATCTCCAAGCGGCTGGGCAAGCGCTGGAAGATGCTCAAGGACAGCGAGAAGATCCCGTTCATCCGCGAGGCCGAGCGGCTGCGGCTCAAGCACATGGCCGACTACCCCGACTACAAGTACCGGCCGCGGAAAAAGCCCAAGATGGACCCCGCGGCCAAGCCGAGCGCCGGCCAGAGCCCCGAGAAGAGCGCGGCGGGCGGCGCCAAGGCGGCCAAGGGCTCGGGCAAGAAGTGCGGCA
>NW_017731450.1:969546-1069533 GCF_001890085.2 Hipposideros armiger | reverse complement strand
GCCGCTGCGGCTCAAGCAGGAGGCGGACGAGGACGACGAGGAGGCGCCGCCCCCGCCGCTGCCGCAGCCGCCCGGGCCGCCGGCGCCGCCGCTGCTGAGACGCTACAACGTCGCCAAGGTGCCCGCCAGCCCCACGCTGAGCAGCGCGGCCGAGTCCCCCGAGGGCGCCAGCCTGTACGACGAGGTGCGCGCGGGCGCGGGCGCGGGCGCGGGGGGCGGCCGCCTCTACTACAGCTTCAAGAACATCACCAAGCAGCAGCCGCCGCCCGCGCAGCCCGCGCCGTCGCCCGCGTCCTCGCGCTCCGTGTCCACCTCCTCGTCCTCGTCCTCGGGCGCCGGCGGCGGCGGCGGCGGCGGCGAGGACGCCGACGACCTGATGTTCGACCTGAGCTTGAATTTCTCCCAAAGCGCGCACGGCGCCGGCGAGCAGCAGCTGGGGGGCGGCGCGGCGGCCGGGAACCTGTCCCTGTCGCTGGTGGATAAGGATTTGGACTCGTTCAGCGAGGGCAGCCTGGGCTCGCACTTCGAGTTCCCCGACTACTGCACGCCCGAGCTCAGCGAGATGATCGCGGGGGACTGGCTGGAGGCGAACTTCTCCGACCTGGTGTTCACGTATTGAGCGCGGCGCCCCGCGCGCCCCGGCGGGTGCGGAGCCGGGGTCCTCGGGAGGAAGTCGCGGTGTCGCGGCGGCGGCGGGGCGGAGGGAGAGAACGTGATGCTGATGTCGATGTGATGTGGTGACACAAAGAAACGGGAAAAGGATGAAATTTTCGGTGGAGTTAAAGTGAAATGAGTAGTTTTAAACATTTTTCCTGTCTTTTTTTTTTTTTTCTTTTGGTCCCCCCCCCCTTTCCTTTATCGTGTCTCAAGGTAGTTGCATACCTAGTCTGGAGTTGTGATTCCCCCCCCCCACACACACACCCCAAATGTGTTTTTGTAATTATTTCTTTTTCCTGAAATTCGTGATTGGCAACAAAGGCGGAGGGGCGGGAAGAAGGGAGGGAGGACCCGCTCCGGAAGGCGCGGTTTGAAGCTTGTCGGTCTTTGAAGTCTGGAAGACGTCTGCAGAGGACCCTTTTGGCAGCACAACTGTTACGCTAGGGAGTTGGAGATTTTTTTTTTTTTCTTAAGAGATCTTAATGAACTGGTGATTTTTTTTTTTAAAGCAAACACAAAAACAAAAAAAGGGACCATTGCAACTTTTTAATTTAATTTTATTTTTTTGGAGGGAGAAAACTGATGTCTTCTATGCATCCGATTCTTAACAAAACTGCAGGGAGCTTGAAAAAATGCAGACTGTACAAACGCTTACAAAAAAAAAACTGTGAACTGATTTAAGATCAGAGTTTACTTTTCAGATCAAATTGTTTATGGTTTTACAAATGTGATTTCTACTTGCCAACTTTTTTTTTGTAACTTGTTCCCTTATACCTCCTTAATTGAATACCAGACAGCCTAGACCTCAGTACAAAAGGTATTGAAACATTTTTGATACATAACAGACCTCAGTCTTTTTTAAAAATTAATATATTTTCAGGCGTATTTTTGTACAGTGAAAAGGGAACATTCTTGCTGTGTTTTTCCAGTAAGACTTTCAGGCACTTCTTCCCTTTCGATTTCTTTTTTTCCTCTGTTTTTTAGCATGCAAGTATGTTGGTACGTTATGTCCTGGTTTAAAAAGGATTAAAATTTTAAAATAATCCTTGCATCTAAAGGCCTTGTGGTTTAAAGAAAAGAAAAAGCAAACTTTTTTTTTGTACAGCTATAGTAGAGATTTGTTCAATATTTGTAGGTAAAGATTTATTGAAAATGGTGATATAGACCTCAGAGCTGTTATCTTAGTTTAAAGATTGTATATGTACTGTACTATATAGTAGGACTATGTATCTCATACGCTGTGATATGTGGATGGGGGCCCAGATGGAAGGTTTAAAACTGGATTCTCGATTTTTAGAAAAAAAAAAAAAAAAAAAAAGGCACATAGTTTAAAAAGTTTCTCATTTTGTGCAATATAATCTAAATAAAGTACAGACCATCTGCATATTTTGTAGCAAATGGTGGCAAAGCAGACTCAATGCACTGTCGACATCATTGCCTGTTTTTTTTTTCTTTTTTTTTTTTTTGTGCTGGAAGTCTGTATCTTGACAATTTTAATAAATCAGCTGGAACTGATAGAAACTCGCATCGCCAATAGTCTCTATGGAAGTCTAACTGGAAGCCTGTGGTCGCAGCGCATTCAGTGACGAGGCTGTTGTGTGCGCGGTGGGCGTGGCGGAGACATCGACGTTTAGAGGGGTCAGGCTGCAAAGGGCTCAGTGGGCAGGCCGAGTCTTCCTCTTCGATGACGAGTTATTAAAAACCGGGAGGAGGATTCTTGCTGCCTCTCCTTCCTTCCCCCACCCCCACTTCCTTTCTCACCTCCTCCTCCTGCACTCCCGCCCTCTCCCCACCCATCCCGGCGGGCGGGCGGGCTGCGCGGAGAGGCTGGGTGGCCGGCTGGGAAGGGAGGCCCGGCCCGCGCGCATCTGTCCTGCGGTGGTCGGGGTGTGCTTGGCCTGCGCAGGGCTGCGTGTGGCGGTGGCGCGCTCGGGGCGCTCGGGTCCCCTGCTCTCCCTTGGAGGGCGGGGGCAGCCGTTTGCCGTTTTGAATTTTTTTGGTTTGGACGCTGCGCCTCTGCGTGTGCGCTGTGATGGACGCTGGTGGGGAGCGCGGCTCCGGTTCTTGACCTCGAGCGGTGACGAGGGCAGGGGACAGGGTGTCGGTGTCCGTCTCAACCGGACCCCCGGGCCAGAGAGCTGGGACCGCGGCCTCCACGGCATCCGTGCGGGCCGAGCCGCCGGTGAGAAGCGGGGAGGGGGACGAGGGCGCTTGGGTGGCGGCCCGGTACCCCGCGTCTTGCTCTCCACGCCCAGCCATCGCGTGCGCCTCGGCGCACCCCGCCTCTGGCCCTGGAGGCCGGCGGAGACCCCCGCGCTGGGGCCCCGAGGCCCATCGGGCGGGAGGAGGAAAGCAAATCCCGGGGGGAGGCCGCGCATCCTGCGCCCTGGCGCGCCGGCTCGTGAGCCGCCGGGGACGTGACTCCGGGCGGGCAGCCTCGGAGACGGTGGCTCGGCTTCTTGGTGGTTCTGCTACTGCCTTCTCCGGGCTCGGGCGGCGCGGGGGCGGCCCCATCCCGCGCGCGCTCCCCGCGTCTGCGGACCGTTTGCCCGGGCAGTCCCCCCTCTTCGCCGCCGCTCGCGTTTTCCCAGCCCCGGCCTGCGCCTCCGACCCGCCCCGGTTCCGGCCCCGCTCCGCGCCTCCCGCCCCTCTTTTCCTGGGGGCCGCGGGCTCAACGTCTCCGAGCTGCGGCGCCTGCAGCGGGGGAGGTTTTGTTCAGTCGTTGCAAATCGCCACGCCTCTTTCAACCTACTGAAACGGTTTACCAAGGTCTGGTCTCCATTTTTACTAAGATTTGGTGAGACCAAAGGGAAGCGTCCTCGCGGTGCCAGGAGCTGCTAGGCCGAGGGGGGCCCTCGCGCCCCCGCCTCCCCTTCCCGCTCCCCTTTGCCGCTCCTGCCCCCGCAGCCTCCGCCCCCACCCCCACCCCTGGGATGCGAAGCCGGCCAGCTTTTGCTGCAGACCGACAGATTTCTGTGGCTTTCTCCTTTCGATGGACCATCAGATTTCAGTAGTACACGTGGGAAAAGAAAGGGCTGATGGTGTTAATAAGGTTCTCAATATAGAACTGGATTTCTGCAATTGTTTACTTTTTTTTTTTCCAAATAATAGACTAATGTAGTCATTGGTCGGACATTTATTTAGCCACGAATAATTGAACCAGCGGTTTACAATTGACGAATCTCTGTGCTGGTGATTTTTACGTGGCTGCCCTCTGCTGCAGTTCTAAATTTGGTTGAAAACACGAACCCATTGATAAGACTGAGTCTGTATTTTGAAAATCTGAAAACTTTGCATGTGTTTTATGTTTTAATCATAGAGGAACCTTGGACGTTTTCTGTGGTGAGGTAGGAACTTTGAGTACATTAGTATCGTGTAATTTGGCCTCAGAATGGAAACAAATAGTCTTTTGATTTTTTAAAAAAAAGTCATGTAGCCTAATTTCTTGATAGTAAAATAAGAGAAAAATAGATGGTCGGCGATCTAAATTAAAAACCTGTTAGAACTCAGGACAGGCGCTTGAATGCGCTTTTAACAATATTTAAGGCTGTTTTGATGAATGCATTGTGAAAATCAGTCTTAACGAATTCTTTATTGAATGTCTAAAACATAGTATAATACACATGGTATTCTTGCCACTGGATAGTCTTCAATAAAAGTTTAATTGCATTTTTTTTTTTTTTTTAGTCTCTTAAGTAAGTCTTATTTTTAAGCGTTGACAGAATATCTTAAAATGGTGCCGTGGGGGTGGGGGTGGGAGCTGAGGGCACTGCAGCCTAGCCAGTGGGTATCCTGCTGTTCTAACGAGTTCACAGACTCTGATGATAGGCGTTTTGGTAAGATTTCCATCTTTAAGAACTTGAACCAGCATTCTCTTATTAATTCTTTAAACTGTGGAAATGATCTTCCAGTTCTTACACTCTGATATGCATCCCTTTTATTAAAAAAAAAATAATGCTAATAAAAGGCAGTGTATTTAAACTGTGCTTTGCAAATATTATGTATGTTATGAAATGACTACAGTCACAGGGCAAGTTATCTGTAGAGTGATTATCTTTTAGCTAGAAAAAAAAATTACAACCCTTATGGGCAGAAGGCGTTTCTTTTTAAATGTTAATTAATCAAGGGGGAAGTGATTTAAATATGCATGCATATAGCAGTCAGGATGATTTGGGTTTTTTGTTTGTTTGTTTTTACAAAAAGACTTAGAAGGCAAGACTTGTTTTTCTGTTCTCTGGGGGTTGAAACCATAATCATTTGATATTGGTACAGTACAAGAAATTTACGTGTGTTTTTCACTTCAGAATTTAAATGACTTGCCCAAGGAATCTGAGAAATAAAGCAAATAAGTTGCTCTATTTTAAAAGTAGTCATTCAATATAAATATATATATATCAATCTTAACTTTTTTATTCTCTGATATAATTAATGATATGTATATTCTTACTTTTTCTTCTAATGGGCATATGTATCCTTGTGGACATTTTGGAGAGAGGTTTTTCTTGGACTCTCCCATTTATAGAATCTTTATACTCTTTTACTGTGTGGTCCCCTGCTTTTGACAGATTTCTGAGGCAACTATATTTGTGCTTTTTTCTTATGTAGGATGACCAGCAAAAATAGTTTACTGAGTTGTCAATTTTATCAGTAGATAAGAAACTTTCTTTATTACAGTTTCAGGGAAGATCTTTTCAGGATATTTCTCAGTTATTCTAAGGGCCAAATTTTATAAACTTTCCATTAGGAATGTCAGTTTCAAATACCCTTTGTATAGCCTGGGCCCGGGAGGAAGCCAAGACTGAGCCTTATGTATCCCAACAGGAATTTCCGAGTTCCCAAAGCAACCGTCTCCATGGAATGACTTGCACTTGCTTTTCAGAGATTGGGCTTCTTTTAATTGTCAGTTCTTTTCTCACTGTTCATTTATTTGACTGATTCTACTGTACCCCCTTTTTATTTGATGATCCGGCAAATTCTGCTCTTTGATATGAACTTGGCATTTTTCACCCCTTTCTGCGGAGCCCGTGTTTGCCATCACAGTAAAGATGAAACAAATTTATTAAACTCAGCTCTCTTCCATTATACTTTGCTATGGCTTTTTTCTTAAATCCTTCCATATCTTCATTTTTTTTTCCATTGTAGTTTTTTTTTTCACACTACCTATCTCAATTAGCTGCCTAATTAGTTTTACCTATTACATGTGGATGCAGTGAGTTTATAAGAGAATTTCACAAACAAGTAGTTTTTTAGTGAACTTAAACAGAATTTTAAAGGAGACCTATTTTTATACTCAATAAAAGCACAAAAGTGCAGAAAGTATAAAATGGCTTACAAAGGGAAACATAAGTTCATACTGTTCTGTGTATAAAGTAATAATTTTATTGGGTAGAGATACTCTTCAAAGATTCAATACCTCTGCCAATGCACAGATAGGACTGTGTTCAATGACTTGGGAACTTCGAGTTGCCTGCGGCTGCAAACAGGTCACTTCTGTAGAGGAAACAAACCACTAAAAGCAATAGCATCGAGTTGAGCTGTGGTTTCTCATGAACCATGGAAACACCCTGGACGTGCCAGGAGGCGCCCTTCTCATTGTTTGATCAAACTTCTTTTCTGTAGTCACGTAAACTTGGATTTTTCTCTGCTGTGAAGATGTCAAAATAAAGCAATATGACAAAAAAGTTTGAAAATGTTTAAAAAATATTGAATCTAGGGTCCTTGAAGTGACTTTGATGCTTAACGTTCTTTTATTAGACATACTACATTCCTTAAAAAAAAAAAATGCAACTGGGAATAATAATATACCATAGAAAGAATTTTGATCAAATAGATACTGACCAAGGGCCCTCTAACACATTTTTTCTTCATCTAGCTTATGTTGAAAAACACAACGCCCCATCCGTTGAATTACATAGGGAGAAAAGTTATATGCCATTACCATTAATTTCCCATTGTGTCAACTTTTACTCTTGTACATATGTTGTGAGTTTAAGAGTCTTTTGCATTTGTTCTGTGACACCTTTTTTTGAATGGACTGTTTTAAAACGGAGGCCCACTTTCCCTGTTGGGGACTCCTCGTGGTTATGGCATCTCGCAATGCTTCATGACAGCCACCAAAACTGCCATAGAGCAGTTCTCAGCATGACCCTGTCAACAAGTCTGTTTTTTTCCAAGGCCACGTGAAACTTACTTTCACAGCCACTCCAGGTTTGGGAGCAGGAAAGCTGAAAAACTCTTTTGTTTAGAAGTCTGAGTGGTTTGTGGGGGGGGGACCTTTTTAGAGTTTGCATGCCAGCGCACGCCCTAATGCTGTGCAGCAGAGAGGGGAGCGCGCCCTGCGCGTGCGCTGGAGGACGGAGTGTGATAGCACTAGGGAAAATGCATGGCCAAGTTTCGTCTTCTCGTAGACTATCTAGCATGCAGAGTTTAGTGTGTTGAAACAGTGTATGACATTGCTGTATCAAAGTTGTAAAATTAAGCATTATTTATTGAAAACTATGTATTTTTTTGTAAAAACCTGATCACATAGAGAATATCAGTGGCTTGTGCTTGTGCTTTGATGGAACAGCTTCTTGACCCACCTTCCTTGGTCTGCAGTGTTATCGCTCAGGGTTGAAAATAGTATACCCCAATGTCTCTTTTGCAAGAGTTTTTCACAGAGGAATACATTTGTTCAAAAGATTCTAATAAAATTGTGTGATCGATCTGCGCTTGTGGTTTTTATGTGACTTTTTTTTTTTCCAGTTTTGCATTTGATAACTACTGTTCAATTCCTAAAGTGTTGTCCTCAGAACCGATATCACAGGCAGGTTTGAAAAGTGCTGGGTGTCGGACGGGAGAGGAGGTGGTCCCACGGGAGTGCTCTGGGCGGGTTTGAGAGCTGCTGACAATTGGCATAAGCATGGTAGTAATGTCTCGAGATTTTTAACTGGCCAATCGAGTAAATAAAGGCCTAGACAAAGTATAGAAGGGTAGATTAACATGGTATGTCAGAAATGTTTGAAGTAGGAAATGAAAAATATCAGGGGCAGTTGCTGCTATTGAATTCAATGCCAGCAAACTCCATTTCTCTGTCTTTTTTTTTTTCTTCTATAAACAATTTACAGTGTAAATGTATTTTGACATAGAAATCATTCTGTATTGAGATTCTTGATATGAAATGCTTTTATGGAAGCCTGTAAGTGACCCTTGGAATTACCAGATTTTTTTAAACATGTGTTTACATGGTGAGTGTTTGTTGTATATTAAATTTGGTTTTGTAGAAACGTTTGTGTTGTATTGTAACAAATTTCCAAGTGCGCAACTAACACAACCACTCAGGTTCTTAGTTATCTCAACTTTCACTACTAACCAAAGAACAAATTTCAGATCTATCTGTGGCAACTCTGTCTAATCACTATATAGTATTTTCGATGTTTTAACTTCAATTTTAGGGTCTTTCACCTGTGTACGGTTTTACTTTCTTATATTTTGAAGGAAACAAAAGTAGACCCTGTAGAAGTTTCACGTGGTAGAAAAAGTTCCTTCCAATTAGCACGGCAGGACCCTGAGTGTGTTTCCCGTTTGTCACTAGGACTCCTGTTACTATCCAGTACACTATTTGACTTTCACTGGTGTGAGTTTGGGTTTTTTTTAATAGAAATTATTTTAAATTCAATAGTTCCATTTCTTAAAATGTCCCTTTCAGGATTTTTAAGAAAACATATAAAATGTGAAAACTTTGACTTAGCTGTTCTCCCAGGAAACCTGGAAGGGAAAGAAAGAGGTGCTATAACCTTTCCTCCCGTGACCACTGATCTATAAAGTGGGATACCTGGGCAGGAGACTGACCCAAATATAATAAGATTCTTGTCAGAGGATCATTGGTTCTACCCAAAAGGAAATGGTTTTATGACGTGTAACTTGGTGAATTTGAAATAATTGAATCCTGATTTTGACACTAGTTGAAGCACAAATGACTTCATTAAAAATAGGATTCCTTCTGATACATTGAGAAGAGTGGGATGGGAGGAGGCCAGAGCCCAACTCACTGTCACTTGACATTTTGTCATCTGCTAGGACCGAATTGCAGAGCTGCAGATTTTGTCTTCTATGGTCAAATGAACCTGGGTCTAATCAATCAGCAGTGTATTAGTAAATCTGAAAAAAGTTAGGAGAGAGAAGATTGACCCTTGAGATTTCTCTTTCTACGAAATGATCACCAGTGTGTATTTAGCTTGAGTTTACATACCATGGGTGCCAGTCAATTGCTGCTCTCCATGTCCCATTCTATAGGATTGTACATACTCCTATTAGCAGCTGGACTCAATGCCCACATTCTGCCCAGCGCTCCACGACCAGGGGCTTATTGGACTGGGTGGCCACCAACTACGGGGTAGCTCATGGGCGACAGGCATGGTGGTAAGCAGGAACTCATTTGGTCTGAAATAATCCGACTCCTCTCCCCCAAGATTTGGGTTGAGAAACACACAGATCAGCCTAGCTGTCTGCAGGATTTGAAGTGAGAGATCATGAAGGAGTCAGAGCTAGAGTAGCCATTACAAGCTGAAATGAGGTGTCTAGAAAAAGGAAAACCTGGAAGATAGAAATGGGGAAGCAGAGAAATGAGGGAGAATTGCCTGCCCCCTCCCCCAAAAAGAGATGGAATTCTATGAGTTGGGGATGGTAGGTCCATGGCTTTCTGTCCTGTGTTCATTGGGGTTTATTACAGTAAATCAGTGCCTGCTAGCACGCTACCCAATAGTTATCTGGCCATTTTTATTTACTAACAAAAACTTATTTTGATTTGAATAGCAATATAAGCAGCCAAAAAATGACCTTCCCTCGCCTCCCAGAGGGGACCCATGACATGGTTCTGATCAAGGAGAAATTAGTGAAAGTTGCTCAGTAAGACCTCCAGGGAAACTCGTCAGCAAAGCAGCACATGAATGGGCACGTGCCTGGCTGCGCTTGCCCTGCCCTTCCACCTGGGATGTAGACGTGATGGCTGGAGCTCCAGGTGTGAGCATGAAGCAGAGGAGAAGGAATTCTGGAATTCTTGAGTGACCGCCAATCATCAGCAACCACTGCCTGTGTTTGGGTAAGTCACAGTTACTCAGATTTTCTGTTAAATGTAGCCAAATCAAACCATAACCAACCACTATTTTCTTGGCATTATTTGAGTGGACTGTGTTTCTTTTAAGCGAATGAGTAAAACTAAACACTGTTTAATCGCCAAAGCGTTAGGGTGATGTGTTAAATGTTGGAAAACAGATGGAGAGAGTTTAGTAAAACTCACAAAAGTTGAAGAAAGTTAAAAAAAAAGTTAAAGAGAAAGAAGCATCAAGGTTTTTCATCACGATCAGGACATTGGATTGACCCATTTAAATTTTAGGATTTTTAAAAAAAATATTTATATGAAAGATTTATTTGAGAATTGCTTTACATTTGTAGAGCTTTTCAACCTCAGGTTGATACAAGTCTCTCATGCATCTTTATATTTCATATCTCCACTGGGTCATTACTCCTTTGTCAACAAGTAGCTCTTTCAGGTGTATCCCCTCGTCACAACCTTTCTTACGG
Source organism: Hipposideros armiger (assembly GCF_001890085.2). Classification (NCBI taxonomy): domain Eukaryota; kingdom Metazoa; phylum Chordata; class Mammalia; order Chiroptera; family Hipposideridae; genus Hipposideros; species Hipposideros armiger. The sequence goes on along the minus strand of NW_017731450.1, from coordinate 1,059,315 downwards.
CTGGATTGGATTAAGTCTTTTTGGATTCAGATACAGCATTTCAAAATGAAGAGGCCCTCACATCCAACGTATCCCTATTTTGTCCCTAATAGTTTGAATTTTGGCTTTCTAACTCATAGAATGCCCAAAGCAACAAATTTAGAGGCGTGAACGGTGAACTTAAAGAAGCAGCCAGCAGCAGCAGGAGGAGGTGGAGGAAGGAGAAAGGAGAAGAAGAAAAGGAGACGGGGACGAAGGGGGAGGATAAGACAGAGTAACAAGGAAACTACAAAAAGCTCAGAAGTCTGAGAGCATTTCGTGCGAGGATAAACAGCTCTACTCGAGTGATTCCTGAGTGTATCGCTGTATTATATATCACGTTGCAAAAATCAGTATTTACGATAGTGACACTAAGTCATCAAAAACAGCTTAAATCATGTTTATTATGGCCTTGTAAGAAGGCAGGGAGCTATGAAACATTTTCTGAAATATTGCTACTCAATGTAATTTTAATTCAAACCAAAAAGTCCTGAAAGAATCATTTTACCCAAACCCTTTTCATTTGCTAGTGTGTTATGAATAAAAGTATTTTTTGGTCCAAGAGCTAGCAGGAGATAGTACATATAAAAACAGTCTGCTTTGGGGAGCACATAAGCCAAAGAGACAAAATTGAACATTGCAGCTGGATCAACTGGAGAGGTCTGGATGGAACAGCCCCCACCACGCATGCGACTCAGACCCCATGGTTCAGTCCAAGTCTGTAAGAGCCAGAAAGGTAAACAGAGGCAGATGAGATCCGTTACAAAACTAGCTGAGAAAGGACCGTGGGCCCTGTTGCAAAGGAGCTGAGGGGCTTGGGTGGTAGAGAGGGCGAGAGGCCTTTCTAAGTGTAGCCAGAAGCACATGGGAGAGACCTACAGGGGAAGCCTCCCTCACCTCAGCAGAGCAGGCAGCTAGCTACCTGAATGCCATGGCCAGTGACCCCAAGGTGAGTGAGAGCAGCTGACCAAGTGAGGGAGACCCTGGAGAGTAAAGGAGGAGGATGAACACAATATGAGAGAGAGAAAAGATGTTATGCCTGGTTTCAGGGAGAGTAAGGGAAAAGAAACAGAGTCCGTAAATCTGATGTTTTGCGTGGTTGATGTGACATTCATGGGAATGGAGAAGAAGCGGAGAGGGCTGTCTAGAGAGATCATGGACACTCCTCTGTGACATGTAATAGTTTAGTTGTTGGAAAAGCATCTGGAGAGAAATGGCCTTGACGTTGAATGCACCTGGGATGATCCCAGTGCACACCTGTGGGCCTGGTCGGAGCGTGTAGAGCCTCCTTGCGCCCGCCCTTGGTGCCCGGTTTTATGGTCCGGTCCATGCGATGTAGAGCCTGGAGCGGAAGGAGCCAGGCCTGGTCCTCGGAGCCCAGGCTCTGTCATCTGAACAGCCTGGTGGCCAGTCCGAGCTCACTGCTCCCGACCTGTCCCGGAGAAGTGCCCAAACCACGCTGGGCGGCCAGTTCACCCGGTGTGCTTCCAGTTCATCTGGGTGTTAGCAAGCGCTCGGGCGTAAGCTGCTGTGAGGAGCAAATGGGGTCCTGGGTTCCCCAAAAGAACTCAGGGGGCAATAGCGCGTGAGGCCAGGGGCCCTTATGCCTTTTGGGCTCCGCGTGCCCAGAAGTTGGCCCAGAAGCCAGGTGGGAGCTTCCTGAAACGTGCACTGAACGAATGGACCGCAGGTGAGACCAGAATCGGAAGCGTCTTGTGCCGGACTGTGGGGAGCGTCAGCGTGGAGCATGGAGTGGCAAAGCCTTGTGAGTCAGGAGGCCCCCCGAGGTGAGCAGCAGGGTTTCAGGGCTCCTGGGAGAAACCGTGCGCAGAAAGGAGATTGGCGTCCATGGCTTTCTCTCCGGTATTCCTTCCCCTTGGAAGCGGGCGGAACGCAGTGCGGCCCGGAGGCCCCAGGAGATGCCTCCCGGAGCGGGGCTTTCAGCCTTGGAGCCTCCTGCCCTGATGCCCGTGAAGGATGGGAAAAAAATGGTCGTGCTTTATTCGTGTTTACTTTCTAGCTTACAAAAATTAAGAGAGTGTCCTTTATTAACCTTTAGTGATTGGATTAATACAGGTACGTGGTTTTGCAAATAGTACATATACTGGGGGCGCCTGCTCAAAAACTTTAGCGGCTAGATTTGCATGGTGAGACAAGATTAGAGGCCACTGATGTGGAGCAGAGAAGAGGTGACATGTTACGCTGTAAGGGACAGTGGATGAAGTAGAGGGATGCTTCCCAGTTTTATTGAGCCCCCGGTGCAGCTGATCAGCTGTGCAGAATTAGGTAGCTTGCTTGGCATCCCTGGTTCTGTTTTTCATGCATAAATTAGGGACTGAATGAGACCATATTTGAGCTCTTTTCAAAGCTAACAAATAACAAACAGCTACTATTTATTTGCTCTCAGAGTGCCTGCCGCTTTGGAGGCACTGGTATAAACGCATGCTTTCAGAGATGGCAGGTAATGTCAATGGAAGAACAGGGCAAGACAGCCCGCCGCTGTAAGGCCTCTGGGAACTGGGAATGCCAAGCCCTAACTGAAGTTGTTCAGATTCAGAACATTTGAAACACCCGGTGGGCTGAACTCAGTGGCCGTTGGCCCGCGTTGGGTTTTGTTGTTTGGGGCCTGGTCTGTGGTTTTAGAGGCCCTGGTCCCACTGCTCCCAGAGAGAACTGCCCAGCTGCACTTTATTTTTATTTATTTATTTTTTATTAGTTTCAGGTGTACAAAACAATGCACTAGTTATCCTTTTCACCCTTCACAAAGTGACAACCCCTCTCCCCCCATCCACAGCCCCCCACCCCCGATATCACACATATCTATTACAATTCCATTGACTCCACTCTCACACTCTACTCCATATCCCGTGACTATATATATATTCAATGATAGTTGACATACAATATTATTCAGCATTGGCTTCAGGTGTACAGTGCAGTGGTCAAGCCTCTACACTGTCCATGAAATGGTCTCCCTAACAAGACATGTGTCCATCTGACACCTTACAAAATATTTACAACATTATTGATTATATTCCCCAAACTATCTTTCACGTCCCTGTGGCAATATTGTAGTTACCAATTTATGCAGTCTAGTCCCTTCCCCTTCTCCCTCATCCGCTCCCCCCGCCCCCATCTACAAGTTGCGCTTTATAATGGGAGAGAGCAGAGGGAATGGTGTTCCTGGCCAGCAAATTCTCAAACTCAACTTTGGTATAATTCTTTTAAAAAGACATGTTTTTTGATATTGCTATTTGAGTTGACAGACTTCTTTGAGAGAGCATAAACATCCTCCAGTAACATTTCATGAACCATGAATCTGGTTTCCAAATGAACTTCAAAACCATGTCATTGAACATACAGACTTCTGGGCCCACTCCCCAAAATACTGATGCAACATGTTTGGGATGAGACCCAGAGGCTATATTTGTAGTCACTGTATCCAGCCGACTCTGAGGCCGTGGAGCCACAGACCAGCCTCTGAAACCTGCAGCTCTATATCAGGAGTCACACAAAACAAACATTGTTTTGCTAAAAACCAGTGTCTCGGGAACAAGTAGTGAGGTCTGTGTTAACAGCCACGCCCTGGGCTGGCCACCTCTGTTCATCCGTGCTCGTGCTCCCTTTGGTGAAGCCGGTTCACTGTCGGGCACACACAGCTGCAAGATGGTCCTTATCTTCAGGGCTTCGCCATCAGCCCAGCAAGAGGACAGCTTCCGTGTCTACCCACGTGCTGAGAGCTGTGGCTGAGGTGGGCACAGGGCCCAGCAGGAAGCAGGGGATGTGTGAGTCCTGGAGGCAAGCTGGGAGGAGGTGGGTGGCACCTGTGCCTGGAGCCACAACACGGGGACAGCAGTGCAGGCGGCCAGGACGTGCGTGCTGGTGGAATTCTTGGGTTGGTTCTGGCCGGGACACGTGTGTTTTGAGTTAGACCTCTGGTGTTTAAACCGCTTTAGGCCTCCCCACTCTCTCTCTGCTTCTTGCCCACCCCCATGATCAGACCAGAGACCCATATTTCATAGGTGCCATCTGGGAGTTGGGGTGAACCAAACCTTATTAAATCCACACTTTGATTTTTCCGTTGCTTGCTCACTGAGTGACATTGCCATGGGGTGGGGAGGGAAATTGAGAAGATAAAGAAAAATGGGAAATCCTATAGGCTGTGAATAATGAGCATTCTTAAATATTTAAGAGTTCAGATATTGACCATGTTTTAGTCCATTTTCTCATTAAAAAGTGGGATGATAGGGCTGACCTATGCCATACTTCTGATACTGTAAGGCGTGGCCATGAAAATGATGACAGCTTTCAAATGACGGCCAAATGTGATGTCGCTCAGCTTTGTGTGTGTGGATTTTTGCCCACCTGTAAAACAAGGACCATCATCTTTGCTTCATTTGCTTGACTAACGTTTGCCAAGCTTTCTGAGACCAACGGACTTCAATTAACTGGTGTTAAAACTGACCTGGAATGACAGGAGCCATGGAACTGGGTACTAAAGGAGAGGAGGAAAACAAGTCCAGTTGGGGACAGATACTGTTCTTGCTTTAACATACGAAATAAAACAGAAGACGGAGATGTCCTGTAAGAGATTACAAAGAATAAAACAAAAAGGATGTTTCCCAACTAATTGCAGGGAGCAGATAAAAAAACAAGCAAACAAACAAACAAACAACAGCTAGCCCCTGTATAATGTAAGGGGAATTATTACTTCCTGAATACCACACATTGTTGATGGAAGACTTCTCAGAATTAGAATGTGGATACAGATACATATACAAGACAGGAAGAACAGGAGGAGATGGTATTGTGCACCTGAGTGATTTATCATGCTAACGAGGCACACTTTGACAGTGACAGTGGGGTTTGTGTACTTCAGATAGAAAGAGGTATGGTAACCACAAGTGCAGCTACTGCAGGAGGCCACTACCCATTGACTAGACGAGACTTGAGCAAGGACCCACGGTGGCTCAAGAACCAGAAGCTGATCTTCTGCTGAAGTCCAAGGTTGGTGGGAAATTGTGTCAAGTAGAAAGTATGGGAGAACTTGGCCATGCCCAGGAAACACAGTTTACTCTTGCTACACAGAAACGGAAATAAGTGATGTAATCAGGGCCCTTCTAGCATCACCCGCTGTGTTGCTAGAGGTGGTTCTCACGTGGCACTCATGCCAGCAGAAATTGCACAGTTGACCCAGACAGTGGTCTGGGAGAATAACAAATGGGACGCCCCAAAGAATTACAGGGAGGCCATGGAAGCAACTTAGTACTGATGGGGCTGCCATTCCCGCCATCACAGTCCACTTAGAAAATTGCTCACTTAGGGCAGCTTGATTACAAGAGGTATTCGTCAGGATTCTCCAGAGAAACAGAGCCAGTAGGATGTGTATGTAGACAGAAAGAGATTTATTAGAGGGAATTGGCATGCAGGTTTGTGGAGACTTGGTAAATCCAAAAAAAAAATCTGTTGGATTAAACCAGCAGGCTGGAGATTCAGGAATGAGCTGCCGCTCAAGGTCAGGAAGAGCCGACGTTGAGATGAGGTCTGCTGGCAGAATTCCCCCTTGCTTGGGGAAGGTCAGTCTTTTGTTTTCTTAAGGTTTTCATCTGATTGGATGAGGCCCCCGCATCATGGAGGGCAGTCTGCTTTACTCACAGTCCACCACTTTAAATGCTAGTCTCATCCAAAAACATTCACCCAAACATCTAGAAAATGTTTGACCAAATATCAGAGTGCCATGGTTCAGCCCCATCGACACATAAAAGTCACCCATCACAGAGAGTGAGAGCAGAGGCCTGTTTGAATAATGACAAGAATGTGAAAGGCCTCTGCTCCCTAAAACTATGGATGTTGCTTCTAGGAGACAGTCAATGCTACGGAAATATTTCCAAATATTTTGGACATGCTATAACAACCTAAGGAACACTATATATGGTGCATTAGGCCTTTTGTAAAGTCCAAACTCTCGACCCTGGTTTCCAGGCCTCTGTTACCTGGTCCCAAACCTCTTCGCCAAGCTCATTTGCTTTTACTTACCTTTTGGGAAAGTGTCCGTCTGTGATGCTGGTCTCTTGTGTCGCCCCTTGCACATGCAATTCCCTAATTCTTCTGGCCCCTGTTCATTTCCGCATCCCTCCAGGGCCCTGAGCAAGTGTGCTATTGTGGGGAGGAGCCCGGTCTGGGAGCAATAGTGCCAGTCACCATAGAGGACCACTGGGGCGAGGCGTGCCCCAGCGGGTTCACATAGCGGAGCTTATTCCGTCGCCACGGCCACCTGTGAAGCAGGGGTTGGTATTGTTCCCATTCATTTTACACATGAGGTTTCAGTAATTTGCCAAAGTTCTCACACCTGGTGAACAACAGGCCTGGGGTTGGGCCACGCAGCCTGGCTTCTGCAGACTTGCTGTCTGGCACTGTCCCTAAGTTGCCCCATGAATTAGAACAAGAGGTCACCCTTTGATTCTGTGCTGTGGAGAGCTGCACCATCTAAGAGTCTGAATTCCACTTTTTCCGTGAAGCTCGAGATGGTGGGCATCGTGATTCCATTCTCAACATCCCCTTCCCGCCACGTGGTAATCCTGACCACTAACCCCCCCACCCCTTCTCAACTGTCTGAGCTGGGACGCCCTGGGCCATGGGAGCTCCGGGTTCTTGGGCCTTTCAAGTTGGGGACTGACACCAGTGGCTCCCCAGAATGAGTTAGACCACCAGCTTCCTGGGTCTCTAGCTTGCAGACGGCAGATCGAGGCATTCTCAGCCTCCATAATCACATCAGCCAATCCCCATATTCAGTCTCTGTCTATCTGTCTGTCTATCTATCTATCTATCTATCTATCTATCTATCTATCTATCTATCTATCATCTGTCAATCATCCGTCCATCCATCCTATTGGTTCTGTTTTCCTGGAGATCCCTGGCTAATGCAGACCCCGTTTCTATTTCCAAACCTCAAGTACCCAGAATGACTTTAACCCTATTTCCAGCTGATTCCATTCTCAAAAACTTCAAACTGTGTGAAACACATTACTTGAAAGAGAATCAGCAAATCATATTAATTATTAAGAAAAATATTTGACTTTTTTTTTTTTTAGTAGTTTAAACTTGATTTTTTTTCTTCTTGAGAGGTAGGACTTCAAAAAGGCTAAGAAAAGAAAACAATTATAGCTCTATTTCAATGATGGATGGTGGTTCTGTTAGCTTTGGGGTGTTTATTTTTCTTTTTTTGTTGGTTATTTTTCTTTCAGTTTGTAAAGGGCTCTGATAATCTTCAGGATGAAAGATAGCATGTAATGACTTATTATATTTAATGCATTTTTGTAGTTACTATTTTAAAAACAAAACATGTAAATATCACTCATTTCATTTCATAGATGGAGAAATATTAACTTATTAACATAGCCATAAATTACTGTGCCATAGATAGAAAATTAGTATTGAATACATAATGTAGGTAAATACGGAGGTAAGGATATATGATGGTTTTCAACAGAAAGATGAAAATATTCACAGTTGCCCACATTATTCTATTGGACTTTCTGTAATTGTTCCACAAAAAGTCAGAAGAAACAGCAGACTCTAAGCACAGAGTAATGGCTTGATGTTGAATGTGACTCTTGCTACTTTGGAAATAGTTGGTTTTCCCATTAGCAACATTGAAAACATGCTAATAAAATATTTACTAGCTATTACTTTACTTGACCTATTAGTGGAGCTCACTAATGGACTCAGGCTTCCTAAATGGGAAGTTGTATCTTTCTTTAGCCTCTAAGCCAGTCGCCCTCATGTGCGGTGTGTCTGTGATCGTGTCTGAACTCTAAGGTCATGTGCTCTGAAGGTCACATTGGTACTCTATGTACCCTGTGCACTGTCATGTAGCGAAAACCCCAGGCAGCGGGGCTCTTAGGTACAAGTGGCAGAAGTCACCTCTGGTTAATGATAGAAAACAAACGAATTGAACAACGCAACCTTCTGGTAAGTTGCAGAATTTCGTGTAGAAAGAGAGAGCCAAGGGAGGCTGACAGCACCATGTCCCAAACCCAAGCCACAAGTCCGGCGGTGGGGCCCCGGGCTGCCTCGGGGAACACTGGGTTTCACAGCCTGCACCCTCTTTCAGCGCTCCATAGGGCTCCCTCCCACTGTCCCCACAACGGGGACTTCCCAGAAATGCCACCTCTTCACATTTCTGATTCCATGTTCAGGAGCGTCTAATTGGCTGGGAGGGGAGCATGTGTCCTGGCCCTTTTTTTAGCTTCGACAGTGAGAGGCAGCAACACTTATAAGGTGGGGAATTTGCCAAAGATGGGAGGAGGGTTTTGATGCTGGGAGAAATAAAAAGGGCCCGTAGACCAATGTCACGCACAGAGGTTTGTGTGCACGTATACAAACACACACTACACCTGGTTACAGATACAGGTGTCTGCCCCTATCCACAGCTTCACTTTCTGCAGTTTCAGTCATCAACCGCGGTTGAAAATATTCAATGGAGAATTCCATAAACAATTTATAAGTGTTTAGTTGGGCGTCATCCTGAGTAACGTGATGAAATCTCACTCTGTCCCGTTTTGTCGCTTCGTCCGGCGGATCTGTGCTTTATAAGCTCCCCGCCCATTGGCTTTCTCGGTGACCAGATTGACTGTCACGCTATCGCAGCGCTTGTGTTCAAGTCACCCTTGTTTTACTTTATAATGGCCTAAAGCACAAGACGTAGATGCCAAAGAGAAACATCCGTGTATGTGTGCAGAGAAAAATGCACACTAGGTATAGAGTTTGGTGTCACCTGTGGTTTCAGGCATCCCCTAGGGGTCTTGGCATGTACCCCCTGAATATAAGGTGGGGACTCCTGTATATAATTTATCCTATCATTTGCCTGGTTTATTCTGTATCTGTAAAAAGAATTTGGAGCTCTTCTTTCTGTGTAGTCTAGAGAAGTTTTACCTAGTGCCAGAAATCGCCCACGAAACCCTTTTTTTTTATTTGCAGTGGTCTGAAAGAAGGGAAATAGAATCAAAATGAATATATTTTTATTGCTTTTGTATACAAGCATTATAGAATGCAGGAAATGATAGAACGAAAAATAAAAAGCACACGCATGACACTGTCGGCTTCAGCCACTGCTAAGTATTGGTGGAGTTCTTGTTCTCTGCACCCGCCCAGTGTGTGCACGCACTCACAGACACAGAATCTTACAACACGCGCAGCGTGCTAAGAATTGTTTTGCGTCCCTTGTTTTTATTCACCAGATATTGTAGAGTAAGCTTTTGATATTAATTTTTTTCAAGAATAATTTCAAAAGATTAACATAATATGTTTACATTATGATTTAATTACCCTTCCCCCTATTGGTAGGTGTGTTACATAGTTTGTTTGTACAGAGGGGTCTTTTTAATGGCTCCCCTCCATGTGATTCCAGCAGAATGGTTTTGTGTTGCTCGTCATAGGGCGTCTGCATCTCCAGCCCTGGGAGGCACCTGTATGCCCCGTCAGTGACAGCTGGGCTTTCTTTAGCTCACCGTACTTTTGCACTTGACCCCCATGCATTCTGCTTAATGTTTAATGGATCAAATCCTTCATTTAGGTTGTTAACTCAATCAGGAGGAAACAGCAATCAAAACGGATGAATAAAATGTGCATTTATTTGGGGAAGACAGGTACACGTATTCATTCTGTGGCTCCAAAAATAATTTAAGGGTTTCATTTATGATGAGAGGAGTAGCAGGGTCCGTGCAGCCAGAGGGTCACAGGACGACCTCCCTCACCCCACCCATGCCTTAGGAAGGGTCCTTCCAGGTGGAATGGAGCCTGTGTTGGTGGGAATGTGTTTTAAACTCCAATTCTGCCCCAGTTAGCCCCCTAATAAGACCCTGTACATCTGAGGCTTTGTCACCTCCTCTGTAAAAACAAGGTGCTAGGGAAGGCCACCGTGTGTGAACCTGTGGTCACCTGGCGAAAGCCTGCTGGGTGTGGGGTCCTGGCCGCCCCTTTCTGGGAGCTGGCCCTGCTGGCCGGACCCTAGGCCTTCAAGCTGCTTTGCCAAGATATAATCCTTCATGGCTGCCAGTGTGTGAAGGACCAGAAACCATGAATTTGACCTTTGCAGGCACAGAGAATAATTGGCTGTGCACCTTTTCGTCAAGAACAAGTGTTTGTCCACATTTCTAGAAACTGAAGTGCTTGAAAACAACAAAACCAGTTCAGACCAGAGGAAGGTGTTGATAATTACACCCCCAACACTTCGCTTCTTGGGAAGATTTCTCTGTAACCCCAACCACTGGAGCCCAGCCAAGAGCTTGGAAAGATGGCTGCTAGGTCCCCTCCCCGCTTGTCCAAGCCTCTGATGAGTTGGAATGGATAATGCAAAGTCTGTACCTCGTTACCATGACTTACAGAGGCTTCTTCAAGGTCTCGTTAATATTCGATGCTGGAGAGAATCTCATTCTGGTCCCCCAGCAAACACGTTTTCATCGTGGGCCTCCATGTGAAACACTCTAGACTAGTGCCTAGGAACTGCAGTAAGCAAAGTTCCTGTTCGCATGGGATGAAAAGAAGCACTAAATAAACAAGCAAATGTCTAGAAATTGGTGAAGAACATGTAAGTGGGCTTCGAGAATAGAGGGATTGTGCGGGGAGGATGAGCTTTGATAAAAGACACAGGTCCTTCACAGAAGGTCTCTATGCCTAGGTGACATTGGAGCAGAGACCTGAGTGGGGGGCAGGTCCAAGCCAAGAAGAGAGTTGATGAAAGACACAGGGAGAGGGAACAGGAAGTGCACCTGAGGTGGGCGTGTCCTGGATGGGTGAGCGACAGCGAGAGCAGGTCTCCCAGTGACAAATAAATTAGGAGGCATCATGTTAAGGCTGTTAAGGAAGATAAAGAACAGCAAAAAATGGCTGAGGAAAAAGACAGACAAACTGTCAAATGTACACATAACAACTAGTTATTTAGAAACACTTTCTGGTGGTCTAAATTGCCCCCCACCTTTGGAGTCCCTCTGAAGAGGTCACGCTATTGTACACAGTATAATAAATAGTTGATGTTTCCTATGATTAAGCTAACTTGTTAATATGAGTTTATATTTGACACTCAATTAATTTCAATTCCAAAAGCATCTATTCAACTCTTCCTACGTGTGAGACACTGTGCCAGACTTGGGGAATGTAAAGATGAGTGATGCAGTGTCATCACCACCCAGAGTTATTCATCTCGCTAAAGAGAAACACATATAAGCTCTGTACCCTGATGTAGAAAACAGGAAAATGTTTTGTGTGTATTAGAAAGCACTTCATCCAAAATGCTTTCACTTAGATTTCAACTACTTAGCACTAACAGGGTAACCTCAAGTTGCTGGAAAATGCACTGATATGGAAATCTTATACCCAACCATGCCAGAAAAAGAGGTGTATTTGGACACATGCACGCTCACACAATTGTACACATAAACCCACTACGCTAAATGGGGGAAACAGAATCAGTGAGCTTTGGTCCTTCCCGTAAGGCCGGAGGGCAAGACACTTGTGTCATATACTATGGCACCATCTTCCTATACATTATTATTTTTTTAAAACATAACTTCGAGTTAAAAAAAAAAAAGAGTGAGCATCTCTTTTTTTCAAGATCTCAGAGAGATTCATGCAGTTTCCTAGATTTCTCTCAGCAAACCCTGGGATCATTTTTCTGCCCTCCCCCTCCCCCTGCCATGGTCCGTCCTTAATTATGGAAGTTGCCACTCTAGGCTGGGTTAAGATTCAGTCTAAAATAAGATCATAATGTCAGGGAATGAAAAGAAAAATTGGAAGACAGTCAAACTTATCGTTTTCCTACTAAAGCTGACTTAGGCTGATGACATACAGATGCATAAAACCCCCATAAGCATTACACAAATAATAATTTTCTGGCATAAGCAGTTGGTGTGTATTACAGGTAGAACGTGTTCCCACCAAAATTCACATGGTGAAATTATAACCTGAAGGACCTCAGAATGTGACCTTCTTTGGAAACAGGGCCATTGCAGATGTAATTATTGGGTTGTCGGAAAAGTCATGATGTATGTTTGTGACACATGGCACTAGTTCATTTTTGGAAGTACTAGAGTTGTTTGCATCTATGTTATTGCTATGTCATTTGACAGCTAACAGTTCTAGCTTCATTCTAGAAAAACAATTGAGGGATTTAGTTGAGTTTTGGAGATTTTACAACAAGTTGAAGATGGAAAACAAAACTGTTGCATTTTTGCCATATTTTACTGTTTTACTTCTATAAAGGGAAGAATACATGTCAAGCTTGTGAAAAGTTGCATGAAGTTTACGGTGACAATGTTCTACAAGAACGTCAGTGCCAACGATGGTTCACGAAATTCTGTGCTGGTGATTTTGATCTCAACGACACCCCTCAGTCAGGGAGGCCCATCAAATTTGATGATGACAAAATAAAGGCATTGATCGAGTCAAATCCATGTTACATGACACGAGACATTGCAGAAACATTGAACATCCATCATTCAAGCCTTCACGACCACCTGAAGAAGCTGGGATACATAAGCAAGCTCAATATTTGGGTTCTGCATGAACTCAAAGAAGTTCCTTTGACGGCGCGTATAAACATCTGCGATATGCTCATTAAACGTGAGGAAAACAATCCTTTTTTGAAGCGACTGATAACTGATGATGAGTAATGGATTGTTTACAACAACATGGTGTGCAAACGGTCTTGGTCCCGGTATTATGATTCACCTCAAATGACATTGAAAGCAGACATTCATCAGAGGAAGGTTATGCTCTCAGTGTGATGGGATTTTAAAGGTGTCGTGTTTTTCGAGCTCCTACCAAGGAACCAAACAATCAATTCAAATGTGTACTGTTGACTATTGGACAGTTGGAATGAATCCATCATCCAGGAATGTCAAGAGCTTGTTAATTATAAGGGAGTTGTGTTCCATCATGACAACGCAAGACCATACACAAGTTTGATCACCCGTCAAAAATTATTGGAGCTTGGACGGGATGTGTTGCCACACCCACCATACTTGCCTGGCCTTGTGCCATCAGACTTCCACTTGTTTTGCTCTCTTCAAAACTCCTTGCGTGGTATAATGTTCAATTCAGATGAAGCTGTAAATCAGCACCTTGTTCAGTTTTTTGCAAATAAAGACAGGTCCTTCTATGAACGAGGAATTATGAAGCTCACTGAAAGATGGCAAAAGGTTATTGTACAAAATGGGCAATATATCATTGGTTGATCTTTGTTCTTTATATAAATAAATGACCTTTGAAAAACATAGACAAAATGCGTCATGACTGTTCTGACAACCCAACAGTAAAGAGGAGGTCACAGTGGAGTGGGGTGGGCCCCTATATCCAATATGGCTGATGTTCTAGTAAAGGGAAATTTGGACACAGACACACATAGGGAGAAACTAGGTGAAGATGAAGACAGAGATTGGGGTGAAGCATCTATACGTCAATGAACACCAAAGATTACGAACAAGCCACTCAAAGCTAAGTGACAACCTGGAACAGACTCTGTCACAGTCCTCAGAAGGAACCAAACCTACCAACACCTTGATCTTGAACTTGTAGCCTTCAGACCTGTGAAAGAATAAATTTCTGCAGTATAAGCCCCCCAGTCTCTGGTACTTGGTTCCAGGGGCCCAAGCAAATGAATCCACTCTGTACTAGCTTATGTGTCATTTATGTTACAAACCGCACGCGTCCACTTGAGTGTGTCCAACTGTGCGCCTACTGCTTCTCCCCAATCCCACAGAAATCCAGTTCATGTCAACCTAGGGAATACATCCCTGATTACGCTAAGGACATTGGGAGAAGGAGCAGTGGTGGGTCGGAGACTTTGTCACAGTTTTGGAAAGCCAAGAAGGGACAGCTGCGAGATGAAGCACCTTGGAGGGGGCGGCACCCAGGGCCTGCAGAGGGCAGTCTGCAGCGCGAGGGCTTCCTTGCCACTCAGAGAACCACTGCTGTCCTGCGGGTGTTCTCGGCTGGGAAAGATTTAAGATTGTGCTGTGCAGCCTTGAGTCCTGCGTGAATGATATCAAACAGTTAGGCTTGTCATATCCAGGAAGTAGTTTAAGACATAGAGACTGAATGACAACTCAAAGTAATGTCAGGAAGCGACCCTTTCTGCCACTTGCAGTGCAGTGTCCCTCAAAGGTGATGTGTCTGCAGTGACAGATGTCGTGTCTAAGGGAACGATTTGTAGATACTGTAGGGATGAAGGAACCCACTGACGTGAGGTGGCGGTAACTGGACGGGGATCAAATCACTGCCTTCACCTCAACTGTAGCCCATGAAACAACTCGGCATCACCTGGAAGAGAAACAGGTCTGTTCTGTAAATAAATCATTTCACAAAGTGAAGACTTGGTAACAGGAATAGCATTTTGGATGCTGGAGTATTTACCTCATTAACTGAATCAGCATGACAAGAGGTGGGTTTTTTCCTTGTGGAAACGAACGACATTTTTAAAGCATACTACCCTTATTTAAGTTGATTTGAAATGTTTATATATATATTTTTTCTACAATATTAGGTGAAATGAAATGCAAGAAGCAGCTTTCCGTTTCTTTTGGATGTTAGCTTTCAAATTTGTAACACAGATTTTTCAGGAAAAGCCAATGAAGTTGGAACTCTCCAAGTTTTCTTTACTCAGGAAGTGACCTGAGTCAATCAGAATGAACCAGGTTATGCTGTGATGACAAAAAAAAAAAAGAAGGAAGGAAGGAAGAAAGGCAGGAAGGAAGGAAGGAAAAAAGGAAGGAAAGAAGGAGAAGGGAAGGGAAAGGGAAAAGGAAAGAAAGAAAGGAAGAAAGAAAGAAAAGGAAAGGAAAGAGAAAAGAAAAGAAAAGGAAAGAAAAGACGGTTCATGAGTTCTCAGTAGCTAAAACAACTAGGTCAATTCTTGCTTGTATCTATCCCCTGCCCATCCCATCAGCCAGGGCCAGTCCTCCACACAGCACCCCAGGACCCACGTCAGGCTCTGAAGCATCGCTGGTTACTATGGCAGCAGGAAATGCTACATATGCTTGTCCAAAAATTGCATGCAAGTCTTTGGCTCAACCTGTCACATGGCCCCATTCAACCACAGTGGTCCCGGAAGTGTGATTTGTTTGAAGGTCCAAAGCTGCACATATTTACTGAGAAGCGTTGTGATTAATACATTACTTAGATAGTTTCTATTTCATAGAGTGAAAAGTTATGTAAAAACCTACTTCTTGTAATGCTAATAAGCAGGTAAGGCTATATAGGACACTTGTTTTTATGCCACCATTAGCATTTTATTTGTTTTCTATAAGTGAGCACAATTTCTCCATGAAACCTCTACTTTGCTGAGTGGCAGAAACTTACTATTAGACAATTAGGGTCAATTTAGTCAAATAGATGTTTGTTTAATTCAGCGTTTTGTATAAATTACAATGAAGACTGGCCTATGTCGCAAGGGAATCTGATTCCCTCAGTAATCTACATCAGAGCATGTGGGCATTTTCTGGAATGTGCGTTTCACTTGGGCTGGGGGTCCTGAGCTGCTATCTGCTAGCGGTCACTGGCACGTAGGAGCCCTCGCTCGGTCCAGTTTTCCGGGTCATGCCCGGTCCTCGGCTTCCGGAAGAGGGAAGACTGCGAAGGCTCCCCTGGATGAGCTGGGAGTGTCCCAGAAGGCTGGAGGCCATTCAGCCGCTGGGCTCAGCGTCGCTTCTCCTGCTGTCATACATCCGGGGACGGACAGGGGATGTGCACCTTGCTGGCTTTGAGCCTGCTGACACGACCCAGGGTGGGGGACGGACCAGGGAGTAAGTGTCTCGGGTCCCCGGGCACTAACTCAACAAGTATTCACACAGACCCCAGCTTTCCTCAAAAAGCCAAGAAGTCATTGCTTGTGCTGCTTTTTCATTTCTTTTGTAACAACTCTGCTCTGAAGACAGTGAAAGTTAGTATCTAATTTGAATGGAAAGGCTGGTGCGGTCAAAAGGCATTGTACCACTGCATCGATTAATATTTTAAATATTACCAAGAGACAGTGGACATGTCCAAGCAAATGTATAATTGCAACAGTTTTTTTTTCCATGTGACAACTGCAAACTCTTGGATTTCTGTAGACTAAGATCAAATCTCTATTTAAGCATTGACCTGTCACTTAAGATGAGGTATATTTATTAGACTATATCAAATATATTAAGATTAGGTGTATTTGTTAGAATATACCTAATATATTAAGATTAAGTGCATGTGTTAGAATATACCTGATATATCAGAATATGCTGTGAATGCCTTCACAGGCCATCATTCTATAAGACTGTTTATTATTTCATTCTGCTTCACAGTGTTCTTTTGTGGTCATAATGGGAGATATTTCCATTTTAGGGGTGAATAGACCAAGAACAGAAAGGTTAAGTAACCAGCTCGAGGAAATCCAGCTGGTAAATGACATCACTGCAGCCCTGACCCTCCCCTGGCGCTCAGCTGGCCAGCACAGCTGCTCATGAAGCACGTGGACGGCGTCCGTAATGGGAATCCGGGAGTGAGATCATCGGTTAGGTCGGCACTGCGAATGATGCCTTACCATCAGATTTAGGAGCCGTCTGCTATGGGGAAGGGTGGCGTCTGGCTGGCGTGGCTGCCGGTCTGAGGGACGGCCAGGCCTGGCTGTGACATCAGCTGGCATTGCCTGGACTCCTTCCAGCTCCCTCCGTGTCCTGCTGTCCTGTCCTGAGAGCACCAGGCCCGGCCTGAGGTGCTGCACCTGGGGTTTGTGCAAGCGTCCTGGCCCTGGGCCCTCTGCAGGGACAGCTCCACCCCCGAGGGCTTCCTGCTGACCTGGGTGGTCACCATGTTTGCCTTCGGAGGGCGTGTCAACCCTCGGACTTTGTCCCACTGAAATTGTACTTATCACTTGTGTTTATGTGTTTATACAACTGCTTACATTGATGACTGGGGTCGTGTCCCCTCTGTTTAAACTGCCTTTTGGGGGCGGTGGCCTTGTCTCATTAATCTCAGTGACCCTAGCACCTCACATTAGGCCTGTCAGATGGTTGGTGCTCAGCTCATGTGGGTTGCCCTGGATTAAGGTATCCCCCCGCTTTGGTAGCCCCCTCCCCCACTGTCTAAACTGTATGTAGTCATGTCGACTCTGGCCAAAAGGTTAGTAACAAACGGCACCAACTACGTGTTCAAAAGCGGCGCTGTGCCGGAGTCCAGCGAAGGAGCGGATTTGGTGAGTGCGTGCAGAGTGCGCGTGCGCGTGCCTGTGTGCTGTTGACGTTGGAGGCCTGGGCTCTGCTCCTCCTGGACCACCCGCTCACCGGGTCCCCGGCCAATCACGGAGCGGCTCCGGGCTCAGCCCCTTGTCTGTGCTCCGTTAGTGGTGGAGTGATAAGATCGGGGCCTGGGGTCCGGGAAGATGAGTCTGGGTCTGCATGCTTAGCTCTTGGGCAAGTGACTTAGCCTCCCTCCGCCTCAGTTTCCTGAGCTGTGAAAAGGGGATACTGGTGCCTATCTCAGCAGGTTCTAGTGAGGATGAAAGATGATGGTGCTGACTGCAAAGTGCTCACGTAGACCCGGGCCTGGCACATAATTACCTTTTTCCCAGCGTTGGTTTTTTCCTTGTGATGAGCTTGGTAATGTAGCTGGATGCAATTCCTGAGGAAAGGCATTAACACACACGAAACGATTCCCCCTCCGCGGCCTCCACGTTCGCTCCATTTTAGCCCAGGGTCTGCATTCATGGAAACAGTGCATGTCTTCCATGCTGAAAGAATCGGGTGGGCGAAGTAACACCCCAGTCTGTCCCAAAACGAGAGGGCTCCAAGGATCTGGGGGAGAAAATCAATTGTGGGTTATATGTGTACACTCTGCACCCCAAGCCCTCTTTTGACAGTGTGTTGTGTTGATTTGTTTTGTTTTTCTTTTGTCTTACAAATCGCTTTTCCCCAGGAGTCTTCAATCTTTCGTGTTTTATAGAGCGATTTGTCTATAAGCATCAGAGAAGTCCCACATTGGAACGTGAACAATCAAGTCAGGGAATGCAGAAATTTTGTTAACTTAAGAATATCAAGTCATTAAAACCCCAAGGGCAATGGAGGAGCCAGAGTCACCCTTCAGTGAGCCGGGCGGCAGTTAGGCATTAAGCCGTCCTCTGAGCAGAGCAGAGTCACATTCAGCACAGATTATGGCTCCGGCTTCACAGAAAGTGGGTGTCAGGGCCCCTGACGAATCAGCTGCCAATCATTAACCAAGTCCTTTTCTTACTTCTCTCCTAGGGAACCCGGGAGGAGCTCTGAGGGCAATCTGAGAACAATACAATGGTTTTAGAGGTGGAAAGGACCTTAGGAAAGGGAAAAAAAAACTGACTTCTTGGATGTGGGATCTGGCAGAGCCAAGCTGAGAGCCTTGGCCACTTGTAGCCTTGGGCGAAAACTGGGTCTGAGGCATTTGAATCAGCCCCCAGGACCCCTGCCCCGCCGAGCCCTGCTTGCTTTGTCATGGTTTTCAGAATTAGCGCAGAAGCTTGCATAAGAAAGCAGAGGCTAGGCGGCAGGGACTCAGGGCTGCAAGCTGCCAGGTACTCAGGGACGTTTTAGCATATCACAGATATCCACACGGGGCTTTGCAACATCACCAAAAATGCTGTGCGTTGCATTTCTGTAATTTTCTTTGCAAATACGAAGCAAAGGGGGACATTTGGTCACACAGAGGAGCAAGTCTAACAACAACTCTGAGACCTTGGAAATGTCATTTAACCCTTCGGACCCTTAGCTCATTATGTCCACTGTCACAATGAGAATAAGGACAGGGTGTCTTGAGATTCAAATAACGGAGAATATGCTAATGTTTTCTAAGCTTTAAACACTATAAAATAATTTGCATTGCTTTGCTGTCTTTGTAGAAGTTCCACCTAATCATTGAGGCAAATTTAGAAAGCATAAATAAGCATTAAAAAAATTAAAACCTCGTGTAATCCAGAATTAATTATTGAAAACACAGTGTTTATCTCCCTACAGTATTTAAATGAATTTGATGTTAAATCTTGTGAGGGCATTTTTCATTATTTTAAATCCAGTTGCCTTACAAGTTCCTTCCTATGTGCAAAGGACTGTTCTCAACTTTCCATAGAGGAAGTCATTTACTGCAGCAGCCGATGACACAAGTTAGGCTGTTATCACCTGCATTTTTACAGGAGTGATGGGAGGCGTGGAAAGGGTAAGGAACTCATCCACGATTACTCAGTGGGCAACAGAGCAGCGGTTCAAACCCGGCACCCTGAAACCATGGTGGGCGCTATTATCGACCAGGCTATGTGGTCTCATTTCTCTCTGGAGATGTGTTTTTCCTGAGGGACAGTAACACATTAATCATGAACTTACTATCAATATTTTAATTGTTCTTATTGTCCAAGCACTGTACCAAATGTTTTACACATACACATATTGTGTATGAAATATTGGGCTCAGTCAATATGTGTTGAGCTGCATTCAAGTTACATGAGCTCGCTCATCCCGAGAGGACCCACCACACACACCCCACAGTGTCCTCCACACTTCTGAGTGTCCTGGACCTTTGCAGGCCCAGTTCGAGCCACTCATGTGCTCGCGGTTGCCTTTCCTGGTCCCTGGACCCCAGCCACCACTCTCTCCTTGAAACTCTTAGCATATGGCACACGCTCCACTTAGTTCACATTTGAAAATTCATTCTTTATTTTGTTAAAGTGAAATGCACACACATAGTTTTAACAGGAAGCAGAACGAACGTTGTACAACAGCCTCCATGGAGTCCCCACTTGTCTCCACAATGTTCTTTGCAGTCTGTCTGTGCAGATGGTCGGTGGCACCTGGTTGTCCCTGTGTCTCCTTGAATCCAGACGTGTTCCTCTTCCCCTGGCACTGCCTGGTTGAAGACCATTGGTCAGCTGACCTATAGAACGTTCTGGATCGGTGTTGCTTACCTGCATCTAACTAAAAGCTTGATTCAATTCAATTTAAACATTTTGGAGAAGAATACACTGTCAGTGTTAGTTTTATTCTTTTGGATTTATGTTAAGTCTTTTAACATTAAAAATTACACATAAGTTGTACAGTGAAGAGGCTGATAGGAAAAGCCTGGATTCATCTGAAACATGGTGCTGGACGGGACCTCTACGGAGACAGACCCTGGACCGCCAGAGAGACGAACCAGTGGGTCCCAGAGCAAATGAACCCTGAAACATGGCTGGGGGCCAAAACGGCGACACGGAAGCTTCCTCCTTCGGGCACATCATGAGATGGCTGGGTTCTTTGGAAAATACATTAATGCTGGGAAAAGCAGAGGGCAGTAGGAAGGGAGGAAGATAAAATATGAGGTGGACTGACTCATAAAAGCAGCCACGGGCTGAGTGTCCAGGAGCTGAGCAGGGCTGTAAGGGGACAGGACGCTGGACGTCATTCATTCCTAGTGTCACCAGGAGTTGGAGCTGACTCAATGGCACATAACACAACACACGTATAACGTCCCCTATAAGAGTGTACGTGGCTCAAAAAAAAAATCATCTTGCTTACCCTTTTATGATCCATGGTGCCCAACACCCGTGACTAATGTCTCCAGCATTCAAATTCATGCGTGGGTGATGGATGGACAAAGAACCGCCAGCGGAGTGGCGCTGTTTCAAGTCACTGCTGCAGCCGACAGCGTCACTCAGCTCTTCTTCCTTTACTGGCTCACGACCAGCAGTAACGCTTGCTTCCAGCCCATTCGGAGTGTCATCACAGAGAATCCGTGGTAGGGAAGGCGTCTTCAGGGTCGATTTGTTATTCCCATCGATATTGCTATTCCTACTTCACTTACTGACTGCTACACACTTCCCTGTGCTCAGATGCTCCCACGCCTAGGTAAGCTTTGCAGGCCCTGTGAGGAAGGGTTCCTGTTCTCAGGAGCCCGTTATCCAGCAGCCCTGGGGAGCTCTGGCGCTGGGCGTGACCGCGGCAGTGAGCGGAGGGGTGTCTGCCAGACCGCTCTGCGCTGGGCACCGCTGCCCTTTCTGCACACGTCTGCACGTTTTCAGTCCTCACAGCCCTATCAGGACTCTCAGCATTGTACAGAAGAGAAAACGGGAGCATAGGGGTCAATTCTCTTTCCCAGAGTCACACACAGCTCGCGAATGGGGAGCCAGGATTCTACCCCAGGCCCGCGGGGCCCAGAGTTTCTGCTGTGAACGTCTGCTCCTAAAGACATCGCTCACAGCTGTGGAGCTGGGTCATTTTTAAATGCTGCGAGCTACTACTTTTTATTTCTGCTTTTGCACTTCCTTGGTCCACTGCAGGCCCCACGATGGGCTCTTTCTTCTCCTGACACCTCATTTCTCTCTCCTCTGACTTGTGCCCTGAAGGCTAACTCACCTGCCTCAGCTGTCTCAGCCTCTGGCTCTTGGGCCAAGCCTGAGGCTCCCCCATCTCTATGACCTGGGGTCCCCGGGCAAGGAGGCTCTGGGATGCTCTCAGTGAACAGAGGATTAACTCAGGGTTACCCCAGGGATGCCCTGTTCCTGCCCCCATCAGGGGTTTGCCTGGCTTTCAAAGCCTTTCATCTGCCTGAGTCCTGTAAAACCCTCTGATAAATGAGAATTGTACGCAGCTTCCGTCATTTGTAGGAAGCACTGTGGGGTGAGGGATGGAGACCTTCGTGTGGGACAGTTCTGAGCCAGATTTCCAGACCTGCACGTACTGCTCACCCCTTCCGCCCTGTCCCAGGCTTCGTCCCCTCTGTTCCTG
Organism: Hipposideros armiger; assembly: GCF_001890085.2. Taxonomy (NCBI): domain Eukaryota; kingdom Metazoa; phylum Chordata; class Mammalia; order Chiroptera; family Hipposideridae; genus Hipposideros; species Hipposideros armiger. Next base: position 1,037,554 of record NW_017731450.1, on the reverse strand, counting down.
CCACCTGTCCGAGGCCCTGCTCACCTTCACCTGGCCAAACCTGGGCCCCTTCCTCCGAGAGTCAGGCCTTCCGGATGACAGTGCGGGTGGGCAACCAGATCTCTCGGGGCTGAAATCGCCCTTTTGCTAGTTATACGGTATTTGGGACTTCTCAGTTTCCTTGGAACATGGGGATAAAGCTCAGTAGTGAGGGAGCCAGTCCTATTAGCTCTGGGTTGCGTGTGTGCACGTGTGTGTATGTTCACACCGTGTGCATGGTGAGAGGTAAATATTCGTAGAGGTCCTCAGTTTGGTGGAAACAAATTCTTCCTACTCTAAACCTATCATTTCTCCCAGGACCTAGGTCCTAGATGTGTCGCTTCTAACAGTGCTGACGTGTGTGTGGCTTCTCTTCCCGTCCTGGGCAAACATTCCAAAGGGCTGTGGGCTCCTGGGGACAGTCAGACCTGCTTTGTGCCAGCGTGCTTTCCATGAGCGTCACCCAAAACTGCCGAACAAGCGAATGACATGTGAGTGCCCGTGGTGTGCCCAGACCACGTGGAAGTGGTATCTTACGGGCCAGGGCCGCCATCAGACATGTTATCCAGGTGCTGATCTCATTCAGCAGGGAGCGCTCAGAGAAACTGCTGGGTTGTCGGAAAAGTCATGACGCATTTTTATAACGAAAAACATAGAAAAAATATGTCATGACTTTTCCGACGACCCAACAGAAATTCAGGCCTGCCCTCCAGCTCACCTCTCCAGGGCTGGCCCGTTCCATGTCTTATCACCGGCTCAGCTCCTGTCGGAAGGTTTGATGGAGGAGCTGAGTGCTGGGAACCCTGCCTGCAGATCTCTCGTCACCTCGACAGCGCTCTGCTGACGGCACGGTGCCTGCCGAGGTGCCCACTTCTCCCCAGTCATGGGCTCACCTAGGAGTTAGGAGCTCGCAGCTGCATGAGGCCTGATCGCAGCCCGAGGCTGAGGAGGGCGCGTCAGAGCCTCCTGCCACCTTGGTCTCTCAGGTGTGTCCCTCAGGAGTGGGGATTAAATCAGTCCATCCATCCTCATCAAAAGTCAGTTTTTCCTCTGTTAGCAGAGGATAAGTTCCCTGGAAAACTAAGCTGAGTTAGTGTTGAGTCTGTGTCTTTTGTCCTATTCACTGAGCAAAGCGTAAGGCGTACACGCTTGTCCCTCAAGCCAGTCATCCTCTCCCTCCATAGAAACCAAGCAGATTCCTGGGTTCCAGGGACAGAAAAGGGGGCGACTGCTAATGGGGATGGGATTTCTTCTTGGGGTGATGAAAATGTTCTAGAATTAGACAGTGGTGGTGTTTGCACAACTGTTGAAAACCGCGGAGCGGTATATTGCAAAAGGGTGAGTATGACTGTATGTTAATTACACCTCAGTAAAGCTGGTTATTTAAAAATCACAGCAGCAATAATAGAGTAAATCTCGGCCATTTTTCCATTTCCCGGGTGCATGTTGTGTCTCCTCTCAGGCCCTCTCAGCCTGGCGAAGGCTGCGCAGAGGCGGCGGCAAAGCCTAGGCTCCTGTGACCGGGAGTGAAGGTTCTTAGCCAGCAATTAGGTGTGCAGGCAGAAGTCACATCTGTGACGTCTCCCTGGGCCCGATAAAGAAAGCACTTGCTTCCTTTGTGCTGTGTGTGGATCAATTAGAAGGTGCAGCCGTAGGATAAAGCACAGGATGTTTGCCTGGGAAAAGCTAGTGAGCTCACCCTGAAACTTGAGACTAGAAGTGCTCATGAAAGCCAGGAAACTCTTTTTCTCAAAGAGTCACGTGCTTTCTAATGGAAGGTTGACCTAAAATTAGTGACACTGGCTGCTTTTGTTTAAATGCTAAAAATATTTACGAAGAGGTTCATTTCAAGGGTCAAGAGATTGGCAGACCAGCCATATTTCGAAAAATCCCAACCACGTGCTCTCAGACGCAGGGTGCTTAATGGGAAGTCCCAGGAGGAAAACTGTGTTCTCGAGGTTAGCGAGCTTAGGGGGACACCCAGCCTCTGTCTCATCCTGTGAAAGAGGCAGTCGGGGCGCAGAAACACTGTGCCCTGTCGCCTCTTCACACACTTGCACAGGTAGACCCAGCATCCTCACGGGCCTGGCGATGGACACATCTGGCACTTTCTGGCTTCCTCCAGTGCCACTGCTCACTCAGTGCCCTGGGGAGTGGAAAAAAGTTAGGGAGAGGGGCCTCAGCCCAGGAGGAATTTACAGCCCCAGAGGGAAGATGACAGGGACAGATTTGGCTGTTAGGAGGGCTCAGAGCAACCGTTCGACTTGACAGTCCTGTTTCGTCCCTGCTCTGGGGCCTGTGTCGTGGGAACCCAGCGTGCAGATGTCCTCACCGCTCTGCCCCCTGGGAGCATGGAGCACAGCCCTGGGCCCCGGAAGTGAAGTAGCTCTGCCCTGTGCCCCCTGGTGAGGGAGAGATACCTGGGGCCTGTGGGGCGGTAGGGCTGAGCTCTGCCGGCTGGGACAAGGCAGGGCATGAAATAGTAAAGAGGACATTTATGGGCTGATGGTGTCCCCCAAAAGATATGCTGAAGTCCAAACCGCCAGCACCTGGGACCTTAGTTGGAAATAGGGTCTTTGCAGATGATCAAGTTAAGGTGAAATCAGTAAGGTGTGCCCTGATGCGATTTGACTCTGTCCTTATAAAAAGGGGACATTTGGACTCAGACACACACGGGAATATGAAGATGAAGGTGGAGATCGGGGGGTGTTCTGCAAGCCCAGGAAGCCTGACAGGAAACCACCAGGAGCTGGGGGAGAGGCGTGGGACGGCGCCTCCATCACAGCCGCAGAGGTTGCCCACCTGCCCACGCTTTCATCTCGGACCCCAGCTTCCAGACTGAGGCCACACGTTCCGCTGCTTAAGCCGCCCGGTCTGTGGTGCTTTGTGCTGCAGCCTTAGCAAACTGACACGGGGGCATTGGGTCCTGTCCTTGAAAGATGGCGCATTGTCCGGGGGGATGAACGGAAAGGGCCTCCGTGCCCCCAGGCAATGGGGCATGCAGGTAGACAGGGAGGCGGGCTGGGGGCCATCACGGCTCCCTGTGGCTCTGCAGGGAGGGGAGACGCCCAGGCCCCTGGAAAGGTGGGCCAGCAGCCGGCACGCTCAGGAATGGCTGATCTGGGAGGCAGTGGGCACGCTGCCAGGGCCAGTCACGTGGATCACCTGCAAGGGTGGAGACTCCGTGGCCAGTCCTTTCCTGCGCCTGGAGATGAGGGAAACCAGGTGTCGGCACGCGGAGGGGGCGCTGGGAAGCCCAAGCCTCAGGAGGGGCCACATGAAGCCTGAATATTGGCGCTTCTGTAACTATCCAAGTGGCTTAGCTGCCTGCTCCCACACTCCCAGCCTGAGCCCCCTGGCCTGGCCCTGAGCCTTCCCAGCTCTGCGAGGGGCTGGGGGAACAGGTGGGGCCTGTTCTTTCTTCAGGCCCTGGAGGAGGAGAGGGTCCCTACTCAGCTCGGGCTCTTACAAAGGTAAGGCCCCTGGAGTCTGTTCACAGCTGCTGTGCCACCTTCCTGGGTGTGGCCAGGGGCACAGTAGGTGGCCCACCCTCTAAAACCCAGGACTGAGGCTGGGGGATTTAGTCAGGAGTCTCCAAAGCCTTTGCCAGGGCGACCTGGTGGCTTTAGATGACAGTGCCTAGTGCTCAGCATGAGTACTTTTCATTTCTTTCAGGAGTGTGCACGTGTGTGAGTGTGTGTGCATGCATGTGTGCGTGCACGTGCGTGTGTGCGTGCATGTATGCGTGCGTGTGTGTGTGTGAGTGTGTGTGCGTGCACGTGCGTGTGTGCGTGCGTGTGTGTGTGCAACACGGCTACTTCAAAAGCGATTTCTCTTGCTTGCATTGATATGGCAGACTTCTAGGGATGTGAAATGAACTCACTTTTTTTTCTGTTGTGCATGTTATTAAAAGTGGTTACTTTGCAAAAACAGGCAAGGCATCTGTTTGCTTTTTGTGGAAACTGAAACTTCATGGTGATTAGAGGAGAGAGGAACTCCCCCTCCCCCAATACCAGTCTTTGCTGAAGAGGCATTCATGTGGGAATGGCTGGCAATTAGTACTCATTGGAAGGTGTGACAGTAGTGCTTGACATTAAAACTAAAATGGTTTTCTGTAAAAGGGATGTTTATTTCCGGGAGAGGAAAACAGCAGCGGGGCTTTACGATCTCACTGCATCTGAACATAATAGAGTAAACGCTACAGAAAAATTCGAGTGTAAATTAACATTAACCTCGCACGGCAGGAGTCAGAGCCCATCACCCCGACTTTTAAAGGCTCAGCATCATCGTATCACTGGTCTGTCCACCAGGCGAAGGCTGGCTCCAAACTCAACTTCCTGAGGTGCCTCCTCATTAGTTTCATGCAAATGTGGTAGATGGAGGCACTTTGGGGTGTTGCCGGCCAGTTATCAGGTACAAAGTCATCAGATGCAAAGCCTTTTGAATCTCCTCTTAAAAATGGCTGTTCCATTTTTATCTTCTTCAGAATTTTTTTTGGGGGTTCTAAGTTTTCTCAAGCTAATGGCCCCTGTTTCCTGAGAGTGCTATGCAGGCACAGCACAAGGAGTGACATTCACGAAGCAATGTGGCGGATGGGTTTCCAGCAGGGGGAGAGTCCTGCTGTACCTGAGGGCAGTTATTACTGCCATGTGGGTGTAGGAGCAGATTCGTTGCTTTCTGGATTTCCCGTTAAAAACCAGCCAGGCCCCTAAAGTAAACTGTTGAAGGCAGTCAGCACTTGGCTTGTTACTGAAGAGTGCCAGAGCACCCGAGAATTTGCCAGAGGAAAGGTTTGTGAAAAATGACACCCAAGAGTGCTTTACAGCCATAGTTAGACAAGCCATTTTTGCAGTGGGCTTCGTAATTCATCAGTTCAGAACTTCTATCAAATTCTTATTCTCACTGAATATTGTGTACTTTATTTCAGAATAAATACATTCATTCATTCATCAATCTTTAAGTGCACAAGTGTCCACAGGAAGCACCCAGGCTGTGGTAGGAGACAGTAGCACAGAAAAGAATGAACTTTCACCCAGCGTGGCTCAAGCAAGGAGAGGGGTCTGCGCACGACAGCTGGGCGGACGACAGCAACGTGGCCTGGCCCGGGAAGCAGAGGGAATCGTGGAAGGCACCCAGGAAGGCTGTGACTTAGCTGAGGACTGACGGCTGAGCAGGAAGGTGCTCAGGCCACCTCTGTAGAGCTGGGGAAGCCATCCCTCAGCGACAAGGCGGTCTGGAGGACTGAGGAGCTGGGGGGACAGCATGGGCAGCACACTGTTGGAGAAACGTCATGGCCGTGGTGTCAGGGGGTAACCGGGTTCTGCTCCCATGAGCCGGATAATCTGGCTGGGCCAGCCTCAGCATCCTCCTCTGGAAATGGGGAGAATAACCCCAACTCACATGGCTGAGGTGTAGATTGGGACAGAGGTGGACATGCCAGGGGCTGCTTAGTACTGTGTGCGCTTTCCAAGGGCCCCTGCTGACTCTGCAGCTCACTATACAAATCCAAGGTGGAGCTTGCTTTTCCTTTCCATTTCTCCCTCTGACCTTTCTGATAAATTCCCGAGCTTCAAAAAGAAGTCCGTGTTCTGTGCCTGGCCTGTCACGCTGACTGCACGCTTGCCTGTCTTTGGGGACGAAAAGAAAATGACCAGAAAAAGGAAGGTGATTGTTACAACCACATTAGAGGGACTGGCCCTTGGCCGGTCGGGCTGGTCACAATCTACTCTCCCCAGCAGGCGCTTTTCATTCTCCTTTCACAGAGAATGCTGAAAGTTAGTGCTAGCTACCTTGGAAATGTGTTCTTATTGCATTAAAAGCATTTTTCTACAGTGAGGCATTTTTGAGCAATATTCCAACATAATCTATTCAGTATTTAAGGGGGAATATTAAGACTTTGTTTTGTTTTAAAAAACTCAGAGAAGTTCTGTGTTTAGGAGCAAAGAGTCAATTATGAGAGTTCCGAGTCCATGATAAATCACATGGGATGCTTCACAAACTGAACACAAAACATGAAGAAGTTTTGGCTCGATTCTTTGGACGTGGATCCCTTACCTGGCAGCACATCCTCGCACGGAAGTAACGCCCTCCAAGCCTGGGCATCCCGGTGTTGTTTCTGCAGGTGGCAGGTATACAGCTCATTGCAGAATGGCTTCAGAGAGGCCACCTTTCCTTCCAACAAGAGGCCGCGACAGAGCCCCACAGCAGTTTGCCCAGATCAGCACCGGGGACCGCCATTTCCAGAGCCCCATGTCCGAGACCCCCTCTGAGCTGTGGGGGAATCACAGGGGGGGTGCTCTTGGTGACACTGTTACTTTGATTTACTTGGTAAATAGAATTTCTGAGTGAAGAGAAACGCACCCAAAGATTCATTCACAAGTGGTGGTTCAGTGTGCCTTGGCTTAGGGTTAAGTTCTGAGTGGTGACTTGGGGCCCCCACTACTTCTTAGGCGTGATGAATCCATGGACTTTTCAGTATCGATTATCAGGGGGCTTCGAAAATCTTACTGATCTTCCTTTAAAAGAGCTGAGAGGGAGTTTAGCTGGTTTCAAGTCCACGCCACGTTGCAAGTTCACAGCCTGTAAATATACTGCTATTCACCGCAAAAGGTGGGAGGTGAACCAGGTGGCAACCACGACAACTTGGTTTTGCGATAACATGGAACGTTTGATAGTTTTAAAGTTTTCATTATTACTAAGGGGAACATATCCCCAGGACCCCAGATCCAAAGACGGGCACGGCTCCTGCCTCCACTGTAGACTGAGGAAGACGGCTTCCCACTGGGCCTCCAGGGGCCTGCCCTCCTCCTGACTTCCATGCCTAGCCCTCACTCGTGTGCTCCCCTGGGACCAGGCAAAGATGTCTCCACTTCCGTCCACCTGCAGAGCTGGCCATGTGTCTCTCACAGTGCAACAGACCATTTTGCCTACTTCACGGAGCTTGGAAACCCTAAGGTAAAATTTCTGTCCACCTGTTGCCCCGAAGCCTGCAAAGCTGTCTTCACCTCCAGCATCCGTCTTTCCTCCTGCAATGGAGATGCTGCCTCTCCTCCCTGCTAGGATGAACTCTCTCTGGGGTGAACACCCTTCCGGACACCTTGGTGTTGTACTCTCTTTCTTATGATCCTTTTCCAAAACCTTCAGTCTTTCCTGTACATTGGTTCCTTCCTGTCTTTAAACAAATACCTCAAGCATCTGTAAACTTAAAGAAGAACAAGAGCGTTTCCTCCAGTGCATTCCCCTTCTGGATGTGGCGCTCGCTTGTCCCCTTTGGAGGCATGCTGACACCATAGTCCACTTCCACTGCCTCTCCCGCCATTGTCCAGGGGGTCGGTTTCTCTCCGTACACGGAATCCGCTTTCACCCACACGGCGGAGGTGCCTTTGTGTTCCGCTCCAACCGGCACTTTGAAATCCTCATTTTTTTTGGCTGCTGTGAATATCTGACCGATTGCCCTGTGTTTAGACTTTTCTTTGCCTTCCTTGCTAGTGCATTTAACTGACTCGTCACCTTCTAATCTACTTCTATCTCCAGCCTCCTTGATTGCTCCTTTCTTTAGAAGCAGACTTCCTTAAAACTCTGCCCCAGGCTTCCCCTCTCTTCCCGTCCCACACGGTCGTGGCAGTCCCGTCTTCCCATCCTACTCCCACAGCCCTGACAGCCCCACATCCATTCCTGGCCCGGACGTCTCCGCTTTCTGGGTTCCAGAGCAGAGTTCTCATTGCGTCTCCTCTTGGCTTCCTCAAAGTCAGCTTGGAGCCGTTCCGCCTCTGTCCCCTAAAAACCCGCCTTTTCTTTCCTGTTCCAGGTGGCCCTCAATGGCGCACGCTTCTGTCTGTTGCCCGAGGCGGGGCCCGTGCATGAGGCCATGGAAACAAGCTTACCACTCAGTTTCCCTTCAAGAGAACCTGCTGCCTGAAGGTGGGGAGGGGACACCCCAGCTGCCACAGCTTTAGGTCTGCTGTGACACCCCCAGCCATGTCTGTCCCACGCAGGACCCCAGGACAGGTAATTCTGGCTGGGACCCATTCTGGCTTTACCTCATCATGCAGATCTGCTGGGCCTCTGGTTGCTCAAAACCTAAGGATGAGAATTTGATATTTTCTTTGCCTACAAACAGTCCAACTTCTCCAAGTCTCACAGCGTTTGTCTGTTGCCCTGAAATACCCCAGCTCACCCCTCGCACTCTGACCCCATATCACCGGGCTAACTGCTTGTGCCTTGTCCCCCTGTAGCATCTGCTCGTGTTGTCCCCTATGGCACTGAGTCACAGCTCCTGTGCAGTGTCCCCTTCCTCTGACAAAGCTAGAGGAGCAGACACGTGCCTCTCTATTCCCTGCCCTTGGCACAGAACTGGCTCAGTACACACCTGTATGTACATGGAGAGAGAGAAGAAATGAGTGTCTGCTTCCGTGAATGAATGAATGAGCGTGTCAAAGACATTTTCCTGGAGGACCATGCCAGCATCGGAACCGTAAGGAAACGGGGAGGGGGGACTCTCAGTCCCCTTTCCTGGTGCAGCGACAGACCCACGGTCAGACTCCCATCCGGGGGCCCATCAGATGCTTCTCCTCCTCGTTTACATCTCACACCTGTAGAGTACAGACTTTCCCCAGACGGAGAATAACTAACTTGGCTATGACTCGAAACAGAGACAGCTCGAACGTGCACACATTTTTCAATTTCTCAGAAGTAAGCTACCAAGCTACCGGCTATGTGCGGTGACCCTGGCTTCACCCCGCACTCCTCCCCTGATGCCTGGAGCTCATGGCTGGCGGCTGGCCGCGCACCCAGGAAGTGCTGTGCAGCCCCGGGCTTGGGGGAGGCAGAGCACAGCTGAGGTTAGCTTTGGGACCATTCGGCAGGTGATGCTTGCTGGTCCTCGCAAAGCAGGGAAGGGAGGTGGGGACCCTGGGGAGACAGGACTCCAGGTTCAGGCTGACCAGTTGGTCACAGTAGGTCATGTTAAGGTTGCACTAAGTACAGGCTTTTTTTCCAAAGTCCCAGCCTTCCCTGGTTGCTCAAGCCAAAACCAGAAGGGGGCTTTTCTTCTTCCTCTGGGACAGCAAGGCTTTGTCAGCAGTTAGACTCCTGGTACGTGAACACACCCAAAGCAGCCCGTTCTTCATGTGAGTCTGGTCCTTTTGCCTGGCTTCTCAAATGTGCCAGATTTTGGCAAAATGATGCTTTGCATTTTTGTCATTGTCAGTACAATACAAAGCTTTATTTCTTGCCTCTAACAGACTTTGTTACGTTATTTCTGCAATAGAGGCATAGATGCGGATGTCACATCACATTATTAACAGTAAAACTAACAATAATGTTAAACTTGACTCAGTGGCGCCGCTTACGGAGCACTAGATATTTCTGAGTCGTTCGGTGATGGTTTATGAACTGCCTTCTGGAGGTCAGGCCTCATGCATGGGGTTTTGCAAATGTTTCCTCCACTCACAACAAACTTGCAAAGGGGGGTGTTGTTGAATATGTCGCACTGATGAGAAAATCAGCTCTGCGACCTGGTTCCCTGTCCGGGGGTCCTGAGGAGCCTGCCGAGGTCTCCTTCGTCTCCATACCAGCTTTTCCTTATTAAAGCTGCCTGAGAGCTTCCTTTTCTGGGTGCCTGTGAGATCTATCCAGTCATGCTGATTTCCCGTTTGCAGGGTTCTTGGGGGCCTGGGCCTGAGCTCTTCAGAGCGTGTGCCCTGCCCACCGCGTGCATCAGCTTCAACTGGCCTGCTTGGCAACTGCTGGAGCCCTGGCGCCAGGGCCCCTGTGTGGGGACAGGGAGAGCCAGAGTGCGCACCCCACACTGCTGTCCAGCCCTGCCCTGTGGCCCAGCAGGCTGCACCCCAGAACCACCGCCAGCTGTGCCGTGCAGTTGGGTGAGACCATACCCATCGTGGTTCCTGATCTTCAGCGGGGATGAATGTCTCCTAAATGTCTCTTCATGGGGCCCTTTCTCTGTCCCCATTTCTGTCATCATTTCTCTTGTGCTTTTGGGGAGATTTTCTAAGAAACGCTTACCACTGTGGCAAGAGCCAAGATGATGCTTCGGGAAAGGAAAACTTCACAGAAGAGACAGAGGGCCTGTGAGGAGCGCAGCCCTGAAACTGGGACAGAAGTTTGAGCTGGAGATAGATTTGGAGTTGTGTGGAAGCCACAGCCAAGGAGGGCGGGCCAGGCAGAGGGTGGGGGGATGAGAGAGACAGTCAGGGGTCTCTTGGAGCAAGGGGTGGGCATAGGAGGAGGGGGACCCCTAAAGAGATGCCCCTCTCCAACCACCTGAGAGGGAGAAGCATTTCCGTGGGGACCAGCAGCCTCATTGCCAGGGGAGCCCTGGGCGTTGGGACCGGGGGACCTAGGCTGGCAGCCACGCTGCACTTCCCAGTGGTGGGGTCTGGGCACTTTGGGGAGCCTTCCTGAGCCTCCGTTTCCTCATGTGTAAGAGGTGCAGCACGTTTGTCTCCGCGTCAGGGTTGGGTGAGCACTGAATGGGCTGGGCACACAGCGAGGCGGGCCTCTGAGTTGGCAGGACGATAACGATGGTGCTGCTTCGTGACAAGTAGCTGCCTGCATGACATGATATGTTCAGAAAGCAGATTGTCAAAGCAGGCGGGCTGAATTCTCGGTTAAGGAAAAGGAGGAAACTCAGGCTGGATTTCTTCTTTAGGATCGGTTCAGCGAATTTGTTTTATAGACTGGTGGTGGGACCCCGCCCAGGCCGGCTTGTTATCAGTGAGATTTTCCTACATGTTGGATGTATTCTAGCGTTAGGAGGCTCTGCTACCTCTAAAGCAAGTCATCACAAGTCTCCGAGCCCTTCTCCTGCAGCCCTCACCCCGTTTGGCAGGGTGCTAGGCCTGGAGCGAACATTCAGCGGCGAGCAGCGGGTGGGCGTGAAGTGCCTGCCTGTGGGACTTGGCACACAACCAAACCTGAAGGACGTTTGAGAGGAGAAGGTGTTCCCCAAACCCTGGCCACCCTCAAAGAGCTTGGCTCCCACTCGCCCTGAGAGGTGAACCAACAGCTGGAGCACACCCCCTGCTCTGGGCTCAGGCCAGGCCAGCAGGTGTGTCCCCATCACAGGACACGCCTTGCCTGAGGAGGGCTGGATTTTATGGATTCTCAGTCTCAGCCATTACTAGCTGTGTGACCTTGAGCAAGGCACTTACACTCCCTGAACTTTGTGCAATAAGACTAAAGATACCGTGTGGCACTTTGAACTTGCAGATCAGTGGAGAGGTCCAGTGTGCAAGCACAGCCTCTGGCCTCCGGTAGACACTCCAGGTCTGGGGGACCCCTGCTATCCTACTTTCCTTCAAGGCTGGTGAGGAGAGAGAGAGAGAGAGAGAGAGAGAGAGAGAGAGAGAGAGAGAGAGAGAGAGAGAGAGAGAGAGAGAGAGAGAGAGAGAGAGAGAGAGAGAGCGCATGCGCGTGCCCTGTGTCTCCCTGGGGAGTTAGGATTGAATTCCTGTGTCCCTCACTTTAGGCTAATCTTACTGTTATTTAAATGCAGGAATTTACATGGTTTTTGATTAACTTAACAATCTTTTCTAAGACATCTGAGAAAAACAAAACGGCAATTACAAAGGGCCAGCTTTGAAGGTATCCCCTCAATGTCCTGAATCAGTGACAAGAGAGAATTTCAAAGAAATGAGTATGTTTTATGGAAAGTGACCTGACCCACCCTCCTGAAAGGTCAAAAGTCAAATGAGTCCGAGGGACAGTGGTCTCTGAGGCTGTCAGGTTGCCCGGGCCCTGCAGAGCACCTCGGGGAAGCACACCTGGATTTAGGGCTTTGGAGGGGTGGCTGAGTTACGGTGGGGACAGTGATTGCTGTGGGTGGGGAACAGCATAAATCCGGAGCTCATCTGACTGTCTTAGGGCTTCTCAGCCTCTGGACCTCAGAGCAGGGAAATTTCCAGAAGTTAGGACAGTGACATAAAGGTGACAACTCCTTTTGCCAAATAAATGGGTTAAGAAACTGACTATCACTGTTTCATAAAAGAAAGGAGCTTTTAATACTGGGAAGTATTAAATTTAGAGTAGGGGATTTTCATTTAAATTTTAAAAAATCGCTATGTTTTTTTCTGTATTCCATTAACATTGTGAAAATTCCGCCCTGAGCAGGTGCTCAGGACCCACTGCGAGGAGGTGGTGCTCCTTGGTAGTTTGGTTCCAGGTGTTCTGGGAGGAGCATGGGAGGGCAACCAGGCTTGGCTCACGGCACCATAGTATAACCACAGCGACGCCTTTTGGGGTGTGTGCACCCCAGACCCTCAGCCGCCCTTTTTATGCTCTTTGGAGCATATGGTTGGTGCTCTTGGAGAAGGGTGACTGGCCGTCTTAGCGTGGTGTGGCTGCAGGGTTTCCCAGGGACTTCCCGTGCAAAACCAGGACGGTCCAGCGCAGATGGAGATGGCTGTCACCTGAAATTATTTTCAGATAAAGTGCTAAAACTCAGAGACGCCAGACGGATTGTCAGAGGAAGCTGCACTGCAGGGCAGGCCCGGAACGGAAGCCAAGGTCGTCATCCTCTTGGCGGATATTTTGTCCACCGGGTCCATCCTAGCAATTGTGCGTTCAAGAGACTTATTTTATTTTTGGTGTCAATTATGAGTCAAGAATGATGAGGTGGCCACAGATACTAGTAAGTCAGCTGAGTGTACAAATGAACTCATACCCACGTGCTGATAAACGGCTAAGCCGTGAACATAGGACTGAAAAGCCCCACCCTCCTCATCCTTTTGAGCACATTCTTGGTTTGTGAACCTCAGAGATTTCACACTTTCTCTTGGACGCTCTGTGGCTGGAGCACATACGCGGTGACTTGGATTGGCTGCACGTGGGCTTATGACCTTCCGCCTGCGGTGGTCACGCACAGCTACCCGGCATTTCCCAGGCCGCTCCTCTGTAACCACCTTATTCTATCTCTGCCCTTCAGCTGTCAACACCCCTCCCAGACCCTCAGCGTCAGCGGTGACCTGGTCTCCTGGTTACTATGAGAATGAAAGGGACCGTGACAATGCTGTCACTGACTCCCCCTGCCACATCCACTCCCCCCCAGGGTAGGACCTTTCTCTCCCTCGTATCATAGGTGACCTGCCCGCACTTTTATGTCGCTTAGGTCACCCGCGTTGTCACTAGCCCCGGCGCCCACCCCGCGCTGTCCCCAGGACATCACCGCAGACAGCCTCCTCTCCCCTCTCTGTACCATCAGCTTTTGTGTCTCCACTGACACAGTTTCACATTCCCCCCACTCCAAGCATGCTGCTACTCCAAGAACTAGAGACATGATAGTGACAACAGCAAGAAAACGCTACTCTTTGCGCCACTTCTCCTTGGGCTACAGGCCCATTTATTTGTATATTTAAAGCAGAACTCTCTGAGAGAGTTGTCTGTTTGCCCCCTCAAAGCCTTCTTTCCTGCCCCCCAGCGTCCCCCAGCTGCCGTCCCCAGCATTGTCCTAAGCTACTCCAGCGTCCAGTGCCACCCCAATGTGTTGTGTGAAGCCTCCCATGTGGGGTTGGGCCATCAGTCCAGGCCTGTAGATCCATCAGCCACACCAGCAGCAAAGCTGCATTTCGTGGACTCCAAATGTCACCACTGTGAAAACGGAATGTTTAGAATTGGCTATTTGCAGTAACAGAAAGAGAGGATTCGTAAGCCGTGTTGATTGCATCATGAGCACGGGAACGCGGATTTTGTCAGGTGAAAACTATGCACAAAGGGAACAGAAGGCCTGGCTCTGCTGTGGTCTGTGCTGGGTGCCCAGGGAAGCTCAGCCCCCTGCAGGCACAAAGGTGCTGCTCTCAGGTGCTCGCTGGTTTTGTGTGGACAGAGAGGGTTGAGCAACCTGTGGGACGTTCTTTCTGCTTTGGCTACCAGGGAGCTCAGAGGTGAGCCTAGGGAAGGAAGGAAATCAGCCTGTGGGAAGAAATGTGAGCGCTCTTCCCAGAGATGGGGCATTTGCTAAGGGTTTTGAAGGATGGCCAGAAGTTCATGCTCAGAGCAGGGGCGGCAGAGAGCATTACAGGTGCGACAGTGCAGGTCTCCGGGGTTCAGGAAGGGCAGGTAAGTGGTGTGGTGCTTGTGCATTGGAGGAAGTGGCATGGATCTAACCCTGATGCTTCTACAGGGAGGGCCAGGGAGTTTATTGAGATACCAACTTGTATTTGGTTTTTGTTTCAGTAGAATAATCTGAAATGGTGAGAACTGTTTCTTCTCCTCCGACTTTGCAGTGAAATTTCTGAAAAAGACAGGTGCTTTGGGCAGAATCGAGTGTTAACTCTAGGGTGCTATGACAGTGTGGATGAGCGACCCAGGGAGGAATTCTGGGAGGTGGCAGGGGACACTGGCACCCAGGCTACGGGGGCGATGGAGCTGGCAGCTGGGCCTCAGGCAGCTCAGATCTCTGAGCACATCAGCAGCACCCTGTGGCCCTGGCGACCGCGAGCCCAGAACACCAGCAGACACAGTGCCAGGATCCCCCAGCACCCTGCACTGTGGTGGGGGAGCCCCTGCAGTCACTGAGACAGACATTTCCATTAGCCTGGCCGATGGGGCTCCCAGCGCAGGACATTTTCTTTGCTAGGACCACAATGGCTGCCAACGCTAATGCCACCCCGGGGCTGGGTCTGTGCTGGGCATTGCTCTAGCCCCGGGTGTGCACTGACCCATGGAACCCTGTGGTCCACGAGGAAGTACTGTTATTACCTGGTTCTGCAGGTGAGGGCCTGGGCTTTACTAGGCCGCAGAGCTCTTAGGCAGCAGGCCTGGTTTTTGAAATCAGACAGCCTGGCTCCATGGCCTATATGCCAGTCCTTGATATATTACCTCTTGAAAAACAAAACAGAACCGGGGCATTTCTTTCCACTCATGCTCTGCACATGTCCCAGTGTCCCTGTGCTCCTGGAGGCAGGTGATGGTTCTTGCAGAAGGATTCAACGTCAGAGACTGACAGGATCTAACAGGTCTGCAAAGTTCTCCATGCAACGCTGAACATGGACGAAGCAGGGAGACCAACGCGTTTCAGAGTCTGGTTATCCCATGTTGCCACACTCTCTACAGAGAAGATGTCAGCTTGACCGAGGCAGTGGCAGGTGGAGTGGAGGAGAGGAACATTCGAGAAAACTTTCAAAGGTAGAGAAGTCAAAGGAACACAGCAGAGGGAGACACCCTGACACCCAGTAATTGCATTCACTTATATCAGATTTTGATGCACTTGAATTTCAGTGGCCGATGCGGACTTTACCTGGAGGTGTTGCTGAGTACACGAGATTCTGTCCCTCACATCTTTTCTTACGACAAACGGAGCTTGTGGCCGCCCTCTGCGAGCATATGTCCTGAAGAGGCATGCATGATCGCGCCATTCGGCAATTTTCATGGCTCTTTACTCATTTCTTCTGTTTCTTTCCCTGTTTTACATGCTGGTGTGGGAACAACGAGGGTAGGCTCAGATATACGAGGGCAGTCATGTCTTTATTCTGGCTACCTGGTTGTCTCGGGGCTGCGCACGAGGGCAGGACACATTTTGGCTAAAGTTTTATTTTATTTTGGAAGTGATTTTGGTGGATGATAAGATTCCCTAAGTCTTAGGACCCCGTTTCATTTACATGTATAGCCATCATGTATTCACCCACCCATGTATGCACCCATTTATTTATGTGCATTACTTAGGAGTATGTACCGAGCGCCTGCTGTATGCGGTCTCTGATACGCGGTGCAGATGAAGATCTCTGAGCTATAGTTTACTGTGACCCAGGGGAGCCTGCCACCTTCCAGAAGAAGCAGAGGTGTGCGTCAGGAAGGGCATGGGGCTGGGAGTAGGGTCTGGGCCGTGCTGCCTCCCCATGGACTAGCCGTGCCGCCTCAGACCATGCACCCTCAGCTGCGGTGTCTGCACCCAGGCCACGAGAAGGCTGTCTTGAAGTTCATGGAGGGCTTGTCCACGTTCTCCCTTTCTCCAAATGTGTAGAAACCAGAGCACCCGGTGTCGGCAGCGACCAGCCCTGCCCCCGTGTCATGCTGCCTTCTTTTCCCCATTGTTTGTGAGGTGTATAGTGACGGACCCTGCACCTCTGCTTTCCAACCTGTAACGTGGGCAGTGCTCGAAGCGCCTAATAAGCAGCAGCCTGAAATATCCACGGTGTCTGTCCCCCTGGGCACCCAGGGTAGCCGAGGTGGGCTCTGCACAGGTTACCAGAGGGATGGGTACCGTCCCAAGAGAGCGTACAGCAGGTTGTGTCATGCATTTCAGAAGGCCAGCAGGGTGTCCTGTTTCCCTTCCCCAGAACCTCTTAGGGGTTCTAGCTCTGCCCAGCGCCGTCTGAGGCTGGTGGGCAGGAGGGGTCTGCTGTCACTGCCGTGGGACACTGTCTTCCTGAGCGCTCTTTGTCGCCCCTGTGGGACAGGCGGGACAATCTGTCAACCTGCAGACAGAGCGAGACCGGGCCAGGAGTAGCTTTATGAGTCAGGCGTGCTCCGTGCTCTGGGCAGACCCCACCCGACTTCTCAGGACAGTGGGGTGAAGCCCAGCGGGCTGCCGAGGAAGCACGTGCTCCCCGTGTGTGGAAGGGCCCCAGAAACACACCAGCGCAGAGGCACCCCTCCGCCCCGCAGACACCACAGTGGCCTTAGCAGGGCTGTCAGATGCTGACACAAGAGAACACAGCTCCGTCAGGCTGCTACGGCAATCTCTCCCATTCACGGACCGTGTGTCCGTGCTGCTTTCCTCGCCTCTTCACCGCGCTTTCTTTCGGCTCTCAAAAGTAACTCCGAAACCTTGAAATTAGAAACGGAAAGACCAGGACAGAGACAAAAGAGACAACTAAACTCTTTTACGGCAAACCATAAAAGGACTGTGCAAGCCTACGTACCACATGACTTTAGAAAAAATGTATCAGCGGGTTTTGGGAGGAGAATAGGATTGAGATGTCACATCATGTCTCTGAGGGTGTCCTAGGATGAGAGAAGCCCGGACAGGAAACACACATCCTTTCATCCCAATCCATCACCCTGTAGATTAACATGCAAAATAATCTGCAGTAAGTACTCTCACTTAGCTCGCTCAAAAGATTTAACGTTCCTCTTCCGAAGGGTAGAGGCGATTTTCTTGTATGTGAAGTCAGCAAAGGAAAAAAAGATCGACAGTGCGGAGGTGTTTAAAAATGACTCGCCACCCATGCTCCCTGGGGTGGAGGTTGGGCTATGGGAGACCTTTGGCATGAGCAGGTGGGGAAGGTGCCCAGCTCAGGAGCGGCCACGCCGGCAAGCCCAATTCTACGACTGAGGATTAACTCAGGAGCTTAGGAAAAAGAAACACACAGAAACACGTCTTAGTGTGGCACCAGCGTTTCCACTACATATTTTCATATTGCCTATTAGTAATAATGATATTCAAGATAGTGATGCACATACAGCTGGGCTGCCAGCAAAAACAACTGTTTCAAATAACGCCTCCTTTTAGCTCATGTTTCCTGAGTGTTCGGTGAGGTTACTTTCTGGAAAACGTCCTTTATCCCCGTTGGTTGTGGACGGAGGGGTGTTTCTAGTCTTCTTGAGGAGTAGCCTTGGGTAAAAGAACCCAGGCCACTGGGAAAGGGAGGGCCCTGGAGTTGTGTCTCTGACGAATTAGCCGTGTGACCTTTGCAAAGTCACTTAAGACAGGATGGTTAGAACCAAATCAATCCTGGGCAGGAGCCAGAAAATGAATTCAGGTTGTGAACCTGCCAGGGACTCACCCAGAGCTGTGAACCTGGGTAAGTTGATGACATTTCTATTTCTCATGGCTGGTTCAGATAACCTGCCCACCTAACAGAGTCCTCACTGGGGACAGGGAGACAGCGTACTTGACGGTCAGCTGACCGTGAGCTCTAAGATGCTTCATGGAAGTGTCAGGTACTTCATCACCTGCAGGGCTTGATTCCATCATGGCCAGTGTGCTCGTGTTGTTATACAAATGCCTGTGAGCATCTGCTGTTGGATGCGCCCTTGTAGGCACTGGCCATATCAGAGTGAACAAAGCATAAAAGCCGGCTTGCCTGGGGCTCACACCCTACGAGGCGCTACCACAAACAATTCCAACTTTAAATGTGCAGAGACATGTCAGAGGGTGCGCAGAGACGTGGGAACGTAAGGTACAGAGAAAGCTGGAGGGGGCGAGGAGTGCGGGCCGGCCGTCTTCCAGGCTCTGCCTCCCAACTGGCTGTCAACCCCTCGAGGGCACAGACGCTTATTCTTCTCCCAAGTGTAGGTGCCAGTGACTGAATCGGCCTGGACGAATGAGACACCGGCTCAAAAATCCCGGAAGCATCCCAGGACTGCGTCTTCTGTGCCTACAGCACGCGGTGGGCTTGGGGTGGGTGTATCACCGAGGGAAGACTTTTGTTTTGTGTTATGTCTCCCTGGCTGACACATGGGCTTAGAACTGCTCTCTTCATCCTCATGTCATTATCAACAAAGCCAAGGTTCACGCTCGTTGAATAAATAAATGATGAGTGAATGAAATGATTCCACATCCAGCACTGTTTCTCCTTACCCTTTTGGCTCCCAGGTTTCAGTTGCTTTTCATGTACTACTGAACCAGCTTCATATTGTATTAAGGCTGTTATATTGATACATGCATTTTATAAGTATAATTATGCTCATAATTTAAATATATTTTTCTTAAACACCTTTATTTTGAATATATGTACATATACATATATACGTGTGCATAGATACATGTATATGCATATTGCAGTTATGAAATAAAATACAAGCAGATTTTATTCTTCTTCATTCGATTCACAGAACAATAGCTGGACTCGGGAGGCTGGCGTCTGGGTCTTATTCTCAAGCCTGGTGCTCTGGTTCTCGGGCAAGCCAGTGAAGCTCTCTGGGCCTCAGTTTGCTCATCTGTCAAATGAGAAAGTTCACCTAATTGTTAAGGTTGTTTCCTACTTTAAAATGCTTTCTGGTTTTCGATTGTAACTTGATTTCCAAGTTTACTTGACAGTTGTGGTTGATCCCTATACCACATGGGAGTGCTTTCAAGCCCACTGCACTATGAAAAATCATGTGGAAACTTTACTCAAGGCCAGAAACATCTTAATTACCTGCTGTCTTTTAAAATATTTCCCCCCAGTGGACACACATTGGCAGGGGGCTGCGGCGGTATGAAGCCAAAAAGAGAGATACGCAGCCGACTTTCCTAAAATCTTGCATGTAAGATGCAATTAATTTTTGTTGTTGTTGTTGGTTCATGCAATTTTATTCCCCAAACCTGTGTCCCTAATAAAGCAAAGAAACCTGTTGGCAAATGCAGATGATGGAGAAATGAAAAATAATCAACATAAAGCCGTGCAGGGAACTCTGCTCGAATGTGGCGTGCACATTGGCCGTGTCGGGTAGAGGGTCCCACAGAGCCTGTGAAGCACACAGGGGCCACTCTCTCCTGCAAACCGGAGGAGGCCCCCTCCAGCTAGAGTCCGGGGCTCTAGGTAAAACATTCAGTGTCACTGATACTCATTTATTCTTCAGCAAACGAATCTAATTTGCTTTATTGCTTTTCTTGGGAGGCCCAGTAAATCACAGAAAGCCAGGTATGTGTAGAAATCCAACACTGAGTGGAAAGCATTTAATAATGTTTTTGGTTGCCCAAATAATGGCTAAATATCAAAGTCCTATTTATTCTGTTTCTTTTCCAAGTAGAATAACTAGATCTTTTCTAGAGACTCTAATGAAAGATCTTCTGGTGCTGCCTGCAGTGTTTTCCGCTTTCAGTTCATACTCCATCCTACACTTGGTCTCTTAGTCCTATTTTTCTTAATTCTGATAAATGTACATAACATGCATTTTATTGTATCTATTTTTTAAAGATTTTTTTATTAAAATACAGCTAGCGTACAATATTCTATTAGTTTCAGGTATATATCATAGTTATTCAACAGTACCCACCTAGCATTATACAGTGTTATTACCACATTATTGATTTTATTTCTTATGCTAAAAAAGTGAGCACCATGGTAAGTCCAGCAACTGTCTGACACTGTACCACGTTATCAAAATATTATTGATCTTTTCCCCACTTTTAAAATTTTCCAACTAGAGTTGACGTTCAATATTATTTTATGTTAGTCTCAAGTGTATAGCATAGTGGTTAGAAATTTTATAATTTAGGAAGTGATCCCCCTAACTAGTACCCACCTAGCACTATACATAGTTATTATCATATTATTGACTATATTCCCTGTGCTGTACTTTACATCCCCATGACTATTTTGTAATTACCAATTTGTACTTCTTAATCCCTTCACCTTTTTCACCCTGTCCCCAAACCCCTCCCATCTACCACCCTGATAGATCTAGTACCCACCTGGCACCATACGTAGTTATTACAATATTACTGACTATATTCCTTATGCTACACCCTACATGCCCATGACTACTGTGTAACAACCAATTTGCACTTCTTACTCCCTTCCCCTTTCACCCATCCTTAACCTCCCTCCCATCTTAAAAAAGTCCCTCTAAGATTCCTTGTAATACTGGTTTGGTGGTGATGAGCTCCTTTAGCTTTTTCTTGTCTGGGAAGCCCTTTGTCCTTCAGTTCTAAATGGTAGCTTTGCTAGGTAGAGTAGTCTTGTTTGTAGGTCCCTGCTTTTCATCACTTTGAATATTTCCTGCCAATCCCTTCTGGCCTGCAAAGTTTCTGTTGAGAAATCAGCTGACAGTCTTATGGGAGCTCCCTTGTAGGGAACTAACTGCTTTTCTCTTGCTGCTTATAGATTCTCTCTTTGTCTTTAACCTCTGGCATTTTAATTATGATGTGTCTTGGTGTTGGCCTATTTGGCTTCATCTTGTTTGGGACTCTCTGTGCTTTCTGTATATCTATTTCCTTCTCCAGGTTAGGGAAGTTTACTGTGGCTATTTCTTCAAATAGGTTTTCAATTCCTTACTCTCTCTCCTCTCCTTCTGTACCCCTATGATGTGAATGTTGTTACGCTTGATATTGTCCTGGAGGCCCCTTAAACTCTCCTCATTTTTTTGGATTCTTTTTTCTTTTTGCTGTTCTGGTTGGATGTTTTCTGCCACCTTATCTTCTACATTGCTGGTTGGATCCTCTGCTTCATTTAATCTACTGTTGATTACCTGTAATATATTCTTCATTTCCATTATTTTATTCTTTATTTCTGACTGGTTCTTTTTTATGTTTTCTATCTCCATGTTTATGTTTCCCATCTCTTTGTTGAAGTTCTCCCTGAGATCATTGAGCATCCTTATAACCAGTGTTTGGAGCTCTGAGTCTGATTGATTGCCTGTCTCCATTTCGTTGAGCTCTTATTCTGGAGCTTTGTTCTGTTCTTTCATTTGGGACATGTTTCCTTGTCTCCCCATTTTGGTCGCCTCCCTGTGTTTGTTTCTATGCATTAGGTAGGGCTGCTGTGTCTCCCTGTCTTAGTAGAGTGGCCTTAGGTAGTAGGTGTGCAGTGTTCAGTGGTGCAGTCTTTCTGGTCACCTGAGCCACGCACTCCAGGTGTGTCCCTTGTTTTGGTTGTATGTGCCCTTCTCTTGTAGTTGAGCCTTGGTTCATAACTGCACATCATTGGGAGGGACTGACCCTTGGGATCACTGGCTGTGAGGACTGGTCTTCACTACAGTGGAAGAGTTGTTTGCAGGGGCTGATCCTACAGAGCAGGATCTTCCTCAGCAGGACTCTGGTGCTTGCCCAATCCACCCCTTGGGTGTGTCGTACATGGAGGCAGCTGGGTGGTGCTCCAGAATCTTTTGAAGCCCCAGGATCACCTTGGAGGGGATCCATTGTAGGTCAAGTTCAACCATAGCCCATGCCCTACCTAGGGACACCCAGCATGAGAGACAAAGCAATCACACATGGCTGCCGCCTGTGCTGTGCTTGGAAATGCCTTGAGAGGCCAAGCTGCAAACCAAGGCTGGCTGCCACTAGTGCTGTGCTTAGGGCTGCTCAGCCAGAGGTACAGGACACGCTCAAGCCAGATGCTGCTTGTCTGGGTTCCGTGAACCTTTGGGAGGGCCTAGGAAAGTCTGCAGCTTGAGCTAATGCAGGTGGTTTGTACAAACAATCTATTGGAAGTGGACTGGGTGTGCCTGAAAGTTGGGCGGGGCAGGGTCTTGACTCGCTGGGGCGTGGTGAACAGACTGTGCAGACTCAGATATGGTGGCCGCCTGGGTCAGCACACCGGGAAGGGTGAAGGTTCAGCAAAGAAGCAATGGCATCCACCAGCTCCTCCGTCCAGGTCCTGTCCTGAAACCAGGCAACTCAGTTCCCCACCATGTGTCCCTGCCACCTTTCCAGCTGCTGCCCCAGCGCTGGAGCTCGGAGTGAGTGATTCCGTTGGTGGGTAAGCCCGTGCATCGTCCCTTTAGGAGGAGCTCCTAGGGTTCCAGATGCCCTTGTCTCACTCAGCCACAATCTCCACTGGTTTTCACAGCCAGAAATTATGGGGACTTCTCTCCTCAGCACTGGAACCCTAGGCTGGGGTGGGGTTGGGACCTATCGCTTCTTTGTGGGGAGGGGGACCTCCACAGCTGAGATATGCCTCACAATCTTTAATGGTCACACACGGGTGTGGGATCAGCCCGTTCCATGTCCCTGCCCCTCCTACCAGTCTGGAGGTGGCTTCTCCTGCACGTCCTTAGTTAAAAGGCTCCAGTTCAGCTGGATTTTAGATGATTCTCAATGATGGTTGTTTTGTAGTTTAGTTGTAATTTTGATGTGGTTGTGAGAGAAGGTAAGCACCGTGTTTACCTACTGCACCATCTTGGTATTCTCTATTTTAACTATTTTGAAGTGTACAGTTTAGTGGAATTAAGTATACTCACCTTGTGCAACCATCAGCACCATTCATCACTCCGATCTTTTCAAGCCTTATGCTGATTCAGAAACCGACAGCATCTCTTAGTTCCCACTCTGCGGCCCTCGTTTCCAGCTACATGATGAAGTCTGACTGAGGCAGACACTCTGCCTTTTCACAGCTTGGTCGTGTTCTCCGTACGCTACCCTGTGTCCCAGCACATGCCTGCAGGAGACCCACAGGGCAAAGCGGGGAGCTGGGCAGTCCAGGTTTCTCATTTGCCTCCCATGCACACTGGTCATGAGGCCCTGGGCATGTCACCTCCTGTCCATCCGTGTGAGAGCTGAAGAACATGTCAGGAGACCCAATATGTCCCCATGGAGACTCGTTAGGTGCTGTGAAATGCAAAAAAAAAAAAAATGTGTTCTCCTTTTTGTGTTTTTGTAGATAGCAGGAAAAATAAGACCAACCAAATAAGTAAAGTAAGCTGAGTTGGGAGTGAGAAGGCATGGCAGCTATGGGCTGTCAGCGTGGGTTGGAGCCTTGAGGGCCTACTTTCAGCTCTGTCCCCACACATGTGGCCTCCGCTACTCGCTTTGTCTGAGTAGGTGCAGAGTGGTTTGAGTCAGGCAGGCTCTCACCAGGCACAGGTATTGTTTTCCATGCTGGGTTACCAAATATTCTTGTTATAACAGTAGATTTCAATTTAAATGTAGTTCTGTCACAGTGACTGGAAAGAGCAAGAAAAGGACCTTGAATTCCTTCAGCTCTGTCTCCTGTGTGAGCATTTGGGGTTCCTCTTTGTTTTAAACACTGAAAACAGTGAGACGGTGTGTAAGCCCCGAGGTAGAGCAGTGTTGTTGGGTAAATGTTGATTTTAATCCACACACAAAATCATTTACTGAATTTGTACATCTTTAAAATTAAGACTCATCTATTTAAATAGTTCACGTTAAACACAAAGAATGAGTCACGAAAATATTGATTATTACTGATTGCTATAGGATTAACACTGAACATTTTGTCGTGTGGAGAAGGGTGTTGAAACATGACCCTTCCTGGGTACTGAGTACACCAGGTGTCCCACTGCTGCGCAGAAAGGAAAGGTCAGCGTGACTTTCCCTCCAACTCCGTCTTGAAATTGTCCATAATTCCAAGAGGTGCCTACAGGTGCAGACTTCTTAGAGCGCCTCCCACCGGGCTCAGTGTGTCTCTTCACTCCACACTCCCTGTTGAGCTAAGTGCTTTTGTTTATTCTTTACCTGTTTGAAGGTGTTCCCTTCCCTCCTGCTCAAATTCTTTGGACCCTTCAAGAGGAAGAACAGTGAAGGAGAAACACTGTGAAGGAGAAAGAATATTTGAATTTATGAGACCTGGGCTTACTTTCTAGTTCTGTGACACTGTAGTAAATGGTCTCCTTAAACTCGTTTCCCCACCTGTAGAACAAACCAAATGAGAGAAACCTATTAGGATTTTTGTGCAGATTAGAGCTATTGAACTTAAAGGATGGAGCACAGTGTCTGGCATGTCAGAACTGGTTGAAGGAGCCACCATCTTCCTTGGTCTTGGTGCCTCAGACCACTTTTCAATGCCGTATTTGGGCTCAGAATCAGATATCAACCTATCTCTGTCTCATTCTCAACACACACACACACACACACACACACACACACACACACAGCATTCATATGTACACATTTCTATCTATAGCTGTACACACACATGCATGTATGCACACTGTTTGCACATACCTCCATGGGTACACACACGCAAACACACACAAAGATGTGATTATGTGCAATTGTATGATCTAATCCTATAATTTTCTAAACTCAGGGCCAAATTATTCTTTAGGTAAACATTGCATTAGAAAGGCTTGATTTATAATATAGATCAAGATAAATTATTAGTCCACCGACCCAGAGCGAAAGCAAGCACTCCCACTATATTTTTGTTTTCTTTTCAACACATGCTTTTTATCAGGAGAGTCTTTCTTGCCAAACATTTATATTTTAAACTTGGCTTTTCACGAGGCCAAACGTCTTAAACATTTGGGCCATTGAATCAATGCATATTTTCCACCATGTAATAAAATAATAGTTCAGTTGAAAACTTTATTAATTCCAAATCGAGCAGAGTCTCGCTAGGGGAGAGTTTGGCCAGTGGTGGCCTCTGCCCTCTGTCTGGCTGGAGGGACCAAAGATGGTAGAAACAGCTGTTTTTGCTTCACATGTGAAAAAAGGTAATGATTTTTAAGAGACGTCTTGTCAGAAATGGATGAGGTATAAGGCAGAACACCCATCATCAGAGAAGGAGAAAGGACTTTTGTTTGGTTCTTTTACTGCCTGGGAAGAAGCCCATTTCTTCCCCATATACATGGTCAGGAAGCTGTGGCGGGTGGTCCTAAATTTTCCTTACGAAGCACAAACAGCATTTATCTCTGGTTGCAGGTATTATGGTGATTTTATATTTTGGTGCTTTTAGGTTTAAATTTTTCAAATGTTCAGGTGTAAACAAGTTTTATTTGGGTAAACAGAAAAAAAAATCAACAACCTGTCTTTGAAAGCAAGTCTTGGTGTGGGCAGAGCCTGAATTAGAAATTTAGTTCTTTCCCCCGCTCCTTCTGTGCCGTTAACTAGTTTTGTTACCTTGAACAATTCTCTAAGGTCTGTGAGGAAGTCTTTTTTAACTGTATGCAAAATGAGGGGAGATGGAATAGGTGAATTCTCGGGTCCCTTCCAGCTCTATGATTTCTGATTTAAAACAGAAGGAAAAATGAACATTATTGAATACGTAATATGCGTCTGTTTCTAAGCGATGTGTTGTCATTGTTTTGTGTTTTGTGGGGTTTTTGTTTGTTTTTTTTCAATTAACACACATTGCCTCCACCTCACGGCAAGCCTACAAAGTGGTCATTACCGTCCCTGTAACCGAGGTTAGGAAGTGAATGCCCATATATAATATGTAATAAATGGAATAAGAATTCTAACTCAAGACCGTGCCCTCGGAGCCCACACGTTTTCACTGCCGTCTTCAGCAACTCTCTACATTTGATGGGAAACATTTTGCAGGAAAGGATACGGCCGTTATCCTACCAAACAGCAAGAAGATTCATGAACTACGAAGATGTTTTCAGTGTCATCACTACGTCGTCAGTCCATTTGGCTTCTGCTTAACTTAGCGCAGGCGTGTGAGGAGTGTTCCTGCTTATCGGGCCTACGTGAAAGGGTCAAGAGGAAAATTTTAGTTTGTTGAGTAATCCGTGTCTTCCTTTTTTATTCAAACCACTAAACAAACTTGCTGCATTTTTGTCCTTTTGGGAAGAACCATTAAGAAGAATCCAAAACAAACGAACTTCTGAATGGCCCTCTCTCTGCTTGGCTTTCTGGTGTCCTCCGTCACCTGACGAGTTCTCAGTCCCCTTTTCCAAAGGGAAGTTACCTGCCACTGGATCTGTCTATGCTGACTCGCGCCCACAGCCACCAGGAGAGAAAACCCACTTCATCTGACTGCAGCTACACAAATCTGTGTGTCCATAGAAACCCAGGTTTTATGTTATTCGCCCTTTGGCTTAGAACTGTGGTTTATTGTTAACTATGTTCCTTTGTCTCCCTCTCTTCAAGGCAAACTTATTAGCACAAGTGCGTCGTGCAAATGATGATTTATGAGGCCCCCGTGGCCCCTGAGAAAACATATTGATTTGGGAGAACTTGCTTTCCCTGCTATAGGAGGCCTACATGATGGGACTCACGTTAAGTTAAATTCATTAACCTGCCAAACACTTTATTTCCTGAGATTTTCTGCTGCTACGTTACTCGGCGTGGGAATCCGTAATTTTTATTTCACCATTGCTATTACCATTCTTTAATCAGCTCTCAAGAATTATAACCCTGACCTTGGTGACCTCTCACGTGAGCTAATCAATAGGGAGCTTGTTGGTTACTAAGTGACGAAGAAATGTTGGGAAGAAGCACACAAAGTTATCTGCCATCTCCCCACTCTGTTCCGGTTCCCAGGCGAGGCGGTTTCCACCTCATCTGCCCTCACGTGACCCACCTGTGTTCCTCGCCGCACACACAGTGTGACCTAGGGGGACGCAGGAGCACCCTCGCAGGTGCCTTTTCCCTCGTGATTGGGGCAGCTCTGTCTGCAGCTCCTGTGAAGTCCACACGACAGTGTGTGACGGAGGGCAGTGCAGCCTCCATCCACAGCGCGAGGCAGGAAGCAACCAAAACCTCGCAATCCTGTTGGAGTGCAAAGGCCCCTCAGCCTTGCACTTGGGAACATCAATAAAAGGAGCTTTGTTTTCTCTGGGCTCAGCCACGTGGATCCGGGGTGGGACTAGGAATGGCGGCATTGATCCTTCTCTTCATTCTATAATGTGTCTGTCTCCCAGGTAATTTCACTGCCAAAGTGGGAAAAATGCGGTTATGTGGCCCTGTGGGCCCGAGCCCCCCGCCCTATCGACAACGTCCATTCATCTTTGAGAGTCTCACCTGCTTTACTGAAGAACAGGGCTCACCTGAGACACAGCAATCAGTGGCAAAGTTAGTTGCAATCAATATCTCCTAACATCTCCCTTCCCGCCCCAGCCCACAGCAAAGCTTCTCTCCTTGGAAGCCAGGTGGCTCTGGCAGGCACACGTCTTTGTACGAGGCAGAATGAGAACCGGGGGCCGGAGGAACTCGCCGTGTGTCAGAGTCATAACCGCAATCAAAAGATCGTGGCTTCAGGCTTCAGATTTTAATATTAGCATCCTCATTTTTTTGTCTTTCCAGTAGCTTTCTGTTTATTCATAAAAAATTTTAAATGCAAGGTACTACAAAGCTCATCAAGGAAAACTGCTTAAAAACACACAGTGAATAAAGAGAAAAATAATCTCACTACTCATAGACAGCCTGGGTTAACCTTTGGTGTCACTTTTTTCTTTCCCTCAAGCCTGTCTCTGCATGCTGGTACACCATCTTCTCAGACACAAGCTGCCACCACGCCTTGCTCTTGCTTCTTGATTTCTGTTGTCGTTTCTTAGTGAACATCCAAAAAAAAAAAGTGTGTGCTAATGATGGCATATGTGTGTGTTATTGCTCAGTGTTGGGAGAAAAAGAAACAATATGTGTTTAATAATGTGTATCTCTAATATTGTAGAAAGACACGAATTTGAATATTGAATATTTACATTTAAGCCCTAACTTAAACGTAGGAAGGTTGTTTAGTCTCTCCTTGGATCAAAGAAAACACTCCTTTTCAAATGAAATGGTAATTGGAAAAGCAAATTAAAATGCCAAAATGCTATGCGAAAGCAATACGATTACTTTTCACATTTTCAATATCACTTATTTCCAAGGGATGCCATTAGTTTTTAAGCATGTGGAAACTTGTCTCTTTTCTTTTCCTAGCACATGTCAGGTGCTTAATAAATATGTCTTCATTGAATGAATATTGAACTTTTCCTTGTATGTGCATTTGAACCTTGCTCTGGAAATCAAGTTCCAGAAAATGTCACTTAGCTAGCGAGTGAGGCTGTTCCTCTGCTGAGCACCTGAACTTGAACATGGCCATAAAACCCTGGTGAGGTGATCAAAACAGTGTTTTTTTTTTATGAACAGTGCTCGTCTTGACAATGGAAATGAAAGGGGCATGGGCAGGTGACCTGAGGAATGACAGCTCTTAATTTTAAGACTGGAAAGTTTAGCCATGTTAAGTGTGGAACGTCAGACGACGCTTCTCCAGATCCATGGCACACCCAGGCTTACCATGCGCCCTACAGGAAATAAGAAAAGACCATTTTGAATCTTTCAGAACGTGTCCCCGATCACTGTAAAAGCTGCTTATCTGTGGGAGGTAAACCTGCAGTGGAAGTTGAAAGAGTGATTAGCTCGTGGTGAGACCAAGTTCCTTTACAGGTGACACTACAGACAGGAGAGAGAGAGTTGGGGTCCACATACCAGCAGCCCCTCAGCTTGTGTGCATGTGCCTGAGACACGGCTGGTTGGGAAATTTTGAGGTGTTTTTTTTTTCTTCAAAAATGTAGAGCTGGGAGAGATGCCACCAGCTGCCCTCGTTGCCATAAACAAATTTCCTCCTGGGCTGAGCTGCTGACGGAGGAGAGGCATATGTTTGGTCCTTTATTGGAAGGAGAAACTTTTACTAAAAACATACCTCAAGAGAGATGAATATCAGAGATATCAGAGGACAAAGCATGCTAGATTTTGCTCTTGAAGGTGATGTAGGAGCCCAGGGCACTAAGCAGCATGAATCAGAAATCTGAGTATTTACAATCTCCTAACAAACTTGGGCACCTGCGAGTCTTTTCTTCATTCCTTAGTCCCTCCCTCCCTCGCTCCCTCCCTGTCTTCGTCCTTCTCTCTCTCTCTCTCTCTCTCTCTCTCTCTCTCTTTCTTCCTTCCTTTCTCTTTTTTAAATATATTAGCTAAGCTGTGGTCCATCTTCTGAGATAATGTGGTGTACAGCTTAGACATAATTTATTGTAATCTTTACAAACTTCATCCTGCATATAGAATAATTAAAGATCTAATGAGGTCTCAATTATCTTCCCTTATAGTATATTGCATTTTATGGAAGAAATTGTACTCTAAAATTATTTGCACATATTTAGAAATTTGTGAGGATCTTTTTGCTTATAAAGAATTTACTACAGGGCCGGCCGAGTGGCGCGATGGTTAAGAACTTGCTTGGGATGCCAGAGGGCCCCGGTTCGGATCCCACATATGAGGGCCAGTGACACTGCCCTCTACAGCTAAGATGCTGAACAACAGCTCAACCTGGAGCTGGGCTGCCGCGAGTCGCTGGCGACGGCGTAGGCTGCAGTCCCTGTGGCAGTGGGTTGCCATGGGCTACCGTGTGTAGCCAGCAGCCAGCGTGAGCGGCCAGCAGCCGCAGTGAGCGGCCGTCCAGAAGCCGGCGACTGATCTGCCTCGCCAGGGAAGAGCGCAATGATGGTGCCAACTTGGGCCAGTGAAGCAGTGTCCTCCACAACTAGATTGAAGAAAAAAACAACAGCAACTTGTCTGTTCCCCTTCCCCTAATTCCCCAGTACTGTTCCCATCCCCCCAATTACCCAATTAAAAAAAAAAAGAATTTACTACAATATTCGTGTTATCATTACCATACTGAAATAATTAATGTTTTGCTCTTTCTGTAACTACACTTAGTGACTGGAAAGATCAGAGAGGGGAAATGAAATTACGTATGAGAAAAAGAACACTCAGGGAAAGCTCGGGCTGTCTGTTTGCACTTAATCCAGCCACCAAACACCAACTCCTTTATTTTATTATTTTACTTTTCATTTTATTTTGGTAAGAACACATGTCATGAGACCTACCCTTTAGCACATGTTTACGTGCACAACACCGGCTTGCTAACTGTAGGTGCCGTGTTGTGCAGCCAATCTCTAGAGTGTATTCATCTTGCTGAACTGAAACCTTATGCCTGTTGCTTAGTAACTCCCCACTTCCCCTCCTCCCAAGCCCCGGCAACCACCATTTTACTCTTTGTTTCTATGAATTTGATTATTTTGATGTCACGTGAGTGGAATCAGGCTGTATTGAACTTTCTGTGACTGGCTGGTGGCACTCAGCACAGTGGCCTCAAAGCTCATCTTGGTGTTGTATGTTGTAGAATTTTCCTTTTCTTAATGGCTGAACAGCGTTCTGTTGTATGTATATACAGGTTTTCGTTATTTGCTCATCTTTTGACACACATGTAGGTTGTTCCCATGTTTTGACTACAGTGCATCAATGACCATAGGAACACTAACATCTCCTGTGAGTCAGATTTCCATTCTTTTGGATCAATACCCAGAAGTGGGTTTGCTGGATCACGTGGTATTACAGTTCTACTCACAATGTTTTGCGAAAACAGCGTACATTTTCCACAACGCCCGCAGCATCTTCTCTTCCCACTAAGAGTGTACGAGGGCTCCGATTTGTCCACATCCTCGCCAACCCTCATGGTCTTTCATCTTTTGATACCAGCCATCCTGGCAGGTGTGAGGTCAGCAGTTCTGATTTGTATTTTCCTGATAGGTAGTGATGTTGAACATGTTTTCATATATCTGTTGGCCATTTGTATGTCTTCTTTGGAGAAGTGTCTATTTAAGTCCTGAGCCCATTTTTTAACTGGGTTATTGTTGTTGTTGTTGTTGTTTGTTTGTTTTTAATATAGGGCTGTAGGGGTTCTAAACAGGAATTTTTAGTGTATGGACAAAGTCACACATAGCTCCATAATTAAAGCATCTTTCCCTTATTACTCTTGTCATTACTTTGATCCTCATTTCTTCTTACTTGCAATACATACAGGTTTACAATAAAGGTATCTGTGGAAAGGAGAGGATTCTGGGGCACCTAGCTTTCTGGTTAATTAAGGATTCACCAGAAAGCATTAAGTGCTTTGACCCTGGAAGAAAAGTTTTCTACACAGTCTAAGTTCCTCCCTGGATATGTTGATCTAAGGCTGACAACACAGCTTTGGACAGAGACAGAGGGTCTTAAAAGGTCTCAGAGCATCTTTATAAAGAACAGTATCAGGACACAGCTTATGCACGTGAAAGTGGGGGGCAATGGGCTTCTGCTTGTCAGGGTCAACCCATAGTGTATGTGTTCCTTTTTTCTTGTGGAGAGAACTGTCCCCTAATAGCTTATTTGGGGTTTCCCATTAGCCACATTTCTGGTTGAGCAAGATTTTCCTGTTTTATAAATTTCACCTTCCAGGCAAAGTGACATTCAACACACATGAGATTCCAAGCTGAGTCCTATAAAACTGTAACAGCTACAGTGGATACGTTTCAAAGGCTTGGACAATTTTTCTCTATAGGGACAGTCTGCACTTTCTCTGAGCATTCTTTATCCTCATATGTGACTTCATTTTCCCTCTCTAATCTTTCCAGTCATTTAAAAAAAGTCTGAAATCTGAGTACTTAAGCATTTTTCCTATGGTATGTTAGCCCCTAAGAGGCATATTATGTTCTGTAAAGAAACGATTAAATATGTTAGACAGAGCAGAAGAAAGAGTCCTGTAAATACTTAAACAGAAAAGTAATAATCCTCTGAAATATCGTCTGGAAGCCAGCACATGGGTTGAATGACCTCAGAAGGTCCTGTCACTGGATGTGTCTAGAAATGACCAGGAAGGGAGCCTTTTTCGAGCTTGTAGCTTTGGTGCAAGAAACATCATGTTGCGAACAGTCGGCTCCACATCTGAATGGGTCCTTGTGGCTCCAGTTCCTCCCCCAGCTTGTGCTATCTGCACACACAGGCACACTTTCACGTGTTTAGGTCCAGTGGTGGTTTCAATTTCATCTATAGTTTTTATTAATAATGTTCATGAAAGGAACCAAGTACATAGATAGATGATTACAGAATTTGTCCTTGTGTGTCTTTCTGGCAGCCGCTTTCTTGCTAACAGATATTGGAAGACACGCTTGGGGAGAAGAGAGATTTCTAATTTTATCAAAAAAAGGAATCTGATTTTTAATATTACTTATTGCAATAGCTAGACATTTTCTCATCCCCAGATATTTTCTTCTTTTCTGCAAAGAAACTAAGCATGTGAACCTCCTCTGAGGTCAAACCTTTTATGAGAAGGTCAAGTGACCTCCTGTGTGGAGAAGAAGAAGAGTTTTGTAGTCAGACATCTTAACATCCAATTCTGCTTTTTGCTGTGTGACCTTGACCAAGTGAATTAACCTCTTTGTGTTTCAGGATCCACATCTGTAAACTTGGGATGATACCACATTTTATTGATTAGAAACAGCCACTAATTGTAAGAGACAATGTAGATTTAATAGGTTGTCAAAATAAATGAATATGTCTTAATGCACACAAATTCAACTATTGTAGAAGTAAAACACTTATAACATTGCATTCCACTTTGTTCTACAGCATTATAACCAAAATGTGAAACCAAACTTTCTTTTTATTCAGAACTCTTTTTACTACAAGTTGTATGTAATTCCAGGATGCATTTTTATAATCCATACTCATAATCTTCTTTTCTTTGACACTTTTGTGTTGATAATTTAATTTTGAGGTCAAATGAAGAAAACCTCTTAATTTGCCTCCTAATGAGATCAGGCATTGTTGACAAACAGCTTCTCTTAAAAGTCCGCTAGAGACAACTTCTGGACTCAAGATGGTAGAATGAGCAGGAGCTGACATTTTCCTCTTCTACCCAAATTTACAGGAACAGTATGAGGAAAGCCAATGCTACTAAAGAGACAAAACTCACAACAAATGAAGAACTCGAGCAAAAGAGAAATCTAAGATGTGCCTGACAACAAGTAAATCTGAGCTTATTGGAGAAATAAAGAGATATCTATGAAAGAAGAACTGAAAAATGTAAAACAAGAATAGGCCCTTAGGAGAAAAATATCTATTAGAGAATTATTAGAGGGGAATAATTCCTATTAGAGGGAAATAAATCACACTGGATTTTTAAAAGTCAGTGGTAGTGGTGAGGTGGGGATAATTGTCACTAAATAGATTTTTAAAATATCAGTTATAATGTTCATAGCAAACATTTAAGAGTAACAACTAGAAAAAAAAGAAATGGAAGGTATTGCAGTCAAAGTTGCAGAGAAAGAAAAAATATGGAAAAAAGCTTAATCAGACCAAAACACATAGAAAACAGAAAATAAAAATAAGTGTGATAAATAGAAAACACAAAGTTGTCAGAAATGAGTCCTAACAAATCAGAACTGTGATAAATATGAAAGGATCAAAGCCATCTGAAAGTCAAAATGAAATATCTTAAAACAAAATTTTAAAAAGACTAAAAATTAGAGAATAGAGAAAAAGATGTACTCGGGAAAGCACTAATAAAATTACAACGAGCACAGGCAGTGTAGCCCAAATCTCAGTGCAAAAATTATTAAATGGGACAAAGAAGAATATTTGGAAGTTAAAATAGATATGAACTTTATATTACCAACAACATAGCTTCAAAATATAGAAAGAAAATTACTAGAGATAATATATAGCTCGGAGGCCAGAAAGGAGGATAATAATCTAGCACAGCTACAGGAGTGTTGATTAATGCAATTGGTGAGCTTGAGTTTCTAATCCATACTAATAATTGATTCCTGTATATGCATATATACATATATATGAGTCATGTATTTGAATATATGTTTTGAAGGTGAATTTATATGGATGTAAATCTGTTATGAATATGGTTTAAGACACAGATGAAAAGTGGAGAAATTAATACATCATAAACAGAATATAGTTATTCTTTCCAAACACTAATTAGGCAAGTAAAAAAATTATCAATAGTCTACTAATCATGTCTCAGAAAATACCAAAAAAAAATTAATAAAATAAAGAACGTCAATGAAAAACATTAGAAAGTTTCAAGACAAATATTTCTAGAGTAGACTTTTTCCAATGCAGAAATGACATAGTTCTGGGGAAACTTTTTAAACGTGGATACCTGGTACCTGACTGTCACATCATGTTCTCCTAGCATGAAAAATTCTCTGATTTATTCCAAGACATTTGGCCACTTCTACCATCTTTAATTGCATTGCCCAGTATGTGACATATAGTCTACATGTGTGATGCCTTTCTAATGCCAATACCAGAACAAGGTGTGATATTTTAATGACATTTTAAGTGACATTTAAGGATTCAAATTTAAGTTAAAATTGAGTCTATTTCTATCAATGGAAATATCAGGACTGAAATAATAATTGGTTGAAAAATTCTCTTTTAAAGTTGGCAAAATTCATACATACACACAAAAGTAATAAGAGCTATTAATAGGACATATTTTATCACTCTGATTGGTGACTAGATAGATTATTTTTACATTTATTATACATTTATAATAATTTCTGTTATAAAATGTAGCCCAAATTCAGAAACGTGAAATAAAAGTGTGTCTCAGAATCAAGGAATACTTGTACATAAGTCTCTACTTTCCTGGGTGGTGGTAATGTCATCTTGTATGTAAAGCATCTAGTATTCTTACCAAAAAAATCCTTGTTCGATAAATGCAGAAAGAGAAGAGCCATGATTTCACAGCTGGGAGAGAAATAAACACCTCTTTTTCCACTAGAACAGGGGTTGGCAAACTGCGGCTCACGAGCCACATGCGGATCTTTGGGTACATACATGTGGCTCTGAAGGAAAATTGAAAATGAAAATAAAACATCGTAGTTTCATTTATAACATTTTTAAAGGATATTATTCACATAATGGTGATTTCATTTGTTTTATGGCTCTCGAATAATTTTTAAATTGTGGTGAGGGACAGGATTGGCTCTTCCGTCTCAAAAGTTGGCCGACCCCTGCCCTAGAAGAACCATCATCCTCAAACAGGATGAGCATCTGTTTTAATGACATGACTGAGGGACGCGGACCACAGGGAACATCAGGCCACCGGCGGATGGAATGGTCCACTCATTCTTCAAGGCCATGCCACCCCCCCCATGCACTAGCTGTACATCAACCTGACATCTCGACTTTTTACTGCACCCCTCACCCCCAGCCCAAGCTTTCTACAGCAACCGCCACCCCGCCTCTTTCTGTACTGTTTTCAGCATAGGAATACTAATATTGCAGAGGTTTGAGGTCGATGCCAAACAGTCCTAATTAGTGAATATTTATTTTTAACCTGAATTGTACTCCATTGTAAAGTTCGCTAGGAGGAGAAAAAGTAATCGCAGGGGAGGGAAACGCTGGAAACATGGCGCTAACCCAGGGAAACGGACTTTTTTGGCAAGCCTCCTCACAGGCTGCTTTGCTGGTTGTACCTGCGAGGTGAAGGAGAGCCGTAAGGCATGGAGGAGGTCCCGCCCAGCGACGGGGGGACGGGGAGCCCCTCACTGCCCACAGCGTGAGAGGGGATGGGTTCTCGGAACCAGCTGAGAGCTGTGAGAGGGCTTGCCTACCAGGGTGGGACCCCAAAGGGAGAGGCGAGAGGAAGCACCCCAATTTCTTCCTCCTGGACCCTATGATTTTCTGCCAGTGCCACGCAATGCTGAGCCCACCTGCAGCCTGAGGGCAGGGGAGCCCCAAGACGGAGGTGCTGGGGCGCGAGCAGGCTGGGGGAGGCTCCGGGAGGCTGCCCAGCGCCTTGTAGTGGGTGCTGCTTCTTTGTCTCTATGGTTTCTGTTTTACTGACATCATTTATCAGAGTTCTGATGAAGTCTGTCTTATGTAATCATTGTCTCTGGTCGTCAGGGTGAAGTGTGATGGATTTTTTACTCACCTGAATGTAAATACAAGAGGATGAGGGTGGGAACTGGATGGACCTGTTTAGGAGCCTTCCACATGCTG
Source organism: Hipposideros armiger (assembly GCF_001890085.2). Taxonomy (NCBI): domain Eukaryota; kingdom Metazoa; phylum Chordata; class Mammalia; order Chiroptera; family Hipposideridae; genus Hipposideros; species Hipposideros armiger. The sequence continues at coordinate 1,001,424 of NW_017731450.1, read as the reverse complement.
TGCTTGCGAAAAACTCTCTCCCTTATTTAATCTACATAACAAGCCTTTGGGGCCGATATTGGAGGCCCCGTTTCATAACTGAAGGCGCCCCCAGCCACACATGAATCAGTGTGTGTGTGTGTGTGTGTGTGTGTGTGTGTGTGTGTGTGCGCGCGCGCGCGGGGGTGGGGGAAGGGGCAAGAGAGAACCCTTTCTCTCTGAANGTGTGTGTGTGTGTGTGTGTGTGTGTGTGTGTGTGTGTGTGCGCGCGCGCGCGGGGGTGGGGGAAGGGGCAAGAGAGAACCCTTTCTCTCTGAATTGCGGGCTGCTCTGTCTACAGGCCAGTGAATTAAGTCTGTTGGGCTTTGTGTGTTTGTTTGTTCGTTGACTTTATATTGAGATGATTATATACTTAGAGAAAGTAGCATGCAGCTCCCATATACGCTTCAATCATCTTTGTGTCGTGATGGCATCTATGTTACCACGTTCTGATGACTACACTGAGGAATTCACCGTAGGTATAGCGGCATTTGTGGAACTGCAGGCATTATTTGTGTGTCAGTTTTCCACTCGTGTCAGTTTTCGGTTCCAAGATCCACCTCAGGACCCCGTCACATGTAGTTGTGATGTCGCCTTAGTCTCCTCTGCTCTGTGACAGCCCCATCCTTCCTTGTCTTTCGTGACCTTCAGCAACATTTGTGAAGAGCCCTGGTCGGGGTTGTGTAGGGATGTGTCTCCAGGTAGGTCTGTCTGCTGCTTTCTCACGATCAGGATGAGACTGTGCTTTCTGGGAAGGATACCACAGAGGGATGGGCCCTTTTCCCCCCTCATCTGGGGGACGTGATGTCGGTACCACTCACTACAGGAGTTATTAGCTTTGGCAACTCAGTTAAGATGAGGTCTGCCAGAATTCTCCACTGCAAAGTTACATTTCCCATTCTAATTAATGTTTATTGTGAGGGCATCTATGCAAATATTATGCTTTTGGTTAAACTTTCACCTACTGAAAGTATGAAAATAAGACTGTATCTAGTTGGTGGATGCCTTAGTTTGCGAGGGTGCCATAACACAATACCACAGACTGGGTGGCTTAAACAACAGGTGTTTGTTTCCCACAGTCTGGAGGATAGAAGTCTGAGGTCACAGTGTCAGCAGGGTTGGTTCCTTCTGAGGGCTCTCTCGTTCGCTTGCAGATGGCTGCCTTCTGTGTCTTCATATGGCCTTTCTTCTGTGGACATGTGCCTGGCATGTTTCGCTCTTCTTAGAAGAAACCGCCATACTGGACCAGAGCCCAACCTAATGGCCTCATTGTCGCTTGCTCACCTCTTTAAAGGTCCTGTGTCCAGTGTGCTGGGGTTGGAACTTCAATAGTGAATTTTAGGGAACACAAATCCATCCCATAAAGTGTGTGTGTGTGTGTGTGTGTGTGTGTGCAGGCATTTGTTACTGGAATAAAAACACACTGGAATTCATGGCTAGGGTAAACATCCTACTCAGTGTAGTGGTAACTTCAGGCAAGAACTTGGAGAGAAATGGAACCAGGGACAGTCAGACCATGGCCTTCAAGTCTATCTGTAAGATCATTTCTTAGTCTGAATATAAGATACACAGGTTTCCATGATATTAAGTTTCATAGTTTAAAAAATATCTGGAATAGTCCTTAGTAAATGGCTAGCAGTCTTTTTAGCTAGTTAGAAAGGAGACCATGGGGAAAGCAATCCCGAATTTTTCTCCAAAAATTGATTTTTGATAGGAGTAGTCATGTTTTGGAAGGTCAGCTAAAGTTGAAACAGCTCTCAAACCCTGCCTGGAAAAGACAGGCCAGTAGCAAGCACGCACCCTGACGGGCTGCTGGAGTTCAAGGCCATGCACAGTTCAGACGCACCTCAGGATGTGCGGCTGGGCTCCTGCAGGATTTGCAACGACCCTCTTGTCTGACAGCAAGTTCAGGGCCAGCACCCACAGGACATCAGGGACTGGTAGGTAGTCCCCCCCCATTCCCCCAGGCTCCTGGGTCTGTGAGAGCGGGCTCTGTGCAGACACGCCCCACGATCTGGGTGCTGGGAGGAAACGGGGCTCACCAGGCAGTCCCTCGCGGCAGAGTCTGGTTCAATAACACGTATGGCTTCCCAGCCGCCAGCTCATGTTCCAATTATTTCTGTGCAAATCGCTTGTATAGACTCTGCCATTTCATCTACCGCTTACTCTGTAAAACTCCCGTAAATGACCATCTGGATAATGAGCTATGGGCTGGGTTTGCATAGTGTGTGTGTGTGTGTGTGTGTGTGTGTGTGTGTGTGTGTGTGCGCATGCGTGTGTGTGCACTTCTGTGTGTGTGTTGACCTCCATCAAGCTTGTATACCTGCTCCCTGCCCACATGCCGCCCACTGATACCTAAAGTCACAGAAATAACAGGCAAGCGTACGTGTGCACATTTTCTTTGTACCTTGGGGTGGATTTCTCATTTGGGAGCCGTACACACCAGGTGCTGAGAAGTAGAATTCTACTTGGACTAGACTTTTCCAAATCTGAGATCTGCCAGCCGGGTCCTCCTCCCAATAGTCACCACTTCCGCCATTCGTTCATTTACTCATCCAGTCATCTGGGTATGCCAACTGTCATTTTCAGGAGGGGGTTAAATAGGGCAAACTGTCACTGTTCGATTCTGACAATTCCATGGTGAGGTGCACGTCTTCCTGGGGATAACCAAGCAACCCTGTACGAGTTCTTCATTTAACATAGGAGGAAGCGAGGCCTGGAGAGGGCGGGCAGGCACACGTGCAGCTAGTGGTCAGAGAATGCAGGGTTCCCTGGGGTGCGCTTGGACCCTGCAGGCCGGGGGCGCCCCAGCGCCTGAACCCCACTACAGCTTTTTATGTTCCTGTCCAGGGAGTCCCAGAATCCTCTTTCACTGGCAGTACCTCTGTGAGTGACCTGAGAAGCCACCTGCAGTTGTTGTCATTCTAATGTGAATTGGTCCGTTAGGAATTCACACACTGGTGACCCAGTAAACCTCTGAGCTACTTACAGGGCGATGGGGTCAGGCCAAGAACCCCAGGGGCTGGAGTGGGACAACTGGCATCTTCAGGCTCCCACTTACTTGCGGGTTCTCGGACACATCACTTAACCTCTCTAAGCCCCCCATTTCCTACTTTGGTAAGAAGAAAAAGTATTTTCCTTATATAATAACTCTGAGTATTCAAATTAGGTAATAGGTTTAAACTCCTAGCACCATCCTCTAGCCTGTACTCAGGAAGGGTATGCGTTTTGGTTTTTTTTAATGACGGTAAATGTTTGCACATGGAAGAGTGCTTTGACAGGTACTGAGCCCCTCGTTGCTGGCGGTTTTCCAGCCCAGGATAGATGACTGCTTCTTGGACATACCAGCCCCGTGCTGTCACCTGGCGGGCGCTCAGGATATTTGTGTGATCTAAACTTCATGGGCTTTTGCCTCCTTCCTGGTCATGGGCTCCCTCCGCCCATTCCTTTATCCCACTATCACGCGTCCCTACAGGAAATATTTTGGGACGTTCATCACGGCTTAGGAGCCAGCCTTCTCTCCGCCTCCTGGTGGCTTCTGCCTCAGAGCTCCCCAGAAGTGCAGCCTCTTCCTGGGTCAGTAGATCCTGTAGCGGGTGTGACAAGCACAGCTGCTTCCCAGGGCCAGGCAGGTGGGAGAAATGAAGAAGTGAGGCCGCGGGGAGGAGCGGGACGACGACCGGAGCTCACAAGTTCCTTGTAAGGGGCAGCGATTACTGCCAGGGGGGATGTCACATGGTGTTCAGACCTTTTCCTGTTTCCAGAGGAGCCCAATTTCCAATGTTGGCAACTGATTCAAAGTCAAAAGAACTGCGATGATAACTGTATGTGCCCAGTGGGACATACCTGCAGGCCAGTTTGCAACCTCACCTCATTCCCTCGGCTGCACCCTGGAAACGTCATCCCCGGAGGAAGCTAAACATGAAGTTGTCGACGCTGAGATGGAGTCACCTTTTTAATATGCTACGGGACTATTTTGTCTGCCAGGATGGCCAAACACTATTGCATCGCCCCGACTAGCAGGCTGGTTCCCACTAGTGTCTGCTATGCCCTTCTGCCAGGAAGTGGGCTTGCAGATCTTCAAGCCTTCTACAATGATTTTTGTTTGTTACTTTGTTTTTTTCATTTAAATTAAAGATAACGATACTGGTGATTTCTGAAGTAGACCTTTGAAGCATTTTCTCGTTTGGTTGCCGAGTGTAGCCAGTCAGTAGTGTTTCTTTGTCCTGCAGAAGCAAATTGTAAAGAAGAGAGACTGTGTGCAGAGAGACATGCTAGCCAGACATGGTCAACCCACTGGAGACCACCTTATCTTCAGACCATAGGTGCCCAAATGTGGCAAAGTCCAACTTTCCCACTAAACTTCCCTCTTGAATCCCACAGTCCGTTCCATTGACTTGAAATACTCAGCTTTCATTGACATTAAGTACTCAGTTTTGCTGTGTTCAAAATAAGGTCTACTGTGGCTTCTAGATTTGGATTTATAAATAATTATAATGAGGTCTAGTGGATGCTGAGAGGGAGTATTTTTTTTAATCCTTATTTGCCTCATTGCTCATTGCAGAATTTAAAAATCAATAATGTAAAAGAACAAACATCTGATGACAAAGAAGACAGACTGCTTTTTAACAATTCTGAGGGCCAGTAAAATATCAGAGACTGATGTGCTAGTCGGCGTAAGCGGCACGGTCTTGGGGGGTGGGGGGACTCAATCGAAACAACATCACGTTTGGAATCACGTGATACTGGGTTTGCATTCTGGTTCTGCCACTAAATGTGTGTGTGCCATCGGAGCTCTTGCCTAATGACTAGCGTGGTTCCTCAGTGGAAAAGTGGGACTGGGGACATGTTCCCAGAGGTCATGTGACGGTCACGCGTGCGGGAGCTCGTGCTCCTGGTGCTGCAGGACAGGCTGGATGCTGTGGGGGCCAGGTGGCAGCGGGCTTGACCTCGCAGCCCCCCGAGCCTCTCGCCTGGGCTGCCTTGAACATGGGGAACGGCCACAGGCTCCTTCAGGCTTTTGACGAGTTGAGTGCTTTTCTTTCAGTCCCTTAGAAATGGAAGCTGGTCCCTTGGAGTGTGAGCCCTGGGGGTCCTGCTTGCCGTGGAGGGTGTGGGGGAGGGGACAGCTTGCCACAGTTTTTTATGACTTTCTAGGATTGGGCACCTGTGTCCTATTGCTCACACCTTCTCTTTCAGCGCTTTGAAAGGGTTCCTTTCGTTTTTGTTGGGCATTTGATACTAATGCCCCATTATGAGCAGTAACTGCTGTCCTTTTTTCCCCTCTTGTTCTCAGCATTGTCTTAGTCCCAGCAAAGAAGGGGGCTTGGCAACTATTTTGGCATGAGTAAGAAAAGATGAGCGTTCCGGTTGCTACGTTTTCTGACCACCCTTCTCTGACACCCTCTGGTGGATTGACACTCCTGGGAGCCAGAGCTGCTCTCCTTAGAGTCTCTGTCGTATCTTCCAGAAGCTTCCTTCTTCATAGTTGGCATCTCAAGTATTTGTTGAATTTAGGTGAACTGAAAGTCCAGAGGCTTAGTTTAGAATAGACCATCTCTCAGAGTCAGAATTAGGCTCCCTGTCCCTTAAAACCTTGTCATTTTTAGCATCTTTTCTTTCTGGGTTTTTTTTAATTTTTATTTTTTTCTGTCCTGTTAGGGAGGCTCAGCCTCACTCACATAACTCTCACATCCCCTGGAGCCAGCCCCAGCCCCAAACAGATCACCAGCACAAGGACTGGAATTTCCCTGGGGCAGGGACTTGAGGGCCATGGAGGCCCAGGACTTCCAACCACCAGCCATCACCCGTCCCTTCCTGTCACTTCAGTCATGGTGCAGAGGTGTGGCTGGTGGGAGGCATTCCAGGAAGAGGGCTTGCAGGAATTCCCACCCTGCTGCCCTCTGGGTGGAATTGTCCACCTCCGAGCAACCTAGATTTCACTCTGAGATGGCCCGGGGGCGGGGTGGGGGGAGGGTCTGATCATTAGAGCTCCCTAGAGCTTGGTTTCACTCCTTTGTTAGTTCCTGAAAATTGGGATTTATCTGAAGCCAGCCAGCTTGATGTAATTTTCTTACTGATTTCTGAAGATTGTTGAGTGGGTGGCAAGGGAACTTTGGGCTTCCTGGAAAGTGCTCCTCTTGGATTTGGGGGAGCAAAGCATCCCTTTGAGATAGTCATGAGAATGAAATAAGTGACACCTTCTTTGGAAATGCCATTTCATTATTGTCATCAAATTTTGTCATTCAACATCAGGCCGGAAGGATTTCAGCTGTACAGCCAGATACAATGTCAATTGCATGGAGCAGATGGTAGGTACAGTGCTCTCCTGCCTTCAGAGAAGGAATTAGACTTTTAGTTAATTGAAAATGAAGATTTGAGGCTACTATAAAATAGTAGCCTCATGAGTCACCATATCATGATTGTCTTCTGACAAAGTAACTGGATGTGATTGAAATATTGAACTCATAACCCTAATGCTTAGAGTCAGAATCCTGAGGCTTCAAAAGGTACTTTTTCACAAGAAAGAATAAAAACACACAGCCACTCACTCGTTCATTCACTCATTCAATGAATATTTATTGAGCATCAAGCTTACGTGCCAGGCACTGAGCAAGCTTTGGAGTGGTGTACAATGGATTAAAAAAAACGACACAAAAAACAGGCACAATTCTTTTTTTGGGCTACACAAAGCCCTTGTGTAGCTTTCTAGTTAGTAGAAAAGAAAGACATTAAATAAATAAACACAAGTGAATGTATAAATAATGCACGCTAACTGCTATGAAGGGAGGGCACATGCACTGAGAAGGGTAGACACTAAAATAAATATGGACGTCTTTCGTAGCAGACTGCCAATAAGCAGGTCAAATGCACATCCCTTCCCTCCCTTACGCTGCCATCTCGTGCATCGGTCATGATTCGGGCACGAAACCCTTCTGTGCCACCAGCATCATACCTGTCACGTTGTGTTCAAGTGCCCTATCTGTCCTCCCTTCTAGATTATGAACTCCTAGGTCCGAGGCAAGACTTAAGCAAGCCTTATAGGCCAGGCATGGAGAACTTCCCAATTCAATGGATCTAAACGAAAAATCTTAAGGGAATGTTGACATGAATATGCCCAACCACCCACAGAACAGACATGCAACTACGCACAGCATCAATGTACCAGTTTGGGTTGCAGATCTGCCCACTCCATCATGCTAAGTTCCTTGAGGAAGATTGGGGGTATCTTTCAATGAAAACCAATACTGTTGTCACATCTTTAACTTAGGGACAGCTTGCTCAGGAGCCAGCCACAGTGGGCTGTGATGGCATTGAATTTAACCTTGGGAGGTCATGGAAGACACCAATAGGCATCACTAATAAGAATCAAGGGAGCTGGTGGTGTGTCGTCACATAACGGTTAGACTCAGATTTCTGTGCCAAAAGGGTGGCCAAGCTGTATCAGCTTTGTCTCCTGATCTGTTGAATGGGGGGGGGAGGGTGTGAGTCTTTTTCGGGGGCAGTGTGGTGTTATTTAAAGCCTCAGATTTATCTTATGTGAGCTCTGTGGACTTGGTTACTGAATCTCTCATCTGTCAAAGGAAGGGAGTAAATATATACTACACAGTCTTTTGGGGCAAGAATGAGATGAAATAGTAAATGGACAAGCATTTTGTTAATTGAACATACAGTATGAGTGTTAAGGTAATTCTTCCTCCTGCTCTCATAGAGAACCATTCTCAAAAAAAAAAGAAAAACAAAACAAAAAACCTTCCTTTTCTATGCAACCAAATAATTTTTCCTTTGAAATTCCCAGTACATAATAAAGCGCCTGAAAAGCAGCAGGTGCTAAATAACTGCTTGTTGCATGAGGGAATTAATACAGAACTCATGATACATTTGCAAGGCAGCTGTTTGGGATTAGTGGGAATTTCTGAGGCCCCATGGAGCTGCAAGGCTCAGACCAGAGGTGAAAATCATGACCTCGTGCCCCTGAGAACCGTTCCAAAACCAACACTGCGGATGCTGCTCTCAGGCTGGGGCCTCACACTAGGCCCTCATGTCAATCAAGCCTGTGCTGTAACAGCATGGCAGGACCCCACCTGTGCATGGAGAGTGAGGACATTTTCGTACCAATTTCCCTGTTTACTTAGCTGGGAGGTAAGGGGCAAATTATAAAACGAAACGAACAAAACAGAAAACCAACTCAACATGCACAAATTACATACAATCTCTACCCTAAATTTTGGGTCATGATGGGTCTTTTCAGTTGGGATGCTCATGTCTTTAACTTCTGAGAAATTCTTTTGAATAGTTTTATTCATGATTTTCACCTCCCCATATTCTTTTTTTTGGGATAATGTTTCTTTTTTAATTACCTTATTTTTTTTATTAGTTTCAGGTGTACAAAACGACATAGTGATTAGACATTTACACACCTCACAAAGTGATAACCCAATAAGCCTAGTACCCATCCGACACTGCACATAGTTATTAGAATATTATTGGCTGTATTCCCTGTGCTGTACTACATACCCCGTGACTATTTTTTTATTATTATTCTTGATTTCTGGGACTCTTGGACTTGTGTTCAGATTTTTTCTTCCACCCTATTGTTTAACTCATAAGTCTTTTTTTTTCTATGTCTCTGATCACCTTTATTTTTCAACTCTTCCATCCAGTTTTTCATTTCTTCAAATTATACCTTTTATTTATAAAGGACTTTGGTTTTGCCCTCCAAATGCTGTTACTTTTTGGAAGATACACTATAGCTGGTTTGTTTCTTTGGTTTTATTTTCTCTCTGTCCAATCTCTGTTTCCTCTAAAATGTGTTTCCTATGAGTTTTTGTCTCTTTCCTATTAGGTGATTTCTTCTAGAATCCTTGGTCATCTGCACTTATTTTAAAACGGAGTGTTAAGAATCTGGGTGCAAACACCAGATGCTTGGGCAGGGTTTGTCATTCTAGTCCGGCCTGGCCAGGACATTTCTGGGAGACCCTCGATGACAGGATTTCTAGTTTTTTTCTTGTTATACTAGTCCTATTGTTTCCAGAAGATTTAGAATCTGCCTGCAGAGGGAAGTGTAGCTGTCACAAGGGCCCAGTAGCAGGGAGGGCTGGGAGTCTCAGACCCAGTGTTGGGCAGGCTCCTGTCCACATAACATTCTGGGGTGTGTACGCGTGCCCCTGCCATCTGGAGACCCTCTCTTTCACCCTCCTGGTGTCCATCAGGGCAGAAGGGCAGTTGCTCAGAGGCATGCAGACACGCGTACCCATGCAGTGTGAGTTATGGAGCTTTCTGAGGATTCCTGGTGTAGAGGACGCTGGTTTTTATCTTGACCCATAGCAACTTCAGATGTGGCTTGGATCTGCCAAGTCAGTTGCTTCTCATCTGTTTGCTTTTCTGCTACCAAAATGTGGACTTGTCTCCTCTGCTGTCCTTCCATTTTTGTGAGTTTATGTCTTGTGGAAAAAGTCCCTTCGATGCAGTTTTAGAGGAGGGACGGGAGTGACCAAAAATAGATGTGTTCAATCCACCATTTTTACTTACAAGTAATAATGATTTTTATGTGTGTCTGTTATCCAGATTCTTATCACAAGCGCAGTGATAACATCTGCTTGAAACCTCTTCAGCTGTGAAGGTTTTGGGGGAGAAAAAATAATGCATTGCACTGTAGCAATTTTCAAGAAGCCTAATCTCCGAACAGCAAAATGAACACAGTTATCAGTTATTGAATGACCACAGTAAGTCAAATGCTGTCTTGGCTGATTTACATATATTATAGCCAGTCTTCTGCAAGCTCAGATTTTTTTTCTTCATTTCAGATGAAGGATCAGAGAGGAAGACTTTAAAGATTCACCCAGGACACTCGGTTGGTTAAGAAGTGAGTTGGGTTGAAATCCAGAACCGGATTCAAGTCCTCATCCTTGCATTCCACCTGACTTTCCCATTTCTTCCATGAATGTACCTGGCAGATAACATATACAAGGGCGCATTGTGTATGTGTTAGAAGTGATAGGCAAGAGATGAGATCAGATCAGCAGCTTATTGATGATTTACGTGGAGCACAGTCATGATCAGAATAAGGAGGGTGTGATGTCTTCCATCAGCGCCCCTCCCCCTCCCTGTCCCTCCCCCCATCTCACTCTCTCTTCCTCTCTCTCTGTGTCTCTCTCCCCCATCTTTTTCTGTTATAGTAAACCTATCTTAAAGCTAACACTGAGTTAAAGTCCTTCAGTGACAGATGAACTTTAAGGGAAGAACCCATAAAACTAGCTGTTTTTAAGCATCCATAAAGCTGGTTGATTTTCCCTGAAGCTCTCGAGGACGAAATCAGCACTTTCTGATTACTTCACTGAGAACAAATGAACATTATGTCTAATAGACTGAGGCCACTATGAGCACCGCTTGGTCTGATTCAATTATGAACAGAATTCAGCTTTGGCTTTCTTTGCTGTCAACAGAAGTAGTTTAGTCCATGGAAAATGGACTGGTTTTAATGACTTAAATATGTCCTTGGTTTTAATGACTTAAATGTGTCCCTGGTTTTCTGACTCACTGTCACTTAGGACAGAAACACTAGCATGTTGGAATTGTGGCGTGGAGTCTGTCACTGGGTCAACCTTATTTTCAGTTCCAGTTTTGCCATTTCTTAGGTATCATCCTGGGGCAAGTTACCTACCTTCTCTTTTGTCAACAGAAGAAAATGGTAAAGTTAGCATTATTTTACACATGGGGGTGCTTTGTGGATTAAGGTGTTTTAAAGTGCTCGGTATAATAACCTGACTTTATTGATATTGTTATTTATGTTCATATAAAAAATAAAGTATTATTCAATGTATGATGGACAACATGATAGAAGTTGAGTATTCAAAGGCAAATGAGACTTGACTATAATTCATGGAGGTCAGAGTTTAGTGGGGCAGTAGGGTAGGAATAGATCATTGCAGCAGTCTCTGTGTATCTCTTTCTACTAACCACTAACAATGTTATCTATACAACACTGACCCTCACATCTACATATTCAGTCCAGATCTTTCCTCTCAGCTCAGATCCATATACCCAACTTCCTTCTCATAACTCACGGACATCTCAAACTCAGCACACTCAATACTTGACTGTAATCTCTTCTAAAAATGGTCCCCTGTGCTTTCCTCATCTTCATGGTAAAGGCAATAACCCCCAGTTGGATAAACTAAGAATCTAGGAATAATGCTTGAAATATCCCTATTTGTTATTCTCCTACCTCTAATCCATACACAAATGTTCCAAACTTCACTAAAGGCTTACTTAGATGTATTTATTAATTGTTCTTGTTTATTGCCAGCACCCTGATGTAAGCACCCATTGTCTCCAGCCTATATTTCTATTTTAACTAGCTTCCCAGCATCTTATCATGAGGTCCTCTAAATCGCATTCTTGATCACGGCACGAAAATTCTTTCACATCTTTCCATGGCTCTTAAGGTAAAAACCAAATTCCTTCACAGCCAGTATGGCCCTGTTGACTGACTCCTACCCACTGTGTGGAGCCCCACTTTCTTCACTTGCTTCCCTCCTTGCCCGGCAGCTCCGGGCTTCGTTCAGTTGTGCAAATGCACTGGTTCCTTCCGTCCCAGGCTCCTTGAACACGTCGTTCCCAACTACTTTACTAATGAACTCTGCTTCGCCTTCAGACAGCAGCTCAAGTGTGGCTTCCTCAGAGACAAACTTCTTGACTTCACCGTTTGCTTGTAATAACATCGCTTAGAAAATTTATTTTTCCTCAGAGCATTTATCTGTATGAAAGATAATCACATACCTCTTATGATGATTATTCGATTAACCTCTCTCACCAGTCAATGAAGACAGAATGTTTTATTCACGGCTGTATCTCTAGAGGTGAGGACAACGGCTAACACATAATAAGCGCTCAGTAAATATTTATGGAGTGAAAGAATGGACTGTGCAATCCATGCGAGGCAGGACGTGTTTACTCCCTTTATTATATCGACAACCTAGCAGTTAGGTGCTCAATAAATCTGTGCTTAAATGGATGAATGAGTGAAAGATTAAACGAAGAATCAAACGCTTTGCTAGAGATAGGATGAGGACACAGGGGGGAACATTCAATCCAGCTGAGAGAGAGGGGAGGACCGGCAGGGTGCCCAGCCCCCCAGAAGTGAGGCTAGCAGAGATAGACGGAGCCTAGAGAACCACCTGGTGCATGGAGCTGCGTGAACAGAGAAGAGGGAGCCTGGTCTAGGGGGGATCCCTGAATATCCCAGCCTGGGGACCTGAAAGAAATGCAATCTAATCCCCATGAGAAGTCCTGGCAGCAGCAAGGATGAGTCCGAGAGGAAGTGGGCAGTGGTCACTTCCTCTCTGTCTGAGGCACGGATTACACATATGAGCTCCCGGGTGTCTGGTCCAAACAAAGCTTAAACTGAGCTTAGAAGGAGCCAGGACCAGCCCTGAGCTGACCGGGGAGGTGGTGACTGGGCTCACGTCCTCAGTCTGAATGGACAAACTAGGAACGGGCCACCTGAAGGTCAGAGCTCGCATTTATAAAATGAAGACAGGAAAACCCGGTGCCAAAAAAGCATAAGGATTTCTTCCTCGTTTCAGCCTGGAGAGTCAAAACAAGTCAGAAAGCAGATTTCTCTTGCACCCTCTGAGAATTGTTGGAACTCCAGGTCACCATCAAAATTTCCCTGCACAAGTCCCGAGAGGCAGTGTAAGTTCCTGAGCACGCAGACCCAGGCAGCTCGGTCTTCACAGGGCTCCCATCCCTGGCCTTCCCACCAGCTCTGCCCCACGGTGTGGGGCCACCATCCACGCTGGCCCCAGGCACCAACAAGTCACGGATGAGACAGCTGTCCCTGCCGATGTCTGCCCTTCAGATTTGGGCCAGCCCAACACTCAAGCACCCGTGGCCCTTCTGTGATCCACCAGGCTCCCCGTTAGCCCTCATAGGATGTCACCTGTCATTGCCTTGTGACACACTGCCATGCAGACCTGTACTTTGTTCTCAATGTCTCAATCTTAAATCACAGAGATATTATTCAAACAGCTCTTTCAGTTTTTAACACTAAAGATTCAGAGGTGAATTTGTGGAGGGTGGACCTGAGAATGATGAAAGGTCAGCATTGAGTTTTTCTCAGAATTGCTCGCCTCTTCCACTCCGGGGAGGGTTCCTGACACCAACTTATGTTGCGCAAGTCGCTGTTTCCCAGGCAGGGCCCTTCAGGTAAATAGAGCCTCGGCTATTTAGTGGGGGATTGAATTCAAATACCTGCAGCTTCGATGGCAAATGCAGGTGTTCAGGGCTCCTTTGGTGATGATCTAATCAAACTCACGGGGAAGATGCACCACAGTTTGTTTCCGGGAAAGTAACACACATGCTTTACAGCTCTGTCATGTTTTATGGCGTGTAAAGCCCATTTATGTATATGATGTGATTTTATCCTCAGAGAAAATTCAGAGGAGAGAGCGGGATATCGAGGTCTTGTCTTTAGATGGTCAGGTGCATCCTTACGGTTCCTTCCAATTCTGTTTCTCTGTCTTGATTGTTCCTTATTCATGGGGCTTCTTTCATTTCCCCAGGAGCCCATCTTTGCTCACCAGCAGTTCCTTCTGCCTGTTTTCTATCATGGCTCACCTGTTGCTGTTCCCCATCAAGGCCTGATTATTTAACTCGATTCCGCCATGACACAGGCGGTTCCCCACCCTCCTCTTACACTGCTCCTGCACCCCAGCTCCAGGGGCCCCTCGCTCTGTCGTCCCCACTGCCCGGACCCTCCCAGTAAGTCCGGAGCAGTTGCATTCTGGGGAATGTCATTCCTGGCAGTCAGGAAAGGCTGACTAGGTAGAATCTGCTATGATGGAGGGTTTAGGTGGAGCCTCTGGGTGCAGAGGTGCCACAAATGCTTAGGAGACGCTGTGCTGGAGCTGAGGAAAGTAAACAAAGATGTTCACAGAGGCAGAGGTAGGAGACGACACAAATACAGAGTCACAAAGTAGGGGACTGTGCACGCAGTAAAACGAGCGTTCCTCAGCTGCGCCTATCGACATGGGGGCCGCTCACAGATACCAGGCGGGGTGAGAAAAGGTGGGCTGCAGAATAACAGAAGTGGTGGAGTCAATTCAAGGAAATGCCAACTTAAGATGTCAATCCGGGGTGTGTGTGGATGATAGAAAATAAAATTATTGAGGAAAACAAGGAGTTTAAAATACAATTAATGATGTGCCATCCCTTCTCTGAGGGGAAGAGGGTATTTGCGCAAAAGTGACAACTGGTGCTTCCAAATTAGTGGTCCGATTCCTGTCCTCCAGCTTTGCACTGGGTGTTTCTTAGGCTCAGGTGTTTTTCACTGAAGGTCGTTTCTGCATGGCTGTCTCAGTGCCCAGCACAGGATCTGGCCCCGAGGAAGATGAGTCGTGAAGACGCTGTGGAGTAATAGACGCAGGAGTGTTTGGCCCGTGTAAGTGCACGGGTGAGTGTGCTGAGAGCGTGTTGAGATGACAGGGCCAGGCCTTGCTGAGATGTGCATATGCCGACTTCTAGTGACAATGACCGCAGCAGGGGAAATGCTGCTGCCTGAATGTGACCTAAATGCATCATGCTGCTTAAGCCCTCGTAACAAGAAATCCAATTACCTCAGCACCAAACTTGCACAGTGCGATTACGTAGGGTCTGCTCACTCCAGAGCCTCCTTTTGCCCCATCACATCACAGCCACTCGGAAGCCATATTAAAAACATGAACTCGGCCAGCATGGAAAGTCATCCTGGGCTGATTTGCCTGGTGGACTTGAATTGTTCAAATCAATTAACTCCAGCTGAGAAGTTCCCTTTCCAAAGTCATCTTCCCATTAAATAATATCGGGGGTCTTGGTCCTGAACAGGTGGTGTTCCTGGCTCCCTCTTAATATCATATTGGAGTTTTTGCAAGACTCTGACTATTGCTATTTTGGTAAGATAATGCACCCTAAATAATTCAGTGGAGGCTTAAGTAAGTATGCCTACTGTTTGCCAAACATGGTACAAAATGATTTGTAGACATTATTTTAAAAGTCTTCGTAGAGATCCTATGAAGCAGTGATTATTAACCATGTCACGAGAGGAAACACTGGTGATCCAGAAAGCAGAGGTACTGCGCTCAGAGCCATAAGCCCTCCAAAGGGGGGAGGACAGGTTCAAACCAGGAGAAGGAAATAATACCCCGTGTTTTCTCCACTGTCCTGGGACCTCCAAAGTTCAGGGAGCATTGATAGATTTAATGCTTTAACTGATGCAATCTCCCTTTTGGCCTTTTCTGTTGCTTCCAGCTGAAAAACCCTACAATTATCATGATAGACAAGCTTTCTGACAAATGTGCCATCCCTAGTGACAAAGCTCCACCTCTGGGTGTGGCACGCCAACTGGGCCAGGCTTGCTGGGCTCCTGGAGGTGATCGGGCACTGTGTCCAGACCCATCGCTGCTGAAATGGGGATGTGCTGGGGGAAGGAAGGAAGGGAGGAAGGAAAGAATAACGTTTCCCTGCATCAGTGGTTGTTGGCTCCTAGGTCGTCCCTGCACGCTGAGCATTGAGCATTCAACCCAAGACTCTCCCGACCGTACGGAGGACGCTCAGGGCCCCAGGCTAGCGCTGCTGGAAGAACCCAGGCCCGAGTGCACCGTGGAGAGGTCTCTACCACCCCCGCCAACTCTGCCTTCCAAGTGTCGTGCAACTCATTAGGCATCTCAGCGACCATCCAACCAATTACTGACACGCATTCTTCAGAGAAACCAGGGTGGAGACTAAATGAGACACCTGCTAAAAATATGCATCACCTTCAACCAGGAGCCTCTTAATATTTTCTCATTTCTGTTGTTGAGGAGTGTCATTTGTAAGAAGGGCCCTGTAGTACTAATGAAAGGATTAGCATAAACTAATTTAAGAGCTCATATTTAAAGAGCATTTAAAAAGCTCTTGCGTTCACTTAAATGTAACTGGTCAGGAGAGATGCTGTGCATTCGGTATGGTGAGTTCTTCCTCCCCTCTTCCCTTGCCCCTTCCCTCCAATTCTTCTTCCTTTTCTGTAAATAATTCACCCTCTAACATAGATGGAGCATTTAAAGAGCTCACAGTATAATGGGACAGAAAGACAAGAGCACAGCGCAGGGCGGTTTGATGGGGGCAGATGAAAGCTTTAAGATTGGGGTCGCTACTTAGAAAACAAAAGGCTCTGTGTAAAGAGCAAATTGTTTTTATTTAGTTTTCAGGCTGGTTGGGCCTCAGAGCTCTGGAGATAGCCTAGGACACCGATAGGAATGATTTCATCAGGTTTTTCGATGTGCATTTCCGATGCAGCATTTAAGGTTGTAATCATTCGGAGGATAAAAACAAACATCTCCATTGTTCTCCATCCAGCAAAGTGCCCAAGTGTGGAGTATGGCAGATAGTGATGTTACTTTATTCAATTGATTAAATGGTTTGATCAATAGGCTGGAGATTGAAGAAAAGAAATCAATATACACAGGGAGAATTTAAAACTCTTTATATAATCAATTGATTAGGGGGATTGATTTGAAAGATACAAGCAAGAAGAAAGGGCTTAGAAGTAAAGCAGGAAAAAAGTGCTTGATATCTTTTTGTGAAGAAAGAGATCAATGTGAACCAGTGTGTTTGGCATAAAATAAATATGGAAAATGAAAAATTAAGAGCAGAGTTCAGGTTTTTAAAAAACATGCTCTCAACAGACATGCAGAATATAATACGTTGTAAAAGCATAAATATTTTCATTATCATTTCTAGTTGCTCCTGGCTTGACAGGCAATGTTGGGCGGAGGAGCTGAGTTTTATTTTAGAAGATTACATCAGTCATGGTTCCCAGTTAAAACCAGCAGAGATCAACTCTAACTGATATAAGCAGAAAAGGAATCTATTGAAAGAACAATAGATTGAAAGCCTAAATCAAATATTCAGCCAACACAGTACCCTTGTGTTTGGGGGGTTCATCCAGGGTACAAGGAGCCCTACATGGCCTAGCTAATTATTCATTTGAAATATTATTGTTTTTTCTTTGGAGTCATCCCTCCCTTGGGTACTGAAACCTTGAACTCAGCAGAACCTACAGTCACAGAGTGAGGGATCAAATTTGGTGAGTGTGTCATGGAGGGTCCTGATGAAGGTCCCATTCCCATTCCCCTTGGGTTCCTGGACTCACGTGTCCTGGCTATGGGAGAAGCAGCTCTATTGTTTGTGGGGGAAACCCTCCCCAACCTCACGAGGTTTCCAACTTTAGTAGTTCATTCCATTTTAACAAAGCAGCTGTTCCAGCCAATAGGTTATGTGGAAATGCTCCTGACGCCCAAGGTCGCTCACTAACCCATTGCTTTACATCTCACCATGGAGCAAATTCTTTGGTGGAAGAAATTTTATATGGCCTGTAGGATGGTGTTAAACCCTATATACACCAAGAAAAACAGCCTTTACCATTTGCCATCTGAGCCCAATGGAACTTAAAAAAGAAACATATTTCTTTAAGTCAGAAGGAAGAATTTACAAAAGTGAGAAAAAAAGGAGTAAGGGAAAACAATTTTATTAGAAAATTTAATAAGAGTTTCAACATACTTTGTCTCCTTGTTTTCAGTGAACTTTGGCACACAAATATCATAAAAGATGAAAGGATACTGTTACACATGCTCTTAGCAGAGTGAAATGGCCCAGTCCCTTGGCACAAATTCTGGAGTAGGGACGTCTTTGCTGTTTACGAATAACTCGATAACGATATCCTATTTCCACTTGAAGACCCATAGCATGAGATTTCACTTACGTAACCCATTTCCCAATCAGCATTAGCGTCCAAAGCTGTGCTATGGTTATGTATGGCTAGAAAATTTTAAATTATTTGAAACTAACTACAATAAAAACGATTGGTGCAATTAAAATTAAGTCACACTAGCCAAATTTAAAGTACTCAGCTGATGGATCCTTGAGGGGCGTGGCAGATATGCGATTTCCCCCTCCAACCAACAGCACCACTGCACAGGGGTGGAGAGGGGGCTGTCCCCCATGTCCTGCATGTGTTCTCTGCTTTGCTTAAAGATTGTGAAATGTCTCCCTCTGGCACTTTTTTTTTCTTTGCCATCGATAGAAGGCATTTTGCATGGATATGTCAGACTTCTTGAAAGCTTGAGCAGAAAGACACTGGGTGTCTTCCTTCTGGTCTATCTTTTCAGGGATGTGTTTATAGTGAATGACCTTGAAAGCTAGAGTTTTTTTCTCCAAAGAAATGAGCATATTTCTTTCTATTTTTTTCTTTTAAAGATTTTATTGGGGAATTGGGGAAGGTGAACAGCATTGGGGAATCGAGGACGGGGAACAAGTTGCTGTCCTTTTCTTCTTCAGTCTAGTTGTGGAGGACGTCGCTTCACTGGCCCATGTTGGTATAATCATTGCACTCTTCCTGGATGAGGCATTTGCTCGCCGGCCATTGGATGGCTGCTCACGGTGGCTCATGAAAGCGTACGCCAGCTGCTGGCCAGCCTCCCTGCAGCCTACACTGTTGCCAGTGATTCACGGCAGCCCAGCTCCAGGTCGAGCTGTTGTTCACCATCTTAGCTGCAGAGGGCGCAGCATCACTGGCCCTCATGTGAGATCCGAACCAGGACCCTGCTGCTCAGAGCTGGCATCCCACGCCAACTCCTAACCAACACGCTATTTGGCCGGCCCAGAGGTTTCTTTACTGTCTGAGATGATCAAGGTACTGTTATTTTGGGTGGCCAAAATGGGGTTTGCTTATAGCCCATTATGAAAGATTTGGTTTCCCAAGCTAGTGGGTCCTAAGCTTGGATGAAAATGCATTGCTTGAGCAGCATTCAACTTAGGTGCCTACAATGCCTGTGGGGTGAAGGGGCAAGAGGAACTAATGCAATCATGATGCTCATGGCACTTTCTGTTTCTTGAGGACAGTCTTTTGTCTTTGACCTAGGAGTCTCATGTCTTGTGTCAGCGGCCACGAAACTACGGTAAGCCAACTTGGTCATTCACCAGGGTGGTAAATCTTGGAACCTTTATGATTTTTGACAGTCATTTGTGACAAAAATGAATAATTCTGAATGATCTACTATGTTCAATGAAATCTCTAAGTGGACCACAAAAGCAGGCATTTTCAGTGTATTTTATTACTTCTTGAAAGATGATGCAATTCTTTGGGATATGAGAAAAAAAAACACCCTGCAGGATGACAATTTATTTCACCATTGTATCATTCTACGTGATTCCATCTTTCTACTGATTTCTTATCATTTTAGTGTTTTTTGGCATAGTTGAGAATAATTGATGAGAAATGATAAAGTGATTTCTAGAGTGATAAACCAAAAAAATATTTTGTTTCCAAGATCCCATATTGTATTTTAGATTTAGAAAATGATCCAATGGGCCCATATGATAATTGCAAGGTAGAACGAGTTTTATCCTACCTTTTAAAAATGAGTACAATTTCTCTTTGTTCTTTGGAAGATATTAAGAAAAAAATAAAAACCTGAAAGAATTATCCTTACAAATGGTTAGAAGTGCTTGAGAAAGAAAATTCCATGGACCCTGATGATATACTGAAGGTCTAGGCATCTGTGGATAGTGATAAAAAGGCAAGCACATGTTTATCCAGGTGAGGTAGGTATTTACCTGAAGACAAGTCACTACCCTTTCAGTAAGAAAGAATTCATTGTGATTAGCCTGTCATGGACTGATCCCCCAGAATGGGCTATGTTAGAAGCGCATGGCTTATCTTTGCTGCTGGCCCCTCAAAAGTAGCAGTAAAAAAAAGCAGTCCCCCTTACTGAAGGGTGCTCATGTCACTGTGTCCATGCTACCATCCACTAGTGCCCCGACAGTTATCACTTCCGTCAGCCCACTGGGTCAGCGTTGGTTGGCTGGACAAGTAAATGGCCTGATATTTACAGAGGAGATCATATTAATCCCAAGGTGAGCATTTAGATAAGACACAATCTGGTTCCTTTTCCAAAGGTCATGTACACTACAGAGAGCAGCCGCTGAGGTGATTTTCAAAGATGCTTGTGCCCCACTAACCTATGGCTTCCTCAAAGCTTTGGTTGAGGAAACAGCTTTAGCCCTTCCAAAAACCACAGTCAGTGGTGAATGGGTAGGCTGCATATGATACATCCTTGCCAACCACCATGCCACCCTAAATCTTGGATTTTTTTCTTCTTGGAAATTTTCTTCCTAAGAAATTTCTGGCTTCTCCGTTTTCTTTTAGATGGGCTGTAGGTATGTCCCAGACTTATAGAACAACTGCTCAATCAATTAGAGCCTCTTCCAGTTGCTCCAGATAGCACAGTGAAACTAGAACTCATTACTGCCCCCAGGTGATAAACACAGCCTGCTATCAGTTATACCCTTCTCTCCTTGGTCCAAACCAAGATCGGCCAACTCTTCCTGTTAAGGAATAGATAGGAAATATTTTAGGTTCTACAGGCCATGTGGTCCGTGTCACAACCATTCAACTCTGCCATTTTAGTGTGAAAGTAGCCATAAAGAAATGGTTACAACTGTGTTCCAATAAAACTTAATTTACATAACCAGGCAGCAGGGCATCTTGGTCCTTGGACCGTATCTGCTGGCTTATAGTCTGAGCTCCACAAAAGATAATCTGGCAAGTTTTGCTTCGATTGTTTCCAAAAGAAATTAGCAAGGACTTCCGATGTTGTTAGTTCTGAAGATTCTCTTCCTGAATTTGTGTTTATAGCAATTGTACACTGGGGCATGTTGGGATCTGCCTCTTGTTACAAATTTGTAGACAAATATTACTGACAATGTTGGGACAAGAAACAAAGTGTCTTCTCCTTCCAAAGAACCTCTCTCAGGTGAGGTATTTCCAGAGCCTTTGATCTGGGCAGGAATGGTGTCCTCATGTTGTGTCTGCAAGGGAGGCTTCCAAAAGAAAGTTTGAAGCTATTCAGAGTAGTCCATATTCTTTAGTTTGCCCTCACCCCAAATCATGGCATCTCATATTTTCCTAGTCCAAACCCTAACTTTCACATAAGAGACCTGATGTTGACATAAATTCAATGTATGGCAAACTAGCTCCCTGAAGGTTTAAGATGACACATGCCTCAGCAGCACTGGATGAATAAAGTCTTTGGTGCTCAGCCCATGTCTTGACCAAAATAGTTACACATTTGGACTTTTTCTTTTCGTAAGTGATGCTAACTAGCAGCATTGTAAATAGCAGGCTGCCTGAGAGGACTTGAAGGCCTCTAACACACCCATGGCAATGGCCACTGTTTTCCCCAACCTTGGCTGTAAGGTACAGGTCATTCTAGGAGACCACAGTTAGTCATTCCATTTGGTGCTTGGTAACGTGCCGCCAGAGTCCTCTCTTAATACCAGTGGGATATTTACAAGAGGCCCAAATGCCAATTCCTAATTTCAACTATTTCTCCGAGTCTGATCTATAAATACCCTTGGTACAAATGTCTGGATCTGGAAAAGTACTTGATGGCATCCAAGCACACTGATAATGGATGATTTAACCAGACAGATGTAGTGAATATGGTCTTGGGAGCTCATAGAAAGGCCGAGGAAGCCAGGAGAACCAGGAAACGGGCAGGGAACAACGGGTCCAGGAAGGTGCTGAAATCACAGCCCAGAGCAGGCTCCTGGTCTGATCAGCAGGGACAGTCTGACCACTGCAGCTGACCGCAAGACACACGCTGTCACAGTACACATCCAGACAACTACTGAAGCCATAAAATCCTTGCCTTGGCAAACGGGTCTGGAATGAGAGGTAGGTCAGAGAGGTCAGCAGCTGCCTTGGTCAGAGAGATCCCTGGTTTCTGATCCTCTGGAGAAAAAAAAAAATCTGGTAAACTTTCCTGCTAAAAATTTTGTTCTTAAATAAGTTTGAATGACATTTATTATGATGTTAAAAACTTTTTTTATCATAAATTGTAAAAAGATCGTGTTGTATTTCATCACAACAAAAATATAGCCTAACTTACAAAATCATTCCCTAAAAACGTCAAGCTGTATTTGTATATCATTCGTTTAACATGAACCATTTTCCAACAGGTCCTCTCAGGCTTCCTTGTATCGGCTTCCTCTCAGGCGAGACTCTGTATGAGGGGGGATCACATGGTCCCAGAGATGGGTGTGGCCATAAAGTTTCCAGAACCGTCACCAGCATTTCTAGGACAGTGGGTCTTTATCGAATTGAAATGTTTTCAAATCAGCCTGCCATGTGTCCCTGTGCTCGTCTGCCTCTCATCTGAGCCTTCTGCTCATTTTCCCATTGCCTAAGAAATACCTACATTTAGGGCTGGCCGAGTGGCTCAGTTGGTTAAGAGCTCACTCAAGGGTTTGAGCTCTGAGCAACAGCGGTTTGATTCCCGGCCTGAGCTGAGCAGCCGCTGAGCTGCCAACAGGGAGCAGGATGGCTCAGCTTAACAAAAAACAAAAAACAACAACAACAAAAGAAATACCTACATTTCACTTCTTAGCCTCTTTACCTACATACTTAATAGTTTCTCCTGCTAAGGAGAAGTTTCAGACTCCTGACAGCAGCTACACCAGGACTCAACCAGGTCGATTCTCTCTCCTTGGGGCCGTGCTGCTGACCAATGCTGCGTCCCCTCCTTGGGGCCGTGAGGCTGACCAGTGCTGTGACCCAGACCTGCTGGGCTTCTTTTGTTACTCAGAAGACCAGGGAGCCCCCATCAGAACTGTGAGTCCACTAATAGTGTTTTATGAGGGCTCTTCACATGCCTGCTAGGTTATCTCCATCGCTCAATGGCCTAGCATTTTGCTTCTTCAAACAAAACCTCAACACATGTTCCTCTGAGGAATTCCTTTGTCCAGCCTTCAGGATTGCCCTGTCCAACTTCATATTGAAGAGCGGGCTCTGTGCCCTTCTCAGGGGGTGTGGGGAAAGGGATAGTCTCAGAAGATGACCACGGAGCAGTCAGACCAGACTGCAACTGTGGTGCTAATAGTATGAAACTCATTTAGGAAACCCCCAAACGGGAGCCCTGAAGCACAGCCATGTGCAAATCCATATTTTTCATCTCCTTTGCTGCCTTTTATTACATATTTAAGACCAGGACTAAAACCCACAGATATTTCACTCTATTCTTTTCCACTCTTCTTCTTAGGCTAACCTCTCATTTAATTAATTAGTTAAATTTTTAGGTGAGCAGTTAACTTTTACTTTCTCAAAGTTAGGTACCTGCACTGAAAATATATCAAATACCAATGTCAGGCCCACTCAACTTCCGATATCAGCTGCCCAAAGACTTGGACATTTTAAGTGTTTTATTTCAGTATTTACATTCAATATTTCTAAAATAACAGGCTGACCTTCAGCTTTTGTTCTATTTTAAGTATCACCTAGTATCTAGCCACTGCGGAACATGAAGGGAAAGTGACAGTGAGGGGGCAGTGCTAATTCATTCTCTTTTCCAAAATAGCACTCTGTGGATTCATCCAGCCGCACCGAGGAGACCATCATCCTTCTCATTTGGTGGAGACTTTCCCCCTGATGCTTCTCAGACACAACCACACCCTCGGACGGACAAATGACCAGCTTTGGGTATTCCCTGTCTTCTGCCCAGGAAGATGGTCTGGAGGCCCCATTAGATGGATTGTTTGAAGGAAAAGGAAGAGAAATGGAAAAATCACACCCACAATAATCTCAATGATTTGGACAAAAACAACAGCAGCGTAAAACGAATTCTAGATGCTGTCCTGGGCTCAGCGCATTCTGGACGCTGACTTCTACCATCCGCCTCCCCAGACCCAGTTCTGGGCAGTGATTCCTGAACTGGCCACTCAGCGACTCTGGGACTGGTGAGCAGACATCGCTTCCTCGTCAGCCTTGGGACTTCACTATCTCTTTCTTGGATGCTCAGCATTTTCAGGCCTCAAGGACAATCAGTAAGTGCTGTGCAGTTCGAAGCAAGAAAGGAAATGGACTCAGAGAGAGGAGAGTGTGTGAAGATGAAGGTCTCTGACTTCTTCAAGGCCTGACCTTAGGTCTGTGTGAGCCTGCCTCACACCCAGGTGACCCACAGGTTGGCCCTTCTGAGCTGCATGTAATTATGCAGTCACTGCCCATGAGCAGGTTAGACTGAATCTGAGATGAGGAGACACAGCCTCACATCGCCACATCTTGCCTGTTGAGGCTTCATGGTATCAATTTAATGCAGTAAATCCCGAACTGCTCAAGTGTGATGCTCCTACACATGATGCCAAGCCAATTTATGGACGTTCAAGCCACAGACACATATTACATCAAACAACCCAGGCAGTTTGTAAAAGACTTTCAGTGTAAAGAATCTCAAATTGATTTTTGGTTGTGCTTTTTAAAGATCAATAATAAAGCTTCGTGCTGCAAGGAATACAATCTCTGTTGGAATGGCCAGATGAAAATAGCCCCACATCATGCTTTTTTCATCTGCCCTGAACTTCAAAGGGATATGCGTGCACATGGACATGATTAAAGGTACAGTCGAGGCTTGGTGGTTCCCACAGAATTTTTCATGGGGGGCTCAGTATGCCCATTCATTTGTGTGACCTGATGATTGCAGAAACCGTGCCTGTAAGGACTGTTGACTTAGAAGAGAGCTGTGGGCAAATTAGACCTTGTTATAGCTTGAGTGTTTGTGTGCCCCCAAATTACATGTTGAAGCCTTACGACCCAATATGCTCGTATTTGGAGGTGGGGCCTTTGGGAGGTAATTAGGTTTATGTGAGGTCATGAAGGTGACCACATTAGTGTCCTTATAAGAAGAGGAAGCTACACCAGAGTGCACACTCTCTCTCTCTTGCCCATTCTGTCTCTCTCTCTCTCTCTCCCAGGTGAGGACACAGTGACACCACAGCCATTTGCAAATCAGGAAGAGACCCTCATCAGGAACCATTTTTTCTCTGCAAAACGCCGTGACCCCTGAGACCTGCTGCCACCTGCCGGCTCCCTTAAGGTTCAGCCACTGATAAAGCCTGGTGAGGTAGGAGAGATGGGTGGGGCGGGGTCCCAGTGAGTCAGTAGGGTGGAGCAGCAGAGCTCACCAGATCAGTCAGCTTCAGGTTTGGCCGTAAGTGTAGGGTGCAGGCTCAACACATTAAAGATGGCTGTGGCCTGCAGGCTGCACCGGGGGAGGACCTCCCCACAGGGAAAATAGTGACCTTCCTCCAACCCTTGTCCTGCAGCTACACACCTCAGTCTGCTCCGCGTATGCCTCCGATGCTCCCCAAGTCACCATCCCTGCGCTGGAGCCCCAGGTGAGTGCCTGCGAGGGAGTGAGTCTGTGTGCCGGCCCTTTAGAGGATGACTGGGTTTCTCACAGCCTCCATCCCACTCATTCTGTTGGAATCCCCTCTGTTTTTTACAGCCAGATGTTGTGAGGGCTCCTCTTCCCAGCACCAGTACTCTGGGCTGGAAGGATAGTGTGGTGCTTGGGTCCTCACTCCTCCGGGGGGATCCTCTGCAGCCGAGATCTGTCTCCTGGTCCTCAACCGCCACTCACAGGTGTGGGTTTTTCCTTTGTCTCCACCCCTCGTACCAGTCTCGTGTGGCTTCTTATTGATATTTTGTTACAGGACTTCTGTTCAGCCAGACTTCAGATGGTTCTCCAGGTTGATTGTCCTATAATTTAGTTGTAATTTTAATGTGTTCACGGAAGTGAGCAGGCACAGTGTTTGTCTATCCCTCCATCTTGGATCTTTCTATTTTCCTCGTCATTCACAAATCCTCTCCCTGTCTCCCTCCTCCCCTCTCCGCAGTTCTCTGTGGCTTGCCGTCCTGGGAATGCCTTCCTCCTGAGACTCTCCAGGGCCACTCCTGGAGTGGGTGCTCAGGAGGGTGCAATCTTGGAGTCTTTACAGTTTCCAAAGTCTTCCTTTGACTGATGAAAAATTGGGGGGTCCAAAGAATTTTTTTAAGTCTTGCACTACAAAATAATTTTTTAAAAGTGGACTTATAATTTCTTTGGCAATAAGTGATCTCAAAAATTTAGTTGTTTTTTTTTCTAACTTATTTGCTACAAGTCAGTTTATTTATCAAAAACTAACCCTATTTTTTCTCAAGATATAGATCCCAAATTGCTTCATTTCTTTGCCTTTACCCTTCATGTCATTGTCTTATATTTAATATCTCTATTTTGAGGCTTATTACAATAATAGATAACAATAAATTTTTAATCCGAATTTTCACTGAGTAACTGTATTGAACTTAGAAATTTTCTGGTGATTTTATTGCTCAATGCCTTGTAAATTCCATTGCTTATATTTTAAGGCATAGAAGCCATTAGCTTTTCAAACTCCAGTCCCTTGAATTCCAGATTCTTTCCAGTCCCCATCATTTTTTTTCCACATTGCCTATTTTCTTCTTTCTCTTTTTAATAACATTATTGTTATGAAATTTTTCTAGCATGAAGAAAAGTTGAAAGAATTTTACAGTGACAACCCATATTGTCAGCATCTAGTGTCTGCCATGAATGGTTTACTATGTTTGATCACATATCTATCTATTGGGACTAATTCTTTCCTGAGCTCACCTCTTTCTTGTAGTGTCTTGTAAGTGCAGCCAACAGCAGCCAGCATGTGGGATGCTCTGCTGTCCCCAGCCATCTCTCTTGAGCTACAGGCTGAGTGGAGTGTGGCCTGGTTTCCAAGTCATCACAGCTGACTCGATCTGCCATTACATAGCTCCTCTCCACCTTTCTAGTCTCTGAAACCAACTTTCTGGTACTTGAAGAGTTACCCAATGGCATATATATTACTTTGTAATTATAATAGCCCGGCATTCCAGTGTATTGAGGTCCAGCAGGTAAACAATGCTGCAGAAGCAATTTGTCAAAAAGGAAAAGTCCTAGAAACCCCAATGCCTTAACTCAACAGGAGTTTACGTCTGGCTCATGTCATGGTTCAGTGCCAAATGGCTTTTCTTGGCTACCTTCCCAGCAGATATCTCAAGGACGGCAGGCCCCTGCTACCTCGTGGCATCACTGCCTTCACTGAGGACATCTGGATGGGAGTGTCACATGTTTTATCACCAGGCGTGATGGGGCATACACCCTTTTGGCCAGGATGAAGCTAAAATTCCACCTTCTTGCAAGAGGGACTGGAAAGTAGTGTCCTTTCTATGTATCCCCAAAAAGAGAAAATATGATTGGTATATTTATTTCTCAGGGTTGCCCTTACAAAGAACCACACCTGGGTGACCTAATGCAATAAAAATTTATTCTCTCACAGTCCTGGAGGACAGATGCCTAAAGTCAAGGTGCCAGCAGGGCGTGCTCCAGAGCCCATAGGGGAAGATCTGTTGCGTGCTTGTTTCTTAGCTTCTTGTGACAACCAGCAACCTGTGTTGGTCCTTGACTCTGGCCTCTGCCTCCATCATCAGATGGCGTCTGTTCCCCATCTGTGTCTCTTCTCCCTTTCTTATAAAGACACCAGTCATACTGGATCCAACCTTAATGACTTGATTCCATCTGCCAAGACCTTATTTCCAAATAAGGTCACACTCACAGGTATGGGGTTAGGACATCAACAGATCTTTTTTTAGGGTCACATTTCAGCCCATAGTGACCATCTAGCTCATGTCATCACATGATTCCAGTAAAGAATTTCCCCATCATCTGCAGGAGTTTGGCCCTTGAAGACGACTTGGGAAAAGGACATGAACATTACAGGGAATGGTTGGTTCCTTGTGCCACCATGGTGGTGACAAGTAGATGTCTCAGGCAGGAAACTAAAAAAGCTGAATTTATAGGGACCTAAGGAGCACTATTTCTGTTCTGTTTACTAAAATGTCACCCTTATGTGGTTTTAGGGTAGAATGAAAGTCTGTGTTCAAAATACATACTTTCATTTTACCTGTCGCCCAGAGAAATGATTAATATAGGGCTGTTTTATGAGTCCTAGTGGGATGATGGAACAACTATGGTGGGGGGTTGAGTAATGCAGATCTTTCAGGTTTCTAAATGTAGCATGTCAGTTTCAGGAAGTAGAAATCTGGGCAAGGCAGGACATCATTTCATCTTTAATCTAAAAACATGTCAGAAAGCAAATCCCTAACCTTTCATACTTTTCCTTCCATGCTCTCTGTGCTCCTGTACCCAGGTAGCACGTGCCACCTCTGCACGACCCAAGCATGGCAGGACCCCCCTGTGGAGGTTACCACTCTCCCACCATGAATATCTATATTCAGTAATCACTTCATGCCACCTCTGCTGAGCAGCTGGCACAGAGCTCATGGAGGGCTTTACTGTCCATGTGTGCGCACCCCTAGTGGGCTGAAGGGGGGGCCACGGCTCACGCCCAGCACCCGTGCTGTCTGAGTGCCCTGATGCTATAAATGGCTGCTGAACAAATGAATACATGAATTAATGAATCACCACATGGATGATTTTCAGAAATTGGAATGTTTGCTTCAATAGGATCCACTAAAAATAATTAGGCTAAGTGTCCAGTTATGCCTCCAATGAAACCAATAAAGTCTGGGTACACATTCTCTTAATAAAAACATTTCTGCCTTAATTGATGTTTATTTTTTTATTTAGAAAAGCCTAAATGTAGGTTCAGTCAATGAAATGAAAACAGTGACAATATTTTTCAAAAACTTATCAGGACACATATTTGACACAATATATATATTCTTAACTATAAAATGGAAATGCAGAAATTCTAATATATACAAATTGCATGATGCAATTTGTGTAGAAGGCAGTCTGGCTGTATAGATCGAAGTCTACAGAAAATTCCAAACACTTTGACCTAATAATTTTCCTGCTGGGAACCCATCCTAAGAAATCATTCGAAGCACTGAGTATGCTTTCTGAACAAGTGTATATTGCAACACTGTGTGTAACAGTGAAAAAATTGAAACAGTCTAAATGCCCAACAATAGAGTAATAACTAAGAAAATTATGAGACATAATTATGCAGTCATTAAAGTAATATTTTTAATGAGTTTGTAATAATAATATGGAAGAATTTGTGTTATAATAAAAAAGCAAAGGACAGGAGGCAAAATTATAGTATGATGACATACATATTAAGTATCAATAAATCTATGCATAAAACAGAATGGTAGTACACAAAAATGTCAATAGTTAGAGTATGGAACTTAGAGTGATTTAAACATTTCTCTTTCCTGCTTTTCTTTATTTCCCAAATTTATTATACTGAGTATTGATAAGCACTTAGAAAGAAAGGCACAAATGAGGTGAAAAACTAAATTACATTAAATGTAACATTTATTAAAAAGAATATTATAAATCAGTATGGAAGTATCTCAAAAAACTAGAAATGGAACTACCTTATGACCCAGCAATCCCACTCTTAGGTATCTATCCAAAGAAACCCAAGACATTAATCCGAAAAAATATATGCACCCCTATGTTCATTGTGGCACATTCACAATAGCTAAGACTTGGAAACAACCGAAATGCCCATCGGTAGACAACTGGATTAAGAAACTATGGTACATTTACACAATGGAGTATTACTCAGCTATAAAGAAGAAGGAAATAGTACCATCTGCAACAATATGGATGGAACTAGAGAACATTATGCTAAGTGAAATAAGTCAGTCAGAGAAAGACAAATACCATATGATCTCACTTATACGTGGATTCTAAAAAACTGAATAAATGAGAAATGTAAACAGAAATAGTCTCAGAGACACAGAGGAAAAACTGAGAGTTGCTAGTTGGGAGGAGGTGGGGATGAAGGAGAAGGGGAAGGGATGAGACAATACAAATTGGTAACTAGAATATGGCCTCAGGGATAGAAAAGACAGTCTGGGAAATATAATCAATAATGTTGTAAATATTTCTTAGGGGGCCAGATGGACTCATGTTCTGTTGGGGAGACCACTTCATAGATGGTGTAGAGGCCTGACCACCACACTGTATATCTGAAGCTGATGTTGAATAATAATGTATGTCAACTATAACTATATATACATATAGTCACGGGACGTGGAGTAGAGAGTGGGAATGGAGTCAATGGAATTGTAATAGATAAGCATGATATCGGGGGTGGGAGGGCAGTAGGTGGGGGAGGGGGTTTCTGTGTGAAGGGTGAAAAGGATAACTATTGCAATGTTCTGTACACCTGAAACTAACAATAAAATAAAGGAAAAAAAATTAAAGGAAAAAATATATAAGTAGTAAATAACAAAAAACAAAAAAAAGAATATTATAAAATTATCACTGCCTTGAAAACTCAAAGCATATGTTTATGATTCATACAGGGGCTAAAGTGGAAAAATAGGAAAGTTGGCTGCCATGATTTCTGAATTTTCAGAGGCTTTGGCTAATCTGTGGACGCCCGTGGACGAGGTAGAGTGCAGGCCGTGGGCATCTGTGGGCGTGCCTGCCCCTGGCGTTCCCAGCCACCTCCACGGCCAGGCGAGAAGGGTGTACACACACGGTTCCTCCAACGAGCTCTGCCTCCCGGTGCTCAATTACCTGTCTGTCACCATGTCGCTCCTGCCAGCTCCCATGAGCTCTGACAAGATAAACGTTAGCACGATGGAACAGACTGACAGCCTCCGCATTCCAACAGGTCACTTAAAGAGAATGGGAGTTTAACAACATTAACATCAGAGCAGCCATTTTCAATGTCAATCTCCCTCCACAAGTGATTGCAAAAACATATTCTCTAGTTTTTTTATTCAGAGCTGATTCTTTACGTGGCTAAATGAGGCAGAACATCACTCCTGGAGGCCGTTTGTGTTTAAAAAGAAGCACATTTTCCACCAGGTGTGATGAAAGGTAAAATTATCCTCCTGTCTCTCGTCCTCTTTTTTCCTTAAAATATTATTTTAATCTTGAATGGGCAATATCTCATATTGAGAAAATAACAAAAAATGACAGTTTAAAAAAAAGAAGCCCTAGCCTGACCATTTGTCAAGCCTGCTCCTGCCCACACTGCACATAAGCTGATAAAAGTCATTATTTTTTAAATGAAAGGTCATTTGCCTTTTATGAAAAGCAGGGAAAAAATGGTGGGTGGTGCATTGTTTTGACGGTTAAAACAGCAGCAACAAGCCCTATAGCTTACCACAGTGCCTGGAGCAGAGCAAGTTTCAATAAGGGGGTAAAGGAGGGATTG
This sequence comes from Hipposideros armiger, assembly GCF_001890085.2. Classification (NCBI taxonomy): domain Eukaryota; kingdom Metazoa; phylum Chordata; class Mammalia; order Chiroptera; family Hipposideridae; genus Hipposideros; species Hipposideros armiger. The sequence goes on along the minus strand of NW_017731450.1, from coordinate 970,320 downwards.
ATGAAGAAAGACCCACACACCTGGGCGCTTAGGGGAGAGCGCATTGATCACATCAGCTTCCAGGAGAGGAGTTTAGAGATAGGAGAAGATTTTGAAAATATTTAGGTCTCAAACGTTTGCCATGTTTTGGACTGCAGCTCTTGAAGAATTGTTTAGCTGTTCACAGGGGATGGGGCAGCGTGTTGCTGAGCCTGGAACCCTTAGCCATTAAAATGTTTGCTATCTCCCAGTGCCAGTGCCACACTTGGGGCAGCCTGGTGATCCCCCCACGCTGTGCCCGGCTGTGCAGCTACAGATCGTCCTGTCTGCAGTGCGAGTGGCTCACTTGATCCTTCTCTGTAATTGAATTTCCTGAGTAGTGGCAGCAAACTCAACCGATGGGAGTGAACAGGATACAAATTCAACCCATGCTTTCCTTGCACCTGCAGCTCTTCTAGCTTTTTTAAGAACTTGAAAATTCTTTGAACGGCAAGCCCTCGATTATCTTCCTGCGTAATTCAGATGGTTTTCTGGTTTTGAATGCTTAAATCTGTGTTTGCATTTGCCAGGCTGCAATTTTTAGGGGAAAAAATCTGTGTATTGAGCGATGTTCAGCAAGTAAGATACAGGCAACCCTGGGGTTGAAATCTTGCAAAATTGTTCCAGGTGAGGTGAGTGTAGAATGCGTTGGCTGAGCTCGGTGCAAGCGTGGGAGCTATGTCCATTCTGCAGAACCTCTGAGCCTCCTGCCTTCCTTGAGGTGCTCCTGCAGAAGGCCTTGGGGGGTGGGGGTGG